>NC_058374.1:84464166-84781458 GCF_018350175.1 Felis catus
TTGGAGAATCGAAGAAGAGCTTGGGAGACCTCCAGGTGGATCCAGAGGGCCTTACGCTGTAACTTAATGGGGAAGGAGAAAACAAGCAGCTGCCACTGCAAAACAGAATACGTTTGAGGATGGCGTGGGAGTGACAGAAAGAACAAGATTAGTGAAGCCTCTGGGGCTTTGACACAGGTGGGTTTAAATTTTTGCTGCTTACTAGCATTGTGACCTTGGAAGAAGCTCTAAACCTTATGCTCCTCATCGAAGAAATGGAGGTGAGAGAAACCCTATCCCGTGGCGACACTGGGAGGTCAATGGTGTGAGTGGTTGGCTCAGCTCCTGTACATGAGTGAGAGCACAGCATGTGTTAGCCTTTTGTTTATACAGAGGCAAGAGGCTACTCATTTATAGGGCAAAATTATGGGAAAGTGAATTTGAGCAACAGCTTTGGCTGTAGAGCAGGCGATGCTTAGGTTATTGACAATGCACAGCACATATGTAATAAAGGAACCTCAGGCACATTAACATCAATTCGCAGTAAGCGCTTTGTGAGCTCAGTGATTGACCTGTGTGATTTATCTGCCTCAGATTCCGATAGGTTGCATCCATGAAAGCATGATGTCTGGACTGTAAGAGGATATTCCCTCCCTTGTACTTGACTCTCCTTAGATGACGTCTGTGGCATTCCAAGCAGTTCTGGGGGTGGAACACATTTTAAGGAGGTCGCCGGCAATATAGGATGACAGAATCGGTAGAGGGTCTGGCTATTCATGCCAAGTTAGAAATGTTTGAAGGAACTGGGGATTAGTTGGAGCATTTGAGACTAAGAAGAGATGTGATTGCTGTCTTTAAAAGTTGAAGGGTTGATTGTGAAGGAGATATTTGCCTGGGTGCAGAGGTCAGAAGTAACAGGGAAGCGGATGATGGCTCAGAATGAGGAGACTGATCGTTAGAGCTGCTCTGAGTTCACATGGTCCTCTCTATAAGCTGATTGGGCTCCCCTTCCTCGAAGATTCACATGTAGGCTGGGTTACACTGATCGGAGATGCCAAGGAAGGTGTTTTTAGCTGGAGTTGGAGTTGTTACGCAGATTTTTTTTACCTTGGTAGGCTGTTTCAGCTTTTGACTCCAAAATTTAATAAACATTCTACAGGACAGAAAGGAAAAAGTAGCAGTCATGAAGCTAGAGGAATCCCTAGTGCTTCTTAAGACTAATGGAAAATTTCTGCAAAAGAGGGACTGTTTCCACTGGGTCTCAGGAAGCAATGTCCTGTATCCAGCTGCACAAAGATGTGATTAGATAATTAGAAGCTCTGAGCGAAATAAAGTAAAAAAAAAAAAAAAAAAAAAAAGGCTTATGAGAAAAAGCGGCTACACTTTCCTCATTGCATCCTGTTGATTGCCAGGCTTCCTCTGTTACTGTAGACTTCTAAAGTTAAGACCATTCATGATGTCAGGCTCAAGTTTCTTGACACTCAGTGGATCAGACTTGGAAGGGGCCCTATGAAGTCATATTTAGCCTATTCCCTAAATTTCTTAACAATCATAAGGCATATCATGTTTTTCAAGCCGGTTGCAGAAGAATTGCAAGAGCACACTGTCTGTGTTCTTAATCACCACTTTATCCTACCTGGAGAAGAGAAGGGGAGGGGGGGAGGATCCACAGTCTTTGGGGTCAGACAGCCATAGCCATCTGGAGATCAGCTCTGGATGCCATGGGCAAACTGCTCATACATAGCCTTGGGTTACTCATCTCTCCAATGGGTGCAATTATAGTACCTGCTTTATAGGTTAGTTATAAGGACTGATGAAGATACCACATAGGGGCACATGGGTGGCTCGGTCGGTTGAGCAGCCCACTTTGGCTCGGGCCCCACATTGGGCTCGCTGCTGTCAGCCTATTGGTGAAGTCCGCTTTGGATCCTCTGTCCCCCTCTCTCTGCCCCTCCCCCACGTGCACTCTCCCAAAAATAAATAAATATTTTTTAAAAAGATAATAATAAAGTCCTTAGCATAGTGTCTAGCACATTGCAAGCCCTCAATGAACTCTTATTAAAATGAACTTTTACCCATTTCTCTCGCTCTGTCATGGCAAGAATGACACAGATGGTCAGCAATTTTAAAAAAACAATTTCAAATATTTTTTATGGTTACTAACCACCTTTTAACATTTTAAAAAAATTTTTTATTTTTATTTTATTTATTTTTTAAGAGACAGAGAGGGACAGAACATGAGCAGGGGAGGGGCAGAGAGAGAGGGGGACACAGAATCGGAAGCAGGCTCCAGGCTCTGAGCTGTCAGCACAGAGCCCGACGCGGGGCTTGAACTCGTGAACTGCAAGATCATGACCTGAGCTGAAGTCGGACGCTCAACCGACTGAGCCACCCAGGTGTCCCAACCCCCTTTTCGTTATCTGGGGGGAAATTAACTCAGAATCTTGCAATTGTTCTTTGTCTGAAATATTTATTAAACATTAGTTCATTTCTAGCCTCCTTAGAACTCTTCATGGCTTTGACATCGTTTTTTAAATTTTGGCACTTTACATGGTAAAGTGCTAGGCCATGTTTATTTGCAGACTTTCCTGAAGTGTACTTCATGTGTAGAGTTAAGCCACATAAAATAATAAGTGAGAATTAGTTATAAGTTATTGAAGCTACACTAGTTATAAATAGCAGCCCTGATAATTAGTAATGTAAACCTGAAAGTAAAGTGCCTAGAGAACTTCATATATCCTTAAACACTTATACTACAAGTGGGGAAGAAAAGCACTGAGTTTCTTAATAACTGTTGAAAATTTTATATTAGAGAGACCTGTCTTTATAAGACTAATAGAAAAGGGGTCCAGTGGATTCTAATTACATTTATGTTACAAAATTCCTTACTTCCTCTCAGTGATGTAAATTACTTCTTGTAAATGTTATAAAACAACTGTTCTTCAGCCCTTAACTTTATTATGTACTTCATTATTACAGAAGACCATATTTTACAACCAAATGGAAATTTCAACAACTGTTGTGGACTACATGATGTTGTATTTTTAAAAATTTGATTATTATAATACTGTAATTTCTAACCTTCCATCAAAAAGAATAAAACAATACTCATGCCTGATTGAAACATCTATAATCAGGCAATATGAGGAATTAAAGATAAAAATCCGCTGTTATGAAATTTCATGCCCAAAGTTACTTTCCCTGGGTCATTAATATTTATAACTAAACTGTCCTTTGATGTGCATTAATAATGTACCTTGGGATTACACAAAGAATAATTCATAAGTATTCTTGAAAAGGGAAAGATGCCATAATTAAATCACAGTGATTAACATGGGTATTGGGTTATTATTTGGATGAATTCTTACTACGCAGGTTGACATGTTGACTTTTCCATGATATTCAGAAGGTTGAGATTTAGCAAAGAGAGATGTACAAAAGCAACTCTTTAGAAAAACAGCTTTTTCTAAAACCTGTGCTCACAGTGAGAAAATAGAACATGTAACCAAGTTATATATTCATTTGTTCAATATTTTTAATATGTAAGTTGTCTGTTATGAAGCATAATATTAATATTAAATTTTTTAGTGAGAGTCCCAAAATATGAGTCCAATCAAGTTTCACTGAAGCTATGCTTTTTAACCATTTTTTAAAATGCAAATTTAAAACCCAGATATTGCCTCATCTATTAAGAAATTGAAATAGCATATTTAAATATTTAATCTTTATGATGTTTGGAAGTCCTTTAATCTTCAGGCAAAGCGATTTTGTTTATTAATAATTTAATTTTTCTTCTGGCCTTAAAGCCTTCATTGTGTGCTGCTGAGATATAGAAATGGTATCAAACTACTGAAATTTATTATCAGCACTCAAACTCTAAACCTTAGCTGGAATTTTAATGTGTAGGTATTAATTTTTGTCATTCTGGGATATATTTATATCTGTATTGATTAGGTGATTTATTGTCAGTGGTTTAGGTGGTCCCCGAGCAGCCTTGCCTTCTCTTTTTCCTTTTCCAGAAAATGCCACCAGCATCTGCCCCCATCGCCTGATCGTGATGTCTGACTCTCCTCACTTCTACCCCCTGCCACAAGACAGAAAAGTTTTCTACTACCTTAGCAACTCTTGAAAGAAAATCCATTTCTTTCCATCTTCCCTGCCACTATCTTTAACATCTTTTTTTTTAATGTTTATTTTTTTGATTTTGAGAGAGAGAGAGAGAGAGAGAGAGAGAGAGGCAGAGAGCACACACAAGTAGAGGAGGGGCAGAGAGAGAGGAGATGCAGAATCTGAAGCAGGCTCCAGGCTCTGAGCTGTCAGCACAGAGCCTGATGCAGGGTTCGAACCCATGAACTGTGAGATCATGACCTGAGGTCAAGTCGGACGCTTAACCCACTGAGCCACCCAGGCTCCACCCCACCCCTCCCCTACCACTATCTTAATCGGAACCACCATGATCTCACAGATTTCAGCAATGATCTTTTTCCATCCCTTTCAATCTCTTCTCCTTATTGTAGCAGGAATGTTTCTAAAATGTAAACCTGATTACAGCGTTTCATCTCCTTATCCATTTTGAGTCACTTCAACATCCCGTGGGTGACTTAACCAATACTCTGGCCTCGCAGTGCCACTCTTGGCCATCTCATCCCCGATGAATAATTTCCTCCTCTCCAGCTCAACTTGACTCTCCACTGCTGCAATTTTAAAATAAAAACGTCAACATAGATTCATGAATCCCCTTCTCTGAGCAACATCTTAAATGTCCTGTTTATCTCCGCAATCACCCATGGACACAATTCTTTGAGGACCCTGAGAGCTTTAGTCCCTTTTCTTTCTGTCCCTCAGCCCTCTTTGTCTTCAATCCCCTCCTCCTCATCTGCTTTGAATCTGTGATGATGTTAATCATATAATTTTGTGTATAATTGAATTGTTATATTATCCCTTGGCAAATCCACATCCCTGGAAGGGCCAGCCTTCTCTCATTGCCATGTGTATGCTCCCACAACCTAGGCTTGCTACATGGCAGGCAGTTTGGTAAAAAGGCAACTTCATGATCAGCACCCTGGATGCAAGTTCAACACTGGCACACCATCCCCCTCCTACTCTCTAGTGAGCTTGTCCTTTTATTTGCCACATGGACTCACATCTCGTTTCTTGAACTTCCTCTGAAGACCTTGCCTCAAATTCACTGAGAGAATGAAAATCAACCAAAGGGTTCTTCATCATCCTTTCTTCCCAAACTTCCATGTCTGTTTCATTTTCTCCTTCTTTCCCTAAATAATAGAAGTTTGTTTTTCTTTCAAGGACTTATTTTTTCCCATGTGCTGTGAGCCCTCTCCCCCCTCGTCCTGTCAGACTTTGTGCTGAGGCTATTTCATTTCTTTCTTGTGCCATCAATCTTTCCCTCACAATTGGTTTCTTTTCATTAGTTACAAACACACTCAACTATCCCCCATTTTAAAATGATATTAAAAAAATTTTTTTTAACCTTTACTTATTATTGAGAGACGGAGACACAGAGCATGAGCGGGGGAGGGGCAGAGAGGGGAGGAAACACAGAGTACCAAGCAGGCTCCAGGCTCCAAGCAGTCAGCACAGAGCTCGACACGGGGCTCAAACTCACAAACCGAAGATCACAACCTGAGCCGAAGTAGGACGCTTAACCGACTGAGCCACCCAGGTGCCCGAACTATCTCCCGTGTTAAATAAATCCTCCCCAAAACCTACATACTACTGTAGCTGCAAACTATTTTCCTTTGCTTTTCGGGGCCAGGCTTCTCTAAAGAGTTGTCCAATTTCTTATCTTTCATTTATTACTTAAAAAAAGAAAATCTCAACTAAAAAACACCCCACCAAAATTGATGTATATTTCTTGCGTGCTAGTATCATGTGACGGGCACAGTTCCAGTGTTTACATGCATTAGCTTATATAAACCCAAACGGCCCTGCTACGTAGGAAATATTATCAACTAAAATTTTCAGGTGATGAAAGTGGGACACAGAGAGTGGCATCATCAGGATTTGAACTCGGGTGGCTAGCCCTGGATCTGTGCTTTGAATCATGACACCTTACTGCACCTCTAGAAATAGAACATATGTACAAAGACTCTCCCCACTCCCAAACATCTTCCTCCAATCCTAGAGGCCATGATTATTATTATTTTGGTGAATACGCTTTCAATTTATGTTTCGATACCTTCAGGAATGTGTATTCTGCTATAAATGATACATAAAAGTTTTTCAAGTGTTTTCAATATTTATGTAAGTGAGCATAAATTTACCATACTTATCCTTCAGCCTCTTGCTTTTGTCGCTCAATATTATATTTTGGACATCTTTTCATGCTAATAGTTAGTTATAATTAACTTATTTTAGCTCTTCTGTAGCATTCTGTTGTATACATACACCACACTACATTCATTCTCCTGTTTTTGGACATTTAAGTAGTTTGCAGTTTTTGTGGCATCATAAAGATACATCAGTGAATACTGTGTTAAGTTGATGTATATAAATATATAGATATTTATGTTTTTTTAATGTTTGTTTATTATTTACTTATTTATTTTTTATTTTTTATTTTTGAGAGAGAGAGAGAGAAAGAGAGAGAGAGAAAGAGAGAGCAGGTAGGGGAGGGGCAGAGAGAGGGAGACACAGAACCCAAAGTAGGCTCCAGGCTTTGAGCTGTCAGCACAGAGCCCAATGCGGGGCTTGAACCCACAAACCGTGAGATCATGGCCTGAGCCGAAGTCTGACACTCAACCGACTGAGCCCCCCAGGCACCCCTAATGTTTATTTAGTTTTTGAGAGAGAGAGAGTGAGGGCGTGGTGCCTGTGCTGCACGCGTGGGTCGGGGAGGGGCACGCGTGGGTGGGGCAGAGAGGGGCACAGAGGATCTGCACTGACAGCAGAGAACCCGGCTTGGTGCTCAAACTCAGGAACCAGGAGATCATGACCTGAGGCTGAGTCCCATGCTGAAATGACTGAGCCACCCGGGTGCCCTATTTATTTACATTTAAATAGCACTGAGTGGTATTTAATAGCGCCTGGGTGGCTCAGTTGGTTGAGCGGCCGACTTCGGTTCAGGTCATGATCTCCTGATCCGTGAGTTCGAGCCCCGCGTCGGGCTCTGTGCTGACAGCTGGGAGCGACAGCTCAGAGCCTGGAGCCTGTTTCGGATTCTGTGTCTCCCTCTCTCTGACCCTCCCCTGTTCATGCTCTGTCTCTCTCTTTTTCAAAAATAAATAAACGTTAAAAAAAATTAAAAAAAAATAGCACTGTGTTCAGATAATTTTTCTTTTTTTTTCTATCATCAGTTCTTTAGACTTTATTAACACTTCTTTTGATTTTTGTTACCTGGTCGATTCACATGTATATATCATGTATACCTGAAAAGAATATATATTTGATGTTTGCAGAGGAAAGATTCTTTATAGATCTACTAGTTCAAGTAGTTTACTCTGTTGTTTTAATTTTCTATATTTGTTTTTTAAACTTTCCTGCTTGATTTATTACTTTCTATAAGCACTATATTAAAAGGATGTGATGTTAGATACTTATTAGGTCATAATTTTCCCCTCGTGTTATTTATAGTATTCCTTCTTATCCTTATTAATGCTTTTTGTCTTTATTAACATTAACATTCCACCACAGGCTTCTTTTGGCTGTTAATATCTGCCTGGTATATAACTTTCCTTTTTCTGTTAATTTTGCTTTAAAAATGTCTCTTATTACAAGCTGGCTTTGCTTCTGCTTTACTTGTATCTGGTTTACTTCCTTTTAATACACAAATTTAATCCACTTACATGAATTGTAATTAATGCTATATTTGTACTTATTTATGCCTCATATTTTACCATGCTTTTCCCTTCCTTACTTTCCCCCCACCCAAACCTCTCTTCTCTGCCTTGTGTTGTAGGATCCAGGTTTCTTTATTCCCTTTTTTACATTTGTTTTTTTTGGAAACTATAAACTCTATTCCTACATTAGTTTACCTTAGAATTGATATTTACCCTTAACTTTATAATATTTAAAGTTAATCAGCATTTCTATTTTCCTCTGGAATAATTTATGGGAGTGTTGCCCTTTGTGTTAACTCAGTTTTGTTTCTTATATTTTACCCAAATTAGTCAATTATTATTATAAATAGGTTAGTGCTGACTCATATTCATCCACGTTTATACCCTTTTTTCTTACTCTTGCTTCTTACTCCCCACTCCCTTTCTTCTGGGTTTAATTTCCTCTTTGCTGAAGTATATCCTTTGGTAGTTCTTCCAGAGAGGGTCTATGAGTGTTAATGCTCTCAGCCTCTGATATCCTGAAAATATTTTTATTTTTATGTAAGATTCCTTTGTCTTAATTTTTATGGGAATACCTCTCTAGGCTGAGTTATTTCCCATGAGTACTTTTAAGCTATTACTTCCTCCCCCCCCCCCCCCCCCCCCGGCATCTATTGTCACAGATTCTCAGTTTAATCATTATTTCATTGTAGGTAATAAGTCTTTTCTTTACATTATTCTTAATGTCTGTTTGAATCTTTCAACTACTGCAGGGCCCAAAAGAAATTTCTAACTGTAGAATTTTCTTTATTTATCCTGTCCAGAACTCAGTATACTCTTACAGTCTTCTTTGAATATTATCTCTCCCTTATGTCTTCTATCATTTTTGGAATTCCCATTATATGTATATTGGACCTACTCATTCAATCTTTTATGTCTCAACTTTTCTCTCATAATTTCCATCTCTTTTTTCTTCCTGCTGACTTACTTTCTCAGTTTTATTTGAATTCATCAGTTCTGTCTTTAGCTATGGCCAATCTGTTGAGCATAGCTGTTCAGTTCTTTAGGTATTTATTCTACCCACTGAGGAAGGTAAGGTTCAGTACGGTTGGAACATAGAGAGTATAGGTGAGGAGTGATGGAGGGGTATCAGTCATGCAGTACCTTGAGCCATGTTAAGAAATTTGAACTTTCCCCCAAAAGAACAGTGAGGAAGACTGAATAATTTTTCAGGAGCTGATGGGTATAATTATATTCGTGTTAAAATCTCTCAGGATAAGCTGATTGGGGAAAGATGGAAGAGATTTCTGCTGAGCAATGGGCAAGATATTATGGGATAAACAACAATGTAATAAGCATTATTCTCAGATGCATAATACAATTTAAAAAGTGCTTATTTCATAGTATAGTTATTTAATGTATTATGCACAATAAATGATTTACTAAAGTAAATTAAATTCCTATCTTCATGGACTCATTACATGGGAATAAGAATGGAGGAGGGGAGAAAGGAGTATAAGAATTGGGTAACAAAGAGAGAGATATGTATAATTTATCATCAGGAAGTCTGACTCCTAAATGGTGAATTCTCAGACTTCAGGTCTCTGTTTAAATGTCTTGCTTGAGCACAATATCTTCATAATTTGAAACACCCATAACCAACATTTAGCTGCTGCATTAAATAAATAAATAAAGATTGGTCTCTATCGATTAAGTAAAACATGAAGGCAAGTCACCTATGACTAGAAGGTTTCCTACTACCCATCCACATCCTTCATCACCATCCCTGTCCCTAAGCCACCCTGGCTGTCTCTGGGTGGTGGTGGCATGTCGAGATGACTGTGGAGTGGGTTATGGCACCCACGGCAAGGGATCTGGTAGCAGTAGTGAGGGTTGGTGATGATGATTGGAAAAAGCACCACAACAGAGAATTCCCAAGCAATGGTAGGCCTGGGACGATGTTCTTGCTGAGCTGGAGCAGGAATAAGAATTCTATTATGACTTTATAGTTACGTGTGCTTTTTAATCTGAAAGTCCTCTCTTATTTGCTACTTACTTGAATGTCATAGTAACCCTTTGATGGGTCGTGCTATCCCCATTCACTGGTGAGGAAAATAAGATTCCAATTTTGTTAGTGACTTACCTCAATCACATTGTTGTGAATGGTGGTGTGGGAATTATGTCATATCTTCTTCCTTTCATCTTCTTTCTTAAGAGAGTTCATCTCTGTCTTTTAAATCTGTGCTGGTAGCCTCTGTTCAAATTAACCATAGTTTATTAAATGATCTTGAAAGAAAAACAGAAAGGAAATCACTTTACAAAACTTCATTGTAGGGGAATGAGGATTCTGCCTGAGCTAATCATCCAAACATAGGCATTAAAAACTCATTTTTTAACAGAAATTTTCCAAACATGCATTATACAACTTCTTGGTTAATTTATTTTTTGTCTGTGGGGACACATTGCCCAGTAGATAGAAGGTACTCAGTAAATATGTATTGAATTACCATTGTAAACAACATGTTGCACGCTAAGGTGTCTCTGCTGAAGCCTGGAAGCCTCTTTGCTGAATGACTTCAAGCTACTGTCATTCACTTAGTTATTTCTGTGCTTGCCCTTGTTGCCCTGTTACGTGTTTGCATTTGTAGCAATATCTCTCATAATTTGCTACTTCTGATCTTTTGTGGTCTAGGAAACCATATGTTTGGGTGTCTTTTAAGTAAATCTGTAATATGAGTGAATGAGACATTAGTGAGAGTCCAGGTGCCTTTTCTAAGGTTACAGGACAGGATTCCATGATAATCACAAGAAAAGGCTCCCTGCTTCTAGAGTCTCAAGTTGTTGAATCCACCTTCCCCCAAATGGCCAAAGCAGTGTATCCAAAATGGAAGTCTGCTCATGTCACCTCTCTGACTGAACACCTTTCATTGATCTCCTGTGATATTTAGAGTCAGAATCCAGCTCCTTCATCCACCACGGAAAGGCTGTGATGACCTTCCTTTTCCTTCTCTTTATCTTCTTTATCTGTTCCCCTAGACCCATCCTATGCTTCTATCCAGCTAAATTGTGCAAACCTTCCAGCATGTCTTGCTAGATCTTAGTGCCATCCCTTCCATATATGGTATTTCTTGGGTCAGAGACACTCTTTTTCCAGTTCTTGAGAACCTGTGACTCACTGTCAATTCTCAGCTCAAGCATCATTTTATTGGGATGTCTTAGCATGCAACTTTCCTTTCCCTCATACTCCATACTGCAGGATGAGGTGGGAGCCCCTTTGTTTTTGCTAAGTTACTCTATCACTGATAATATTTGTTGCATTGAATATAATCTCTGTGAACAAGGCCTGGGTCTTTCATTTCAATGCCTTGTGCTGTGCCTGCCACAAAGGAGGTGATCACTAATGTTTGCCGAATGACTGATTGACTTAAATTGGATAGCCATGTAGCATGGAAATGATGTATAGTGAAGTGCAAAGTAAATCAATGTGCAAATACCGTGTTATTGCCATATTACTGCCGTTTCAATTGATCAGGTACTTTTCTCATGTAAGGCTCTGCTGAGGCCAGTTCACTGATAAATAGAGAACTCTGTATTAGCTTGATATTCATTTATTATCAATAAAATTTTTGATATTTTTAAATGTTTACTTATTTATTTTTGAGAGAAGAGGGAGGGGCAGAGAGAGAGGGAGAGAGAGAGAGAGAGAGAGGGAAAGAGAAAGAATCTCGAGCAGACTCCACGCTCAGCATGGAGCTCGATGCCAGGCTTGATCTCACAACTGTGAGATCATGACCTGAGCCAAAATCAAGAGTCGGGTGCTCAACCGACTGAACCACCCAGGCGCCCCCCATTTTTGATATTTTTAAATGAATTTCTGATCCGTAAAAATTACTCATTTTTGCTGTTTCTTTGAGTGGTTCTGATTACTGTTATTCCTCCTAGCATCATGCATAGTTTTAACTTATTTTGTTTCTTCTATTTTTACTCTGCTTGCTTTTCTCATACTGAAAGAGAGAGCTTAGGACATGGTGACCTAATAAAAGCCTTACTCAAATTAGGTCTTGGTATTCAGACTCCCTGATGGATGCTTAATATGCTGGGTCTTGTTTCTCCTCTGGGGCTAAAGTTAGGGGAACAGAACGTGAGATAAACTTAACCCTAAATTATGTGCTGTCTATATATTTTAATCAGAAGCCTAAAATCCCTGCAGACTTTGCTTCTGCAGGCCACTGATTTTGAACTCTGTCGCCGTGTCTGATTGCTCATGTAATATTAAACCCTAGGTGAGCCTTAATTTCAAGAAATATGAACCAAACTCTGTAAACGAGGATTTCAAGAACTGCTGAACTATGGAAAGCAGTTTCTGCACAGTTGCTGAAATATGCAAATAATGAGCCGTTTCTGATGTTTTTTGAATTCGCTTGTCATATTTAAAAGATGGACAGGAAGTATTAGTGGTCAGTATACTATACCACACGTTCCATTTTATTTCATGATATGTCCATTTGGATGTCTGCTAAGCATCTCAAACATAATGCCAAAACTCTTCATTTTTACCCTTTTCCCCCTTACCTATTCTCCCCAAATCTTACATTTCAATAAAATCATCACCTGTTAATAGTTGCTCAAGCCTCGAACTTAGAAGCCATTTTCAATTTCTTCCTTTCCCTCTTCTCCCATAAACAATCCATCAGTGAGTTCTAGTTCAATCTCCAAAACGATTTTCTGAGTCGTCGTCTTCCTTTCCAGCTCCTCTGCTACAACCTCGGAGTAAGTCATCATCGTGTCTCTCCTGGCCACCACACAGCCCTTCCCTAACTGTTCTTCCTGCTCCCAAGAAGGCAGCATGGCCCTGGAGCATGTGCCTCTAACCACCGCAGTTTCCCGTAACTTGCGTGTTTCTCACTACATTTGGAAGACGATCCAAACCCCTTACTGTAGCCATTGGCTTTGGGAACGTGGATCTCATTGGAAGCCTGTGTGAGGGATTTTAGTGAAGGTGGCAAGTGAACAGCAGACTAGGGAGGGCAGAGGAGTGAGTGGCAGTTAGAAATTATGGAGAGCAAGTCATTCCTGTAGGGAATTTGGCATGAAGAGGAGGACAGAGGTAGGGAGCAGCATGAGAAGTCATAAAGGATACAGGAGGTGTTTTTGTTCTTGTTTGTTTTTGTTTTGAGAGAAAGGAGTCTTGAGCAAGGGAAAGCAGATAGAATAGGAACGCCTGAAGTATAGGGTAAAAAGATGATTGACTGATACCCCTGAAGGTACAAGGAGAGGTGGGTGGTTTAAACTCTGCACCAGCTATCTGTCGCTGCGTAACAAATGACCCTGAAGCTTAGTAGCTTGAAATGAGAAACACGTGTTATCTCACACAGTTTCTGAGGGTCAGGAGTCTGGCAGGTGCTTAGCGGGGGAGTTCTGGCTTCAGGTCTCTTGGGAGGTTGCAGTCAAACTGTTGGCCAGAGCTACAATCTCTGAAGGCTTGACTGGAGGGGGAACAGCTGCCCCCACGCTGTTGGCAAGAAGCAGAAGTTCCTCACCACCTGGACCTTCCAACAGGGCGGCTCACCTCGAGATTTCACCCAGAGAGAGCATGGGAAGAAGAACCCAAGACAGCAGCTGCAGTGTCTTTTGTAACCTAATGTTGGAGTAATACCATCACTTACCATCACTTCCTTCATTTTCAGTTGTTCTTGAAGATTAATCCCGCTGCAATGTGGGAGGAGACTACAGATGGGTATGAATACCATGATTCAGGGGTCACTGGGGTCCGGCTTAGAGGCTGGCCACCACGGAACTCGAAGAGTATTTTTGCTGTGTGAAAAAGGAGTGTGAGAGAAAGGGGAGGAAGCTGAGAGAGAAGCTGACCTATGGCTTCAGTTTCTTCGGTAAAGTGAGAGCAAAGTGATTTTTAAAAAATGTTTATTGATTTTTGAGAGAGAGAGAGAGAGAGAACGGGGGAGGGGCAGAGAGAGAGGAGGACAGAGGATCTGAAGGAAGCCCTGCGCTGACAGCAGAGAGCCCAACGCAGGGCTCGAACTCACGAACCATGAGATCGTGACCTGAGCCCAAGTCGGACGCTTAACTGATTGAGCCACCCAGGTGCCCCCAAAATCGTTTTCTGAGAGTGCGAAGATGGGAGAAGGAGTTTGGAGAGGAAAGTTGAGGTTTGGAATCGCTCTACAGGAGAATGGAAAAGGCGGCCCTTTCTGTGTGTGGAATTGAGAGCTCAGTGGAGATGGGAAGTCAAAACCCCGTGGAAGCAGCAGTCTGCCAGGTCCTATCATTTCTCTCCCTCAGGCGGAGTGAAGGAACAATGGCAACACGGAATCATTGGTGTGATCCAGGTTCGGTTTTTGTTAAAAGGATGTGGCCTAGGAAAAAGGACACAGGATAGTTGTGAAAAATGTTGGGGAAGTGGTTGGCATAATTTATCATGAGCTGGAAGGAAGGACCTGAAGCCAAAAGAAGCTGAAAGATGTGAATATGGAGGGGTCAGGAACTTAAGATTTTGATATGGCTGAAGTGAAGGGAAACGGATAGAGAGAGAGAGAGAGACAGAGACAGAGAGCTGAATGGAGGGTGATAGATGACTTTGGAGTTCCAGACATTCCATATAATGGATATGGGGAAAGGTTTTTAGGAAAATGAGCTAGATTGATAAAAACCTAGATTTGTATGTTCCAGACAAAATGGAATTATCAGTCAGTCAACATGTATTGTTGTCCACAAATGTGCAAGGTTCTGTGGATCATAAAATCAACTAACAAAAGCCCACTAAAGCCTCTCCCACATGACTTTTTGATTTTTCACTTTATGCAAGAACTCATCACAGGTTTTATAAAAAATAAACGTCTTTTTATGTGAGCATATTATGATAGAATTTGAAATATACAAATGGGTGTTGTATACCAATTTAAACAGATGTCTTATGTAAAGGAAATATGGATTCTTTCTCAGTGTTCCTAGTTTAGAAAATACTTCAGAAAATCACCCTCTCCAGTTGCCAGCCACTGCACAGAACAGTGGTTCTCAAAGTGTGGTCCCTGACTAGCAGGATGAACACTACCTAGAAACGTATCAGAAATGCAGATTCTGGGGTCCTTCCTGATATCTACTGTATCAGAAGCTCTGGGAAGAGGGTCCAGCAGTCTATGTTCTAACAGTCTCATGAGGTGATGTGGATGCCTTCTAATGTTTGAGAACTTGCACAGAAGACACTAAAGCAATCATAATACAAGATGAAAACAAAAATTAGATTAGGAAGACCCTTCCCTCTTTGGATTTTAGTTTCACTTCAGCAATTAATGGCAAAAGCTATTTTTCCCTTTGTCACAGACGGCTCAATGAAAACAATACTGTTTTTTTTTAAAATATAATTTATCGTCAAATTGGCTTCCATACAACACCCAGGGCTCATCCCAGCAGGTGCCCTCCTCAATGCCCATCACCCACTTTCCCCTCTCCCCCACCCCCCATCAACCCTCAGTTTGTTCTCTGTATTGAAGAGTCTCTTATGGTTTGCCTCCCTCCCTCTCTGTTTGTAACTACTTAAGTTTCAATGTTACCATTATTTACTGGTATATTTCAAAGCTTTTATAGTCAGCTTCTTATAACCTCTTCACAGAGACTTTTTACTAAAATTTCATGCTGCAAAGTCCACCAAAGAAAGTGAAACTCTATTCTGCAAGAAATAATTTTTCTTTATAAAGCATATTTGTGACAGTTAAGATTAAAATTCGGGGCCTTCCTTCTAGATAGCAGATTTGGCCATTCTATGGTCCATAAACAATTTACTCACCCACCCTTAGCCCATAAAACCTGGTTCAGTCATAATAGTTCAAATACACTATTATCAACCACATAGCAACTATGAGTGTACTGTTCTACATGTAATTCCTGTATATACTACTTTTCCTACAACTCGGCATAAATTAAAAAAAATGAATTTGCCAAATTTCAGTTTTCTAAAATGGAGAAATACTTTATTCAACAATGTTGGGGAAGGAAGTCTTCCATACAAATGAATTTTTTAGGAACCTGACTTATATTTGTGTATCTTCAGCTATTTCTTTTTTAGAGCTACATCACTAAAATCCGAAGGTTATTTGGTAATGTCACCTGTTGGATTTTTCACTATTGAAGCCCTGTTTTGAATTTCATAATATTCTTTTACTCTAATTAAATAAATGTTTACTGAGTACCTACTATTTTCATGAACTGTATTGGGTGGTAAGATGTATTAAAAAAAAATGAATGAGAGACGTCACCAAGATGACCACATTAGAAGTCTCCTGAATCTCCCTCTTCCCAGGATATACTACACATGATTCCGTTCTCTCAGAGAGACATCCAAAGTATTTGACAACTTCTACAGGTTGACTGGCTGAGAAAACACCAAACTGAAATGGGTAGGAAAGGCTGAGACATACTCTTACCATAAACTCTACCCCCAGCATGGTGGACCCTTGACCACCCAGCTTCTTCCTGAGGAGCAAGGAATTTGGATCTCACATGCAGTTCCCCAACTTTCATGTATGAGACTGTTGTTATAGGTTTTACCTGTAATGCTTTGAAGTTGTTACCGTTCATTTTACATGTAAAATATTCTTAGTCAAGAGGACCTATCCCTAACTTTTTTTCTTTAAGTGTATTACTTGGCAATGTTTCCTCTCAATCAGCTAGTGCAAAGTGCATAATTAAAGTTGCATAACAATTGCACTGGGTTTGCATTTGTTGAATGTCAACTGCTCACAATACTGATCATGCAGAATTACATTTGGGTTTTCACAGATGATGCTTCTTTGTAAACCATATTCTACATTAATGACTTTAAAAGACCTTAGCCCTGAATGGATGTGCTAGACATTCTGTATTGCAGGTAAATTACTGTATAAAATCACAGGTAATGAAGGTGGTTATAAGCATGTTCCTGTTCCTTTGCTGAGAATAGTGTTATTTCATGGAATGGATGTGAAAGGCATTCTGTACTACATGTCGACAAGTGTTTAAGAACAGGTAATAAAGGCGGTTATAAGAGTACTAACCGCTCGCTACATGGAAAACAGTGCTATTTCAGGGGATGGGTGTGAGAGCAATTCTGTAATGCATCTGTAGAGTGGTTTAAAAACACACATAATAAAGATGGCTATAAGAAAAAAAGACCCTAGCCCTGTTTATCTGTTTGCTTCAATGCTCTTCCCTCCCCCTCGATGTTAATATTAGCTCAAGATAACCCAATTTTCTTGAACTTACTCCAAACATTTTGCAGAGCTTTTTAATTTTTGCAAATTTGCATGATTAGTAAGACCTACTGGACCTCAAATGAAAATGGTAAATGCATTGCTTCAGGAAAGCTAGCAAAAGCCAAATTTCAATCCCTTTATCACCAAAGAAAATGAACCTTATTCCAGAGAAGGGCTGAGCAGCCATTGTCAGTGGTGAGGTGAGAGAGAAATGAACTATGGAATTAGAATTTAAAATTCACAGCATGAATCAGAATATTAGAGAATAACTTACACATTGACCCTTCTGATGTTTTACAGGGAGAAGCATTCAATTTGCATTTCATTAAATATTAGAAATCAGATAGGATTTCTATTTCTATTTTCCTAATAAAAAAACTTTTACCAAATAAACTTTGAGTCATCTTTTAGGAAATTCTAGTATAGTTTCCAAACTTATAATGTCATCTATAATAAGTTTCTTATTTATAAGAGCTCTAAGAAGCGATTATAAGGGATCAGAATGTAAAACTAGTTTGGTGGAAAAGTTGTTCAGCTTTTATTAATGGTAATAGAAATATTATACCCTATCTTTAGCTCATGAACATGGTGGATTCATGAGACACATTTCTTATTTAAATAGATACATTTTAAAAAAGCCAGGTTACCTATGGCATGTAAGTAGAATATTAATATCATTTATTCATGGTTTCTGCCTATTTTTTTCGTGTCTCTTTCCTTCTCCTCCTTCTTTTTTTTTTTTTTTTTTTTTAATAAGAGATGATAGTACACCTGAAACTAACATAACACTGCATGGTAATTACACTTGAATTAAAAAAAAATAAATATAGGGGCGCATGGGTGGCTCAGCTGGTTAAGCGTCTGACTCTTGATATCAGCTCAGGTCATGATCTTGAGGTTGTGAGATTCAGCCCTGTGTCAGGCTCTGTGCCGACAGCATGGAGCCCGCTTGGGATTCTCTCTCTCCCTCTCTCTCTCTGCCCCTCCACCCCCTCAAAATAAACAAATAAACATTTAAAACAATGAAAAATAAACAACAAATAGAAATTAATCAAAATAGTGGTGCCTGGGTGGCTCAGTTGGTTAAGCATCTGCCTTTAGCTCAGGTCATGATTTCACAGTTCATGGGTTTGAGCCCCGCATCACAATCTCTGCTGTCAGCACAGAGCCTGCTTTGGATCCTCTGTCTCCCTCTCTCTGCCCCTCTGCCCCTCACACTCTCCCTGGGTCTCAAAAAATAAATGTTAGAAAGGTTAAAAAACCAGAAATTAAACAAAACAAGAGATAATCTAGGGATTGTAGGAGTTGTTTAAATAATTTGGTGGCAAAACATTGGTATTCCTATAATTTTAATTTTTGTCTCTGTGTTTATAACTTGTTACTGTTAATAAACTGATTTGCTGGTAAATATAATTTTATACTTAGCTAAGTTAATAGAAGTTAGATAAATTGGAAAATTATAAAAATCATATTTATATTTTTATCATTATATTTATGCTGCTAGTTATATTATTTACGGTGTTTGGGGTTTTCCTTCATCGAATCTACTTGTTCTATGTACTTTAGCATAATTCTTTGTCAATTGACAGTAATATAGTATAGAAATCAATCCAGTCCATGTTACTCAGTTAAGGCCAGGAACTGCTTCTCACTCATGTTGGGAATCAGATACACAGACATTTAAATATAAGAGAAAACACCTTGGTTTCATTAAACCACTCAAAGGATGTCTATAGCAGGGTTTTATAGACTAGTAGAAATGTAGGCTTATACCATCACTGATTGATATGGGATATGTTTTTGTACAGTGTTTCTGAAATGTCTCTAAGATTATAATATAACAAAACCTATACTGATAATAATAGCTGTTTTGAGAAACATACTTCATAAATTCTTAGAAATTATATAATCCAAGGCCTTTGCTTTTACAAATGATGAAACAGATAGCTAGGAAGATTTAAATGTCTTTAAAGATATAAATGTCTTTATATGCCCAAGGTCATATAGCTCATTGGTATAAGAGCTGAATAGCAAACATCCTGAGGTTTTTGAAGAATTTTTTGGACAGGGTTCCTAAATCTATGGATTGATACCTTTCATCAGTTTGAGGAAATTTTTACCATTATATCTTAAATATTGCTTCTGCCTTGTTTTCTCCTTTCTTTCTAGGGACTCCAACTAAACTCATGTTAAGGATATGTATTCTCTATGTCTCTTACTTCTCTTCTGTATTTTCAATTTTTTGTCTTTTCTATTCTTTATTCAATTATTTTCTTTTGATTTATTTGGTAGTTTGCTAATTTTTGTTTGTGTCTAATAAGCTATTAAATGTGTTTATAATTTTGGTTATTATTTAAAATCTGATGAAGTGCTCTATATATTTTTTTTAGTTTCTAACTTTCTGCTGAAAATGTAATATTGTCTTTTGGCTCCTTTAACATAGTAAGCAGATTTATTTTAAAAACTGTGTCTAAAAATTCTAACATCTAGAACTCCTTGTTGTTTTGTTGGTTTTTGTTCCTGTGGTCTCAAATCCTTGTATGTCTGGTTATGTTGGACTGTATCCAGTCTTTGTATTGAAAAAATTATTTATGGAGATAATTTGAAGTCTAGGATGCAGGTCTCTTTGTCCAGAGAGAAATTGCTTTTGCCAGGGGCCTGAGGGCACTAGTAATCTAGGATCATCTTAATCCGATTTTAGGAGTTGAGATTTTTTTTCTGGGCCATCTAGAAGATGCAAAGATGAGTTTCAGTCCTTATGAGATCTGGCTTACTTACAATTTTCCTTTATGCATATGATGCAAGTCTTTGGGACCCCAACCCAAAACATGAAGGATTTATCTGAGCTCTTACACATAGCAGGTCTGGGCTCCAACTTTTGTTCCCCGGTGAAGAGACTGTCAGCAATACTGCTTTGCTCTCAGCAGCTCTTCCAGAATCTGTCCTAAGGCAAAAGTAGACCCAAAGGAAAGGCTCACTTCTCTATATTTTTGTATTTTCCAAGATCTTAGCTTAGTTATTCTTCACTATATTATTAAACCTTGAATGCCTTCAAGCAAGTTTTTAATTTTTTTATTCTTTATTTTTATTTATTTATATATGTATATAATTTATTGTCAAGTTAGCTAACATACGGTGTAAACAGTGTGCTCTTGGTTTTGGGGGTAGATTCTTGTGATTCATAGCTTACATATAACACCCAGTGCTCATCCCAGCAAATGCCCTCCTCAATGCCCATCACCCATTTTCCCCTACTCCTGCCCCCCCCCCCCGCCCTTTAAACCTCAGTTTGTTCTCCACATTCAAGAGTCTCTTATGGTTTGCATGCCTCTCTGTTTGAAACTATTTTTTCTTCTTCCCTTCCCCCTGGTCCTCCATTAAGTTTCTCAAGTTCCATATATGAGTGAAAACATATGATATCTGTCTTTCTCTGACTTATTTCACTTAGCATAATACCCTCCAGTGCCATCCACATTGTTGCAAATGGCAGGATTTCATTCTTTTTCATTGCCAAGTAGTATTCCATTGCATATATAAACCACATCTTCTTTATCCATTCATCAGTTGGTGGACATTTGGGCTCTTTCCAAATTTGGCAACTGTTGAAAGCACTGCTGTACACATTGGGATACATATGCCCCTATGAATCAGCACTCCTGAATCCTTTGGGTAAATTCCTTGTAGCGCTATTGCTGGGTCATAGGGTAGTTCTATTTTTAATTTTTTGAGGAACCTCCACACTATTTTCCAGAGTGGTTGCACCAATTTGCATTCCCACTATCAGTGCAAGAGGGTTCCCATTTCTCTACATCCTCACCAACCTCTGTTGTTTCCTGAGTTAATTTTAGCCACTCTGACTGGTGTGAGGTGCTATTTCAATGTAGTTTTGATTTGTATTTCCCTGATGATGAGTGGTGTTGAGGATCTTTTTGTGTGTCTGTTGGCCATCTGGATGTCTTCCTTGGAAAAGTGTCTATTCATATCTTCTTCCCATTTCTTCACTGGATTATTTGTTTTTCAGGTGTTGAGTTTGGTAACTTCTTTATAGATTTTGGATACTAATCCTTTATTCGATATGTCATTTGCAAATATCTTTCCCCATTCCGTCGGTTGCCTTTTAGTTTTGTTGATTGTTTCTTTTTTGTTTTTTTAAATTTTTTAAATTTTCATTTATTTGTTTGTTTATTTATTTATTTATTTTTAAATTTTATTTTTAATTTTTTTAAATTTGCATCCAAATTAGTTGGCATATAGTGCAACTATATGCTTAACTTACCCATTTAGAACATCTCCTCTCCCACAACCCCTCCAGTAACCCTCAGTTTGTTCTCCATATTTATGAGTCTCTTCTGTTTTGTCTCCCTCCCTGTTTTTATATTATTTTTGTTTCCCTTCCCTTATGTTCATCTGTTTGGTCTCTTAAAGTCCTCATATGAGTGAAGTCATACGATTTTTGTCTTTCTCTGACTGACTAATTTCACTTAGCATAATACCCTCCAGTTCCACCAATGTAGTTGCAAATGGCAAGATTTCATTCTTTTTGATTGCCAAGTAATACTTCATTGTATATATATATACCACTTCTTCTTTATCCATTTATCCATCTATGGACATTTGGGCTCTTTCCATAGTTTGGCCATTGTTGATGGTGCTGCTATAAACTTGGGGGTGCATGTGTCCCTTTGAAACAGCATACCTGTATCCCGTGGATAAATGCCTAGTAGTGCAATTACTAGGTCGTAGGGTAGTTCTATTTTTAGTTTTTTGAGGAACCTCCATACTGTTTTCCAGAGTGGCTGCACCAGCTTGCATTCCCACCAACAATGCAAACTAGATCCTCTTTCTCTGCATCCTCGCAAACATCTGTTGTTGCCTGAATTGTTAATGTTAGCCATTCTGACAGGTGTAAGGTGGTATCTCATTGTGGTTATGATTTGTATTTCCCTGATGATGAGTGATGTGGAGCATTTTTTCATGTGTCGGTTGGCCATCTGGATGTCTTCTTTGGAGAAGTGTCTATTCATGTCTTTTTCCCATTTCTTCACTGGATTCTTTGTTTTTTGGGTGTTGAGTGTGGTAAGTTCTTTATAGGTTTTGAATACTAACCCTTTATCTGATATGTCACTGGCAAATATCTTCTCCCATTCTGTCAATTGCCTTTTAGTTTTGCTGTTTCCTTCACTGTGCAGAAGCTTTTTATTTTGATGAGGTCCCAGTAGTTTGTTTTTGCTTTTGTTTCCCTTGCCTCCAGACACGTGTTGAGTAAGAAGTTGGCTGTGGCCACAATCAAAGAGGTTTTTGCCTGCTTTCTGCTCGAGGATTTTGATGGCTTCCTGTCTTTCATTTAGGTCTTTCATCCATTTTGAGTTTATTTTTGTGTATGGTGTAAGAAAGGGGTCCATGTTCATTCTTCTGCATGTCGCTGTCCAGTTTTCCCAGCACCACTTGCTGAAGAGACTGTCTTTATTCCATTGGGTATTCTTTCCTGCTTTGTCAAAGATTAGTTGCCCATACATTTGTGGATCCATTTCTGGGTTGTCTATTCTGTTCCATTGATCTGAGTGTCTGTTCTTGTGCCAGTATCATACTGTCTTGATGGTTACAGCTTTGTAGTATAGCTTGAAGTCTAGGATTGTGATGCCTCCTGCTTCAGTTTTCTTTTTCAAGATTGCTTTGGCTAATTGGGGTCTTTTCTGGTTCCATACAAATTTTAGGATTATTTGTTCTAGCTCTGTGAAAAATGCTGGTGTTACTTTGATAGGGATTGCATTGAATATGTAGATTGCTTTGGGTAGTATCGACATTTTAACAATATTTGTTCTTCCTGTCTAGGAGCATGGAATCTTTTTCCATTTTTTTTGTGTCTTCTTCAATTTCTTTAATAAGCTTTCTATACTTTTCAGTGTCTAGATTCTGCACCTCTTTGGTTAGATTTATTCCTGGGTATTTTATGGTTTTTAGTGCAACCGTAAATGGGATCGATTCCTTGATTTCTCTTTCTGTCGATTCATTGTTGGTGTATAGGAATGCAACCGATTTCTGTGCATTGATTTTATATCCTTCAACTTTGCTGAATTCATGAATCAATTCTAGCAGTGTTTTGGTGGGATCTTTTGGGTTTTCCATATAGAGTATCATGTAATCTGCGAAGAGTGGTGGTTTGACCTCCTCCTGGCTGATTTGGATGTCTTTTATTTCTTTGTGTTGTCTGATTGCAGAGGCCAAGACTTCCAGTACTATGTTGAATAACAGTGGTGAGAGTGGACATCCCTGTCTTGTTCCTGACCTTAGGGGGAAAGCTCCCAGTTTTTCCCCATTGAGGATGATATTAGCGTTGGGTCATTCATATATGGCTTTTATGATCTTGAGGTGTGTGCCTTCCATCCCTACTTTCTTCAGGGTTTTTTAATCATGAAAGGATGCTGTATTTTGTCAAATGCTTTCTCTGCATCTATTGAGAGGATCATGTGGTTCTTGTCCTTTCTTTTATTGATGTGATGAATCACGTTAATTGTTTTGTGGATATTGAACCAGCCCTGCATCCAAGGTATAAATCCCACTTAGTCGTGGTGAATAATTTTTTAAATTTATTGTTCGATCCAGTTGGCTAATATCTTGTTGGAGATTTTTGCATTCATGTTCATCAGGGAAATTGGTCTATGGTTCTCCTTTTTAGTGGGGTCCCTGTCTGGTTTTGGAATCAATGTAATGCTGGCTTCATAGAAAGAGTTTGGAAGTTTTCCTTCCATTTCTATTTTCTGGAACAACTTCAAGAGAATAGGTATTAACTCTTCCTTAAATGTTTGGTAGAATTCCCCTAGAAAGCCATCTGGCCCTGGACTCTTGTTTTTTGGCAGATTTTTTATTACTAATTCAATATCCTTACTGGTTATGGGTCTGTTCAAATTTTCTATTTCTTCCTGTTTCAATTTTGGTAGTGTATATGTTTCTAGGAATTTGTCCATTTCTTTCAGATTGCCCATTTTATTGGCATATAATTGCTCATAATATTCTCTTATTATTGTTTTTATTTCTGCTGTGTTGGTTGTGATCTCTCCTTTTGCATTCTTGATTTTATTTATTTGGGCCCTTTCCTTTTTCTTTTTGATCAAACTGGCTAGTGGTTTATCAATTTTGTTAATTCTTTCAAAGAACCAACTTCTGGTTTCATTGATCTGTTCTACTGTTTTTTTTTTTGGTTTTGATAGCATTAATTTCTGCTCTAATCTTTATTATTTCCTGTCTTCTGCTGTTTTTGGGTTTTATTTGCTGTTCTTTTTCCAGCTCCTTAAAGTGTAAGGTTAGGTTGTGTATCTGAGATCTTTCTTCCTTCTTTAGGAAGGCCTGGATTGCTGTATACTTTCCTCTTATGACTGCCCTTGCTGCATCCCAGAGGTTTTGGGTTGTGGTGTTGTCATTTTCATTGACTTCCAGATACTTTTTAATTTCCTCTTTAACTGCTTGGTTAGCCCATTCATTCTTTAGTAGGATGTTCTTCAGTCTCCAAGTATTTGTTTTCTTTCCAAATTTTTTCTTGTGGTTGATTTCGAGTTTCATAGTGTCATGGTCTGAAAATATGCACGGTATGATCTTGATCTTTTTGTACTTACTTAGGGCTGATTTGTGTCCCAGTATATGGTATATTCTGGAGAATGTTCATGTGAACTGGAGAAGAATGTATATTCTGCTGGTTTAGGATTAAATGTTCTGCATATATCTGTTAAATCCATCTGGTCCAGTGTGTCATTCAAAGCCATTGTTTCCTTGTTGATTTTTTGATTAGATGATCTGTCCATTGTTGTGAGCGGGGTGTTGAAGTCTCCTACTATTATGATGTTACTATCGATGAGTTTCTTTATGTTTGTGATTAATTGATTTATATATTTGGGTGTCCTACATTTGGCGCATAAATGTTTACAATTGTTAGGTCTTCTTGGTGGATAGACCCCTTGATTATGATATAATGCCTTTCTGCATCTCTTGATACAGTATTTTAAAGTCTAGATTGTCTGATATAAGTATGGCACTCTGGCTTTCTTTTGTTGACCATTATCATGATAGATGGTTCTCTATCCCCTTATTTTCAATCTGAAGGTGTCTTTAGGTCTCAAGTGGGTCTCTTGTAAACAGCATATAGATGGATCTTGTTTTCTTATCCATTCTGTTACCCTATGTCTTTTGATTGGAGCATTGAGTCCATTGACACTTAGAGTACTGAAAGATATGAATTTATTGCCATTATGATGCTTGTAGAGTTGGAGTTTCTGGTGGTGTTCTCTGGTCCTTTCTAATCTTTGTTGTTTTGAGATATATATATATATATATATATATATATATATATATATAATTTTTTTTTCATCTTTTCTCTCCTTAGAGAATCCCCCTTAAAATTTCTTGCAGGGCTGGTTTAGTGGTCACAAACTCCTTTAATTTTTGTTTGTCTGGGAAACTTTTTATCTCTCCTTCTATTTTGAATGACAGCCTTGCTGGATAAAGAATTCCTGGCTGCATTTTTTTTTGACTCAGCAGATTGAATATATCCTGCCACTCCTTTCTGGCCTGCCAAGTTTCTGTGGATAGGTCTGTTGCAAACCTGATCTGTCTTCCCTTGTAGGTTAGGGGCTTTTTTTCCCTTGCTGCTTTCTTGATTCTCTTCTTGCCTGAGTATTTTGTGAATTTGACTATGGTATGCCTTGCTGATGGTCGGTTTTTGTTGAATCTAATGGGGGTCCTCTGTGCTTCCTGGATTTTGATGTCTGTGTCTTTCCCCAGGTTAGGAAAGTTTTCCACTATGATTTGCTCACATAACCCTTCTACCCCTATTTCTCTCTCTTCCTCCTCTGGGACCCCAATGATTCTGATGTTCCTTTTTAATGAGTCACTGATTTTCTAATTCTTAAAATGTGCTCTTTTGTCTTCATCTCCCTCTTTTTTTCTGCTTCATTATTCTTTATAAGTTTGTCCTCTATATCGCTGATTCTCTGTTCTGCCTCATCCATCCTTGCTGCCGCGGCATCCATCCATGATTGCAGCTCAGTTATAGCAGTTTTAATTTCATCCTGACCAGTTTGTGCTTCTTTTATCTCTGCAGAAAGGGATTCTAATCTATTTTTGACTCCAGCTAGTATTCTTTTTTTTTTTTTTATTTTTGGGACAGAGAGAGAGAGGGAGACACAGAATCGGAAACAGGCTCCAGGCTCCGAGCCATCAGCCCAGAGCCCGACGCGGGGCTCGAACTCACTGACCGCGAGATCGTGACCTGGCTGAAGTCGGACGGTTAACCGCCTGCGCCACCCAGGCGCCCCCCAGCTAGTATCCTTAATATCGTGATTCTAAATTCTGGTTCAGGCATCTTGCTTGTATCTGTGTTGGTTAAACCCCTGGCTGTCGTTTCTTTGTGCTCTTTCTTTCAGGGTGAATGCCTTCATTTTATCATTTTGAAGGGAGAAAAGGAATTAATGAGGTAGAAAAATTAAAATTAAAAAAACTAAAATTAAAAAATTAAACACACACACACACACACAGAAATCAAATAAATGATGCTAGATCCTAGGTGTATTTTGGTCTGGGTGTTGAAAGTGGTTTGACAGATTAGAGAAATAAAGGGGCAGGGGGAGGAAATAGTTTGAGAATTTGAAAAAATGAATACACTGAAGTAGACTAAAATGAGATGATGGGAGTAAAATAGAATTTGAACAGATTTACACAAAAGTAAAGAATATAGTAGAAAAAATTAAAGAAAAATATTTTTAATAAAAAATTTAAAAAATGAATTTTTTCTTTCTCTATTCAAGAAAAAGAAAAGAAACAAAAAAGAGAAAAAAGAAAAAAAAGAAGGAAATCGTTTGAAAATTTGAAAAAGGGAATGCACTGAAGTAGACTAAAATAAAATGATGGAAGTAAAATAGAATTTGAAAAAATTTACACAAAAATAAAAAATATCATACAAAAATTAAAGAAAAATATTTTTAATAAAAACTGAAAATAAAAGTGAATTTTTTCTCTTTCTGTATTCAAGAAAAAAGAAGTGAAAAAGAAAAAAGAAAAAAAAAGAAAATTGAATAGAATAGATGGACCTGCGAACAGATTGAAATAGGACTGAAGTAACTGCGTTTTCCCATAGAAGTCAGACTATGAAGCACTTTACAGTCCATAAACTAAGTAGGAGGTGAGACTTGTGTTCTTGAAGACTGAGGTTGGCCCAGTTGGGCGGGGCTCAGTGTAACGGCTCCCCTCTCCACTAGATGGCGCTGCTAGCCTACTGGGGTGGAGTGTTGCAGAGCTCGCAGGTGTGTATGCGCATGTGTGGGAGTGGTAAAAATGGAGCCGCCCGGCTATCCAGTCTGTTCTCCCGGATCAGCAATCGCGCACCCATCTTCGGTGTTCAGCTCTCCTCTACTCCCCGCTATTTTACTCTCCGTGGCCAGGCCCCAGGCAGTACCTCTCTCCCAAGTTTTGTCTCAGATGGGCCTGTTTCCCTCGGCCCCTTACTTCCGAAGGACTACGGCTTTGACCCGTTCTGCCCCTCTGTGGGAGGGTCTCACCAAGCGATGGCCGAATGAGCGATGGCCGAATGTCAGTTGCACCCAGGAACTCTTGCTGGACCCTGCTGTTACCCGTGTCCTGAGACTGCAGCCAGGTGCCAGCCCGACCCAGAAAAAGTTCGCGAGACAGTGTAGTCTCAGCGTTTCAGGGACCATGGAAAATTGCAACCCACATCTGACACCAGGCTTCACCCTCAACGACTTCGCCCCAGCACCAGTGAATGTAGCCACCTTCCGGGCTGCTGGGACCAGGTGGCTTCAACAGTCTCTCTCAAATGTCCTTCCAGCAGTGGAACTGCTTTTCTCCGTGTGGCCTGAGAACCTCCCAGACTCCACTCTGTTCCCGGGGATTTGCCTTTTCCACCAGAGCACCGCCAGGTATGGAGCTGCAGAGTTGCAGCCTTTGAGCTCCCCTTGTTTGCAGTCTTAATGGGATTTAAACCCTCTCCTTTCTCCTTTCTCCCTTTTTAGTTTAGTCCCTGCGGCTGTTTCCAATTTTCCACTTTCTCTCCAGCTTCTTTTGGGGAGGGGTGCTTTTCCCATATTCTTCCCCCTCCCCCCCCCCCCCGCCATCTCCACATCTCCATCCTCCTTATACCCGCAAAAGCACCTCCCTTCCCATGGCTTCTTGCTCCCCAAGTTCACCTCTCCACGCCGCATACCTGCTGAATTCTGTGGTTCAGATTGTGCAGATTGTTGTGTTAATCCTCCAATCAGTTTTCTAAGTGTGCAGGATGGTTTAGTGTTGGTCTGGCTGTATTTCATGGACGTGAGACACACAAAAAGCTTCCATGCTGTTCCTGATTGTTTCTTTTTAAAGTAGGCTTCACGCTCAGTTTGGAGCCCAATGAAGGGCTTGAACTCATGACCCTGAGATCAAGACCCGAACTAAGATCAAGAGTTGGATGCTTAACCAACCCAGCCACCCAGGTGCCCCTAGAGGGTGTTTTTATATTTCATTCAGTGTTTTTCTTGTTCTCAGCAAAGGAGTTTGTTCAAATGGCCAAATTCCCGATTACTAGAATTATAAGTGACATTTCCTTCTTTGTTTTTAAAAAAGGTTTATAATTTCCCAAGTGATCACCATTATAAAAAAATTTAAATACTTAGGGGAGCCTGGGTGGCTCAGTCAGTTAAGCACCCTACTTGGGCTCAGGTCATGATCTCGCGGTTTGTGAGTTCGGGCCCGCGTCAGGCTGTCTGCTAACAGCTTGGAGCCTGGACCCTACTTCGGATTCTGTGTCTCCCTCTCTCTCTCTCTCTCTCTGCCACCACCCCCCACCCCCGCTAACGCTCTGTCTCTGTCTCTCTCTCTCATGTCTAAAACAAATTAAATACTTAAATATACAAAGAATAGAAACTCTAATAAACTCACTCCTTGATTATGTTTTTATATATTTTCCTTCCAGACTGTTCTCTATAATTTTTCACATTGTATTGTTTATATTACATTGCATTCTGAATATATATTTTTATCTTTTTAAAACTTGACATGCACCGTATGTATTTCCATGCTCTTGTGCAGCATACTTAATTACCATTTTGCTAAATACATGACCTACCCATTAGATATACTGCAGTGTATGGAACCATTGTCTTTTGTCATGTAGCTTGTATTCACTTTTCACTATTATAAGTAAAACATTCGTAAATATATTTGTGCTCACATTATTTTGTTTCAAAATTAGAATTATTAATTTAGGGCACATTCTTAGAAGCTGAACTGCAGGGCGAGGGCCTGCATATTTTTAAGGCTCCTGAGACATATTGCCAAATCACCTGCCTGAACGCAAGTTAGGTTTTTACTTCAGCCTCATGTTTTCACACCTTGTTGTTTCACACCATGTTGTTTTTGGGCCAAGCTTGTTTTTAACATTTGTGGTAAGATAAACATTATTTTTAGGATAGTCTAATATAATGAAGAATGACATGGAGAGGCTATTTAATTTTTAACACACTGTGAATGTGACTATAATTGAGTGGGGTTTTTTTTTTGTAAGAAAGGTATTAATTAGATGTTACAACTTCTTGCAATGATAGTTTAATGATGACCTTCCTGATACTGTTTTATATATTACATTCACCTCTAGTATAATTGACTTTGATTTTGGCGAGGTTCAGAATCCCAAGTTTCTTTTAGAAATAATTATCCTGTTTTTCTATTTCCATATTTTTGGCTATTTTGCTTAAGTGGAAGAGAGGACTTAAGTAGGAGGTCTGCTTTTCTGCTCTTAGTCATGGGAGGTAGAGAAATGAGTTCCTCTCTCTGAGTCTAGTGTCCCCCTTTGTAAACCAGAGATCAGCTGAGCTATCCCGCGTTTGTCCATATCTGGTGTTGCTCACATGTGGACAAGTCACCAGATCTTCTTCTGACCATGTTTGGCGCAGGAAAAAAAACAAAAAACCTTAAATGTCTTAACAGCAACAATAACAAAAATACTGCTGAGTTTTCCTTTATAATAATATCATGAAATCAAAGTATCTTAAGTATTGTGAACATATCTTGAGCTCTTAGGATGGAGGGGCAAAATTTCATAAAAAAACAAGATAAGCAAAGCTGCTTGGAAATTGCTGTCTTGGAATAAATGCAGATTCAAGCATACTAATTATTAAAATGAAGAATATGAAGTTATTATGCAGAATTTAATGGCAATATCTAAAAGTCACGACATTTGTGTTTGATGTGCTGGGCCTAATTTATATGTAAATTAAATATAGGGCTTGTAGTATTACTTAGACATTTAAGGACTGTCTTAATGGCTTATTCTGGGGAACCAATGTCTATCTTTGCTTGTACATTATGCTTGAAAGCACTCCGTAAAATGTATTTTAATATGTATATTTTGAAAAATAAAAAGAAGAGGCAGTGATTTTTGAAATTCTATGGTTGAACTAGGCCCTAAAAATGTTGAGATGTATAATTTAATCAATTTTCAGCAAAGTTACTTTTGTACCAACCCCAGAGATTTGTAGGAGAATTGGCAGCTGGATGGAGGGCAGTCTTACGCTGATCTGGCGGAGTTCTAAAGCCTTCTGCCTGCATATGGGTACATGATTCCATGTCCTGAATCCAAAGCCTCGTGGGGTGTACTGAAGACATTCGACTGAATTCTGACCAATTTAATATAAGAAAGTAGAAAAGTAAAGTAATAGAGCTTGTTAGCTGGGATCACTTGAGCAGACCCTTGTATGGCTCAAGATGTAAAGATTCAGACCAATCGTGTTTGTGGACATTACACTTAGTTCAGTGCTTCTATTTTTTTTTTAATGTTTTTAATGTGTATTTATTTTTGAGAGAGAGAGAGAGAGACAGAGTGTGAGCGGGTGAGGGGGTAGAGAGAGAGGGAGACTCAGAATCCCAAGCAGGCTCCAGGCTCCGAGCTGTCAGCACAGAGCCAGATGCGGGGTTCTAACTCACTACTGGTGAAATCATGACCTGAGCTGAGCCACCCAGGTGCCCAGACTTCAGTGCTTCTAAACCATTTTCATCATGTGATAAACCTATGGGCTTGCTAGTGTTCTCATGCCTTTGTTACTCATTACAGCTGGTTATCAGTTCGTGCCCCTCATCTGCAAAAGCTCCTGCTTTTCTCAGTAGTAAAAAGCATGACTACAAAAGGGTTGTTTGGGATAACTGACTTTTGTCATTCAGCTGAGAGTGAATCTCTGTAGGTTTTTAAAGTACCCAGAGCAAGAAAACAGACTTGGCAATCATAAATCTCAGAAATGCAATTCAGTCATGATGGACCACGGATTTTTGAATTTTTAAGAAACAGGGCATAATCTAAGCCACATATGTTCTTTTCTAGCAACCATATCATGAACAACGGCATCAATATACATTGAAAGTGTCATATATAAAGTTGAGATTACAGTTGTCTTTGTAGAGTCAAGAAATCTAACCCGGGCTTAAAAGTGACACCTGTGTTTTACATGTCCCTCAGCTAGAAAGGAGAGCAAGTTTCTGAAGTTAGCAGGATAAAGATAGTTATTTCAAAAATAAAGTTTGACTGGAAATATAAAAAGCCAGAGGGACACTATCACACTAGATGGCCATAATTAACATTAAGCCTTCCACAGTGACTTCTAAGGACAGCTCTTTTATCTGCAGGCTGCAGGCTGAAGGCAGGCAGCTTTGGAATGAGATCTAATCTTACACGTTTGAATTGTGGGGATAGCTGAGGTTCTCATCGCTCCAGGATTTTGATTGCCAAATGGGGGTTCACCAGAATTATACTTGGTGTCAGGCTCCCACAGGATACTCCTCTCCCCCTTTTTTTTTTTTTAATTTTTTTTTCAACGTTTATTTATTTTTGGGACAGAGAGAGACAGAGCATGAACAGGCGAGGGGCAGAGAGAGAGGGAGACACAGGATCGGAAACAGGCTCCAGGCTCTGAGCCATCAGCCCAGAGCCCGACGCGGGGCTCGAACTCACGGACCGCGAGATCGTGACCTGGCTGAAGTCGGACGCTTAACCGACTGCGCCACCCAGGCGCCCCACTCCTCTCCTCTTTTTAGTAGAGTTGGAGTTTTCTCAGAAAATTGGAAATCGCCAATGAAATTCTTGTCTCTGCTCAATGTCTATACAAGTGTGTAGCAGGTTAAAAAATTCCAAAAGTAGCAAGCAGATGACTGAGGACTTAAAGATTATTTCATTTTATGAAAGTCTTATACTGCTGTCCAACAATTTATTGGAGCGGCCAGAGGAGGGACAGAAAAGACAGAGAAACTTAAAAAACAACAACAACAACAACAACAAAAAACCCCAAAACTAATGTGTTAGGAATAATTCACATTAGAAGATCTATTGGAGATGAAAACTCATTTGGTATGAACTGGAAGGATCAGGCTAAATGTGTACCCAATTTTCCAGAAACTTATTTATTTACAAAATAGAGCCCCCCCCTGTAGAAGGCAGTGTATAACTAACCAAATGATGGCATCTCCTTGTACCTTCCTTGGCCAGTATAGCCAGGGTGATCATGATTGCTATATTAAGATATTGTTTGGATTCAAAATTTGCTTTCAGCCTGAAATATTTTACTCATTAATTTAAATTGCCTTTGTGTGAAAAATGGTAGATGATTTGTTGATTTGGTTGCCAACGACAGCTTTTGGTTTGAAAAAATGTAACAATTCTCAAGAAACTTCTCTTGAGAGTTCCAAGTTGATGAAGACAAATTGTTGATAAATCTTCAACAGTAATAGTAATCAAATGCGTTAATGTTTAAACCTAACGAGTATTTGCTTTTTCTTGAGGGCTTCATTACCTCTCATTTGAGGGCAAATAATGATCAATGCTATTTATTTATTTGCATTTTGGAGGGAGGGGGGTGGCTAGTAAGTAATTTGGGGCTTTGGTTTTGTCCAAGACGAGCAAATGTCAAAAAAACTTAAAATCAATATCTCATTCTCTTCATGAAAATACAAACAGAAACATCCTTAAGCCAATACAAACATAAATATCCCTGGGCATTTCTGCTTTCTTCACAAATATTGAAAGAAGGGGAGGTGTGGATTGTTTTCTAATACGACCAAATTCTCTTTAGTACTGCAAGAATATCTCATCTTTCTGTTCTTTCCTTCCTTTTTTTAATTAAAGATTTTTAAAAATGTTTATTTACTTTTGAGAGAGAGAGAGAGAGAGACAGATCACGAGTGGGGGACGGGCAGAGAGAGAGGGAGACACAGAATCCGAAGCAGGCTCCAGGCTCTGGGCTGTCATCCCAGAGCCCGATGTGGGGCTGGGACCCACCAACCACGAGATTATGACCTGAGCCGAAGTCTGATACTTAACTGAATGAGCCACCCAGGCATCCCCTCTGTTCTTTCCTCCTTTACTTTCATCTATGAAAAGCCAGGTAGGCTTTGAATACCTGATTCTGAAAGATCTCACTGCTTTTAGGAACAAGTACAAAAAAGTTCATATATAGGTCTTATTCTTCCCAGGGTACTCTGGATTACAGAAGACAAAAACTTTATTGTTCATCATAGACTTTCCTCATTTTAAAACGAATTTTCTTCTTTATGGTAAACATTTACTAATGTTTTTACTTGCAGTTCACTCATTACTCAGAATGCAAAGCTGATATCTCTCTATCTTGATTAGACCAGTGACCATGGCTCCTGTCCAATAAGAGGATGTTACAGACCCAAGTTGTGCCAGGTAGCAAGCATGCCACTGGCTGATAGAGCCAAGTTTTGTTTTAGAGCCTTCCGTGGATTGAATGCTGTTTTCAAAGTTGTGTTTTGAGACTCTCAGACTAAGACTCTGTTTTTAGTGTTTCTGGAGATGAGCCTGGTTTGCATGTTCATCATCTTAAATGATGGACTAGAGTTAACTATCGATGCATAGTGCTGTGGGGCGTCAGGGCAGCACCAATGTTAAATATCGCTTCCGGAGAAAATGTATTTACACACATGCTGACAGTTCATTTCCAGGTGGGAGCCTCACGTCTGCCCTGTACCCGGCAACTTCAATCTTCCTACTGTGAAATTTTAGACAGCTTGTCTGCGGAGGCTCTGCCAGACCTATTAATATTTATACATTCCATTCACACTCCAGTCAGAGCATATAAGTTGCAGATCTTTCTGATTTGGAAGCTATTAAGATTCATGACCCCTTTAGCTATTTACTTCGTGCGGTCCAGGAGCTTTTGCAATCAGCTTACACTTAAGAAGAAAGCACAAATCATTACTGTTCAAATATTGTCCTGTAGTGTGACCATTTGTGGCCCATCAAGGGGGTGTTAAGAGCTTTAATGCATTCATTTATCTCAGAGACACAGCTTATTAGATGAGGCATTCTTCTCTTGGGAAGGGATGGAATAGAAGTGTTACTTGCACTAAAAATTACTTTTTTACTTCCAAATTAGTGACTCTGGCTGAAGCTGCATATGTTATTAAGAAGTAATATCTAATCAACTTTTTCTCCTTGAGAGAAGACATTGCTTGAACAAGTGATGGAGGCAGTGTACCAAATAGAACAGAACGATAATCCAACATTCAGATGTGCATTACCCCTGTCTCTGAAGAAGTTCTATTCTCTTAAGGGTTATGTGTCTCTGGGCTACAAAGGGTTATGCAGTTGGAGATGGTCTTACATTGGATTAATTTGGGGGATTATTTGATATGTTTTATTAGTGTCTCCAAAACATTTAACCCTATTCTATCAAAATAGTCTTATTCTACTGAGAGAAAAAATGAGAACATTAGAAGAAAATGAGGATTGGGGTGGAGATCGAGATTCATTCAGTGCTTACTAGGGGCTGAGTATTTTACATTTAGTAATCATTTTGAACCTTACAACAACATTTGAGGTTGGTATTAGTACCCGCCTTTGTTGACTAGAAACTGAATCTTAGATCAAATAGCTTGCTCAAGATCAAGTGGTTAGTAAATAGAATTCTAACACAGGTTAACTTGTGATATTTCCAATACCTTGTTCCTTAGATGCTAGTTCATCTACATTTCTCATAGAAATATCATGTTCTGGTCCCCAGAAGACCGTATTCTACATAGACTACCTCTATGAAATACTTCAAATGCAAAATGTGAGTCTTATGAATTTTCAAAGTAACCTAGGTCTGCTGGTTTGCTTCACGCTTCATCTTCTATTTCCTAACCTTCAAAAAAATCAAATATAGCTCTTTATTAAAAATCATCATCACCTTCATCAACTCCCCCTTTGCCATGATCTCCATCACCATCCTTTCAACGCCCATCTTGCTACTTATAGGGCAAGTCATTACCTAAAATTAGACCAAAGCAGTTTTTATTTTCTATCCTTGTTTTGCCAAATAAAAATGTATCACATGTTTTGGAATCAAAGACTAAAACATTTTTGCAGACATCCTACAGAGCATTTGTAAACACAACCTTTTGGAAGATTTCTACCCAACAAGACCATATTTCAAAATGCTTTTATATAAAACACAATCAGTGGCTTGACCGACATTATTTTTTGCTTGCTTTGAAGATGAGTTAGATTTGAGTATGTCATTTCTTTGGCTCCAAATTACCTTTGTGTTGAAAAAAGCAGTGGATGTGTGACATCTTGCTTTTCTATGAATGATGTGCCTCTCGGGGTACGTGGCTCCACTGTGGCTGAGCTGGGTGTTCTTGGGAAAGATCTGAGGAGCAATCAGTTCTTCCACAATGAGCACAGGCCTGAGCATTAGTCATCTTAACTCCTGAAATAGGACACCATGGCAACTCAGAGTTAAATTTATTAATGTTTCATTAGTTTTACAACATTTTGAAATGAGTGAAATGAACTTGAGGGACACAAGCTCCAGGAAAACAGCAACAACAATTCATTCATATATATATATATATATATATATATATATATATATATATAATATATATCTCATCTATATATCTCATCTATATCTATATCTATATATCTATATCTATACACAGAGAGAGAGGAATTGTTTTATATATATAAATTGTTATATATATTAAAATATATTTATATTTAAGATGTATAGATATATGAAAAACATCAACAACAAAAGAAAGCATGAAAATCATTACTTACCAAAATCAGAATGGGCTTTCAAATGCTGTGTCTTTGGGAAAAAGAGAAATTTTGATTTTTGGATGCTGTTTCAAGATTACTCTCTTTTGTTTGTCTGGTTTTCTGCGAAGTGGGCAGAGGATGAAGACTGACAAGATTAAATAAGTTCCTATTGCCTTGATTTTATTTTCCATTTATGTTCTTTCTCTGGCACCATCTGGTTTGACGAGAAGGAGCTACTTGATGAGGGTAAGCTTTGTTCTTGAGAACCGCTCTCCCTCCTTCAAGCATTAGGTTTAAAGACTCAAGATCTGTTTCGTTCATGTTCTGGCATTCGTAGCCTGTGAGGTCATTTCAAGAAAACTCAGACTTTGTTGTGATCAAGAAAAACAACTGAGGTTTTGTGCGCCACTTGGTACAAACCTAATTTGACTATGCCTAAGATTTCTTGTCAGTTTCCTTTTGGTAGGAGGTAAAAGAAGGTAGATATTTAATCTCTGTTTAATCCTGAAAGTACCTGCCAAAAAAAAGGATTTCACATCTTAGTCAAAATAGCTTTTCCTTGCATATTTTCACCAAAAAAAGGTTTAAGTGGGATTCTGAAATATCTTCAGTCATCTCTTTATCCACCTTAGTTATTCTCATCTCACGGTGCCATTTGTACCTTACCAGACACATTCAGAGACAAGCATACTAACCGGAAATTTAAAAGTAAAAGAGAGTTGAGACGGGTTTATTCTTCAATTGGATCATACTTGTGTCTTGGAAAGCTAATAGTACTTCAGAAACACTGAAATAAAGACAAATACCTAACATACTATTAACCATTATTATAATATTATTAATTTCTGTCTTCCCTCTATCATGTAACAAAGTCATTTTCCAACTCCAGACTTTCTGTGCCCAGAGGCCAGCTTTTTCTTAGCCACTATGTTACATTGTTTCCCTGAATCTCTTCTTCACCATCCCTAATCTTTACTCCAGGTCACGTGGTGGCTTCTTCTCCCCACATTTTCCCATCAAGACACATTTGTTCCCATTTGTAGCTGTGTGTATATGTGAACCCACTGGGCTGTCACCCCTTTTAGAACAGGGTCAGTGCCTTATAGGTTATTGTATTTAAGCCATTAATTTATAGTTTGTATTAGTTTGGCACATGGTCATCTCTTCATAAATATTTACTGAGTCAAAGATTACTCTCCTAAATGGTTACTCTCTATTTTATCATTTTGTGTTTTAATGCACACTTTTTGTAGTATAAACCTTCCTAAACAGAATCAACATCTGTACTAATTTTCAGGCTTCACACAGAAAGAGGAGACAAGGTAAAGAGTCCCATCTTTGAAAAGGATTTTTAAGGACCCTTGTCCCCAACCATCATGAAAAACATAAAGAAGAATAACTCATTATAAACATTAAACCAAACCTATGGTTTGACACTTATTGCTAAAAAAAAAGACCACAGTTTGGGGTGAAAATATTTTTGATACCCAGGTTGGTGTTGTGTCAATTATAGCAAGATCAGATGAACACTTTTTATTTGAGTTTCTTTTTAAGAAATATACACATCCCTGTCAGTATAGGTTCCCTGTATCGATTTAAATCCCTGTATTGGTTTAAATCGATAGTCCCTTTAGACACCATATGATATTAATCTATCAAAAAAATCAGTGTCTCGAATACAATGATTTCTACTTGCACCTCTGTCACAACAAATTAAATCGTTAGTAATTACTGAGTGATTACTTGACTTGCTGAAGGTCACATGGCTGGAAAGAAGATTCCATGCCAGAGCCCAGGCCATGGTGCCCTTAGCTTAGTGCACTTTTCATTATATAAGCTGCCTTTAACCTGGAATTACTGGGGTCATGCTTTCTGGTTTACTGCTTCAGTGGGTGGTTATAACTCATGAGGTTAATATACACGAGTGGCATTAACATTGAACCTATAAAAAGCTTTCCTCTCCACAGGCTCAAGTGAGCAAATTTGGCCTCTAAGTTTCCTGATCAACTTCATTCCAGGAATACGCTGCATTAAAAAAAAAAAAATTCCAAATCTCCAAATCATGAAAGTAAAAATCAGGAGAACTTACATCCTGTTGACATTTACGAATAGACAAAATTTTAGAAAACTCAGTGTTATTAGCAAAGAAGAGATTGAAGAGAGATACTTGCAAAGTTCAATTTTTAGGATTAACTTTTTGTTGTTGTTGTTGTTGTTGTTTGCTTTTTTATTTTATCAGCTGCCCTCTGTCCAGAATGGTAATTCTTTATTTTTCTCTTAGGTTTAACTTTTTTTCCTTCCGAACTCCGGATATCCCTACTGAGGGAAAATTCTCTGCAGTGTTATTTCATGACCACTAGATTTCTAAAAAAATGTGTTGTAGGGACCAGTAATTGTGATTTGATATTCACTTTCCTTTTTCTGCTATAATAGAACCACTTTTTTTTTTTTAATATGTACCTTGCTCCAGGAACAAAAACTATATTCTCACATACACCTTGCAGCTAGGTGTGGCCAGGTGACTAAGTGCTGGCCAATGAGATGCGAGGAAGAGTGATATGTGTGAATTCTGAAACTCATTCTTACAGGCAAGAGTGTGCCTCTTCTTCCCACCCCCCTTCCGTCATCCCGCTGCTCAGAATGTGAGTTGGAGATGAACTACCTTGAAGCATGTGACTGAGGACAGATGCTTAGGTAGGACCATTGGAGCAATGGGAAGGAAGTGGTCTTGGTCTTTTGATGACTTTGTACCTACCTGTGAGTGGAGGGAAATGAACTTCTGCTTTATTTAAGACGTTGTTATTTTTGGCCTATGAAATGTGTAGCTGAGTCTATATCTTCTAATACCAAGACAGAGAAGGTTGGAGAGTGTTTTCAGATCAAAAATTAGTTTGGACAGTACTTGAAATAAAAAAATGATAAAATAGAATCAGGGGCAGCTTAATCAGTCGTGTAAGTGTTCAACTCTCGATTTTGGCTCAGGTCACAATCTCATAGTCATTGGATTGAATCCTGTGTCGGGCTCTTCACTGAGCGTGAGGCCTGCTTAAGATTCCCTCACTCCCTCTCTCTTTGCCCTGCCCCCCCCCCAAAGTACAGAGCTCTGTAAATCAAGGCCTATTGTATTATATATCAGCACAGAAAATATTAGGTATTCAAGTCTTTTACAATCATTACATTTGGATCTTAGGTCTACATTTCAAGAAATTGGCATTACTGATAGAGCATTTCATCAGTACAGTGACAACCAAGTATCCAATTTATCTTGTTTTGGAGGAAAGAACACTTGTGGATAATGGAGAACATTACCTTCTCAAGATGAAAATTTTACAAAGAAGATCTGACCTGTTAACAGTTTGAAATAATCTTAATTCAAACTCAGAGGCATTGCTGTAAATATCAACCTTGTATTACTCCAATTAACAGATATTCATGCATCATTTGGGGTTCTTAAAAAAGGTTCAAGGAATGAAAACTATCTGAGGAGGTTAGGAACCAGAGTAGGCAAGCTCAAATCTCACAGAGGGAGAGGGAGCCTCAACTAGAGGTGAATCATGAATCAGATGCTTGGAAAAGGAGAAAATACAAAGCAGACTTATTGAGTAGATGGCAGCAAACTGAAAGCTTCCCAGGGGATTGTTTATAGTGCCAACTAAATTGGATCTTACTGGGTTGTATCGACCATATAGACCATGGCACATGTGGCAAAATTAGCCTTCCCCCCGCCCTGTAATTTACTAAAGTAAGTTTAGTTCTTTTAGTTCAATTTAGTCTGTATAATGGTTTAGAAAGTAAAATAAACATACTCTGATATACACATGTATATATACACATATGCACACGAACATACTCCCATTCACCTATAATTAATGTCTGTTGATATCTATTGAACCCCAGGCACTGTGCCTATTTTTTCACGCTTTGCTGATGTAATTCCCCAACAATCTATTTATTGCCCTCCATTTATAGGTGAAGGTTGAACAACCACTTTTGAGTGCCCTCTATGTGCAAAGTTCTTCAAATACATTATCCCACGTAGGGTTTGCCTCTGCAGTAGTATTTACACCCATTTTGCAGATGTAAGAAAGCTGAATCCAAAAGGAGTCAAGTAAAGGGATTCCTCTCCAGTCTTTTGTGCTCCAAGCTGGTGCCTCCCCACAATCCCGCTCTTGCTGCCTCCCTAGTGTGCCACCAACCAGCCCACCACCCGACATATACGGGTTCACGAGGTTAAGGAAATGCCCTGCTTCAGAATTACCTGACAGTTTAACACAGGACTCTGACTTTGTTCTCTGTTTTTTATTAAAGAGGTTTTTATTAGTTTATTTATTTATTTTCAGAGAGACAGAGACGGTTCAAATCAGGGAGGGGCAGAGAGAGAATCCCAAGCAGGTCCTGTACTGCCAGGGCAGAGCCAGATGTGGGGCTCAAACTCATGAAACTGTGAGATCATGACCTGAGCAGAAACCAAGAGTCGGACACTTAACGACTGAGCCACTCAGGCGCCCCTCTATCTAGTTTTTAAAGACTGTGTTGACTGTGATGTACCATTTGAGAGCAAGATTCCATTACTGGTTTTAAAAATAGCTCAAGATAGAGAATGAAAATAAGCAGTAAATACTTTGGTAGACTTTGCATGCCGAATTCAGCCTTGGGGAACAAGTTTTTATAATAACATTTGTTCTAAACTAAGGACTGCACACACAGTTGGTGTCTAATATACACATCCTGCAAAAATAAGTGAGATGAAAAATAAATGAAAATAATATGCATTGAACTCTTGTCCAGGCTTCGAGCACCAGAAGTGCCTGTGTGAATATAGTTCTACATATTTCAATGGAATTGCACTATTGGCTAACTTTTTTTTTAATTTTGTATACCTGAGAACTGCGTGTATATTTCATAAAGCACATTACCTAAATGCAAAGGGCTAGGGCCCTGAATGGCTCCTTGTTTTAGTTTCTAAGGCGCCCAGTAGACAACCTTGCAGACGTGTTGATATAGAGTGAGTGAATAAAGGGAAGAGGAGAGATGTTCAACTTTTAGAACCATGGCTTCTTTTCCTGTTACATTTAGTTACATTTGTGAAGTACAGGAGGAAACTGTATGAAAAATCAACACTATTTGTTTCTTTCTATTTTTTTCATAATATTTACATTCTTAAAGCCAAAAATAATTCCAAGTCTAGTTTTTATGGAAGAAAATACTTTTGAGGTTCCACTTTGGTTTTATTTAATCACTGTGACAATTGCCTCAAGTGTTTACTTTGTGTCGATTTCCCAGATAATTCTGAATATTCCTTTAGGTCATCAGGTAATGTCGGCAGTGATTAGGAAAGGTGGCAAGAATGAAAGACTTTGAAGTCACTGCTCTTTTTGCACCCTGGTGAATACATGTTTAAGCATTCATTTTTTTTTGAACCTATGCTAAAGAGCTGCAATGTAAGACCCCTGGTGATCCCCTCTTGCCGTGAATCACAGTTGGCAAAGCCAAACCCGTGAGGATCAACACTATGCTCTGATATGAAAAATTCTTAAGAATTGCGGTCATGGCACATGACCCGGAGCATAAATATCCAACAGACCATTGTCAACTTGCCAAATATTCCTAAGAAGTGTACAAGTTTATTATGCAGGAAAATTACACTGTAACGAACAAATTCATTTTTCCCCCTACTGTGGGCCATGGTTGAATTAAACCAAGAGAATCTTGTCAGCTTGTCAGCAATTTCTTGATAAAGGGATGAACTGATTCCATACCCAGGCTTTAACCCTTAGAGAATATCCTCCCTGTAGATTTATGCAGAAATTGCAGGTGTACTTATGAGGCAGAACTGGAGACACATTCAGTAGAAATCCAGTGAATTCTTCTTTTTTTTTTTTTAATGTTTACTTCTGAGAGAGAGAGAGAGAGAGAGAATATGAGCAGGGGGGATAGCACAGACTCTGATGTGGGAACTGAACCCACAAACTGTGAGATCATGACCTCACTTGAAGGTGGAGGCTTAACTGACTGAGTCACCCAGGTGCTGGGAAACCCAGTGAATTCTTACGCTAACTGCTACTGGCCTGACTTAAGTAACAGAAATAGGAAGCACAGTAGGTACCCTTCTACTCTGAAAATCTGTTCACTTTTCTGAAAAATGCCAAAGCCATGCTTTCCCAATTACTTTTAAGCCTCAGCAATGTGTCTCAAAACCTCAGTAGGGCGTCTCAAAACACAGGAGGGGTTGTACTAATTTTTTTCTTTTTAAATAATATTATTTCAGGTGCTATGTTAATGACTTCCCAGTAGCAAAATTTCCCAATTAAGAATACAATTGTGAAACACTATTTGTACTCTATCCTCTTTTGGATGAAAAAGCAGAATACTTTCCAATGGAAGAAAGTAGTAGCTCAAACACCTGTGTGTTGGGCACCCCTTTGAGATGAACCCGAATGAGTCATGCCCTTGAATCCCCTCCCCTTGAGTGTCGGTGGAACCTCTGACTTCCTTCTAACCAATAGAATATGGCATAGGTGATGGGATGTCACCCCTGTGACATTATGTTTTGTTAAATAAGCACATTTTAACAGATTGGAGGAAGAAATTCTCCTGCTGATCTTGAAGAAGCAAATCCATGCTGTGAACTGCTTATCAAGGGGCCATGTGGCAGGGAGTTGCACTAGCCCCTCAGTCCTCAGGATGGCCTCCACTGACAACCACTAAGAAACCAGGGCCTGTTGTCACACAGGTGCAAGGAAATGAATTCTGTTAATAACCAAGTGAACTCAGAAGTAGATTCTTCCCCAGTTGAGCTTCTGGATGAGCATGCAGCCTGGCCAGCATCTTAATTGCAGCTTTGTTGGATGCAGACTAGAGAATGCAGTCATGTTGTGCCCAAACACCTGATCCACAGCAGGGTGAGCTCATAAATGTGTGTTTTAAGCTGCTAAATTTGCATAATTTGCTATGCAGCATGATAAAGATCAATGCAACCTACGACTGGTCAAAAGATTAAGGATGTATCTACAGCACATTAATTCTATGGCATTAGCAAAAACTTAAACAAATCTGTTACCTGTCTGGGGGAGAATTAAATGTCCCAGGGGCTAATTGATATTTTCTCATCAAATAAATATTTTGCAGTCATGTAGTCATAGTCCATGTCTACTCATTTGGATACCAAAGGGATATTGAGAGTAATTTAAATAACAAATTGATATCAAAGTATTTGTGTTATTCAAAGAAAGGCATGGAACCCTTAAGCAGCAAAGTCTGGTTGGGTCTGCATCTTGTTGATGAAGGATGGATTTTAGGGATGAGCAGTAGTTGTAATGGGAGAGCAGAAATGGCCACCCAGGAAAGGGAACTTCAATGCTCTCTCTTGGTCTGGAAGCAATTCTTTTCTTCATCCAACATTCACTCTTCTAGAAGGCATGCATAGAATGTTCAAGTCATAGGGTTCTTCCTTGGACAATTCAGTCTTGTTTTTTGCAATGTATCTGTATTTGCAAGGGATCTGTATAAAATACAGAGGAATAGAGGCAGTAAGAGCATCAACTAGAGAATTACTACCTGCTTTATATAAGAGAGAGGAGAACTTGAATTAATACAAAGCAGTGGTTATTGCTGGTTTTGGGTGAACTGGGATTGAGCCATGAGAGAGTTTTTAAAAAGTACTTTATGTTATAATTTTAAGACAGTTAAAATATCAGCTAAAATATTTTAAGACTTTGGAAAAGATTCACACTCATGTAATTCATAACACTAATGGGGATTTTATTATCCATTATGAAATTATTTGACACCATTACCAATCTAAAGGAAGGAAAAGGTTACTTCTGAAATATAATTAACCTGTTTTCACTTGGGAAGAATAGGAAGTTAAAAATAGAGTTATGATCCTCATCTGTATCTTTGGGCAGATTCACCTCATGAATGAATGGAAATTCATAGAACAATGGAGGCTGCCACATTACTAATTCTCTAGCAGAGCTTAGCAAATATAGATGGTCTGAAGTTCTCTTTTAATATAGCATACATAATAGAGTCTAGAACCCATGTGTAATTTTAAAAAGTTATTTTGAGTAAACTTCATTTAGGGTATTAAGGTTGGCACAGAGAGAGGTCAAGGATCAGATATTTGACAAACCCTTATTGGGTACAATGACAACAGAGAATAAATAGAGAGTGGATAAGGTGGTTGTTTTCAACTATTTTCCTACAGATCTTGAAATCTGGAGCTGCCTGAGACATCTTCAATTTCTACTTGAAGGACCATAAAGATCTTTTCAAAATCCAAGTTATTCAGCGGTGCTTTTGACTTTATTGTTAAAGCTCACAACCTTTAGGGTGGCCTGCAAAATCTGTCATCATCTTCTATCAGCTTCTCTGGCTTCTGCTCCTCCTCCAGCTGCACTAACCATTTCTCTGACCATTTTTAGCCTTCTGCCTCCAGGCCTTTGTAATGTTGCCTCTGGCTGTCATATCTTCTCTGTACTTTTTTTAGAACTTGGCTCAAATATTGACCGCTGTAGAAATACTGCTCAGGCTTTCAGTCTAACTTAAACATTTTGTTCTATCCGTGCTGCCCTTTGTCACAACACTTACACTGTAAGTAATGACTGGTTGATTATCCGCTTTCTTTGCTAGACTGTGATTTCCCTGAGGGCATGATTACTCATTCAATTTTGTATCCCCTAGACTAGTGCTATTTTTTCAGCAGGTTCTGTTTGCCAGGTGCTATTCTAAGAGATGAATATTAGCTCCTTTAATCTTTTTCTAAGTTTATTTATTTATTTTTGAGAGAGACAGAGACAGCATGACAAGGCAAGGGGCAGAGAGAGAAAAAGAGAGAATCCCAAGCAGGCTCCACACTGCCAGCTGTAGAACCCAGTGTGGGGTTTGATCTCATGACCCATGAGATCTTGACCTCAGCTAAAACCAAGAGCTGGACACTTAATTGACAGAGCCACCCAGGTGCCCCTAGCTCTCTTAATCTTTAAAATACCCTTGTGAGGTAGGTGCTAATTTAATCTCCACTGTGTCAATGAGGAAACTGAGGCCCAGAAAGGCTAAGTAACTCATCCAATGCCACACAGCTAGTAACAGGTGGAGCTAGGATTTGAACGGCCAATCTGACTTCAGAGCCTGTCTTCTTAACCACATGCTATACTGTCTCACCAGTGCTTGGCATATAATGGGTCCTAAATGCATAAATAGTGGAAGGAATGACAGAGTGAGAGAGGCAGGAGACACTGAGACAGTGAGAACTAAGTGTGTGCCAGTGCACAGGTTCAGAGAGCAATTGTACAAGGTTCAGTTAGAAGAGGGACAGTTGGAGAAAAGAGGAGATTTGGTGGGGAAGCCGTTTTAATTTCTACCAGACCCATGATTTTCATTTCCTGTAGTTCATCAGGGACTGTCCTTGGGCTCAGAAAACCCTCTGAAGGACATGAATGAAAACCCTCTGTAGAAGGACATGAATGAAAGATAGTTGGAAGAGAGGAGAGCATGTCAAGTCAGGAAGGCACCAGTTTTTCAGATATAGAATGCTTTCACTGATATACATACACATAGTGAAACACTTCGTCATGCAACAAGAAAATATTACACACTTTTTTATATCCTGGACTGTTCTACGTCCTGTGGGAGATGTGCAAAATAGTCGGAGCGGTGCCTAAATTTGACTGCAACGTTTTACAGTGTATGAAGAAAATCACATTTTCACGTAGAAAAAACATGTTGTAAGTGGGTATGTGCTTCATATTCAATGATGAGCACCATCAAATTATAAACATTATTAACCATGTGATAAAGCTACAGCTACTAAAAGCACTTATAATCATTTAAAATAATAAAATTGTGATCCAAATGTTGTAAAAATGGGCATAAATGTACCATATAGTTTGATAGTAGTTGTACATTAGGCTGTAGTATCCAGTATACACATAACACTTCAGAGTCTAATGTGATTCTATCGTAAATTTGATGAAAACTAATATGCCAACTTTAATTAACATTCAACATTTAAGTAACAATAATTTTCTATGCCTCCTAGCAGTTTAGAAGGGCTTTGCTGGAATGATTTGGATGGCCCAAGTTCTCAAAAGCCAAGCCCATTGAAGCTCTGCTAATGCCTTTTTTTTTTTTCTCCTTGAATTTTGCTGAAGCAAGCAGGGGCATTGGAAAGAATTTTACTCCTTTAAATTGGCCTTAAAGTACTATAGCAATTACTGAAATGTTGAAGATTCTACGGTAATAAAACTGAGGTTTATCCCACTGTAAAGTATTTAAGAAGAAGTTAGGGTTGACTTTCACATTCTCCTCTTCACCCTATCTCATTGCTTCTACTTAATCAAGGTAATAAGTACCTTTGCTCTGATCAGAAGTAAGTAAGGTAATCAACACACAGTGAGAGCTAAGTTCCTTTACCTGAGATTTCACTAACACGTATCAGAGTGTTGAAGGAAGCTTTGGGCTTCTATCCTTAAGTGCAGATCTTGGATTCCATCCCTACTGGGGATACACATTATCTCCATATAATAGCACAAGCATATTAGTAAAAACTGAACTCATTATCTTTCCTCTGAGACCTTATTTTCTTCTCCACTTATCTATTCTTCTCCACTTATCTATTCACTCAGCAAATGTCCATCAAGGGTTGAGTAGATAAATGAGTGAAATAAAAAAAAAAAAAATTGCCAGGTCATCAGCAAAGGCTTAAAAAAAGAAAGCTATTGTACATATATCAGTCAGGGTTCGGTGCAGACAACAGAAACCAATGGGCATCTCAGCCAGAAAAAGATTTTCTGCAAGGAATTAGGTGCTTACAAATCATGAGAAGGCTTGGAGGCAGGCAGGGGTTGGCTCCAGATGTTTTGATTCAAAGTTGCATGTCTGAGCTATGACCTGAGGTCAGAAAACTGCTGCTACTGCCATTATTACTGCCTTTATAACTTCCTTACAGCCTTGAAAATGGTGAAACATGTTGGCTGGAGCCTGTTTCTCCCCAATAACAACTGAAAAAACAGAAATTCCATGTCCTTTTACCTTCCAAATCTCACACAAGTGCCTCTTACTGGCAGAACCTAAATTATATCTAGAATCATAGCTGCAAAGGAGTCTGGGAATTGTAGTTTTCAGCCATTGAGACCCAGAACCCAGGGGGTAGCTTGGAAGAGATGGAAAATTGATGAGTGCCCTGTTCAGTATCTAGCATAGAGCATGCCTCAAGATTTCTAAAATGGGCATGAGACTGGGTCCCATTGCTGGTGAATGAGTTAGTATCAAGTGATAAAGAGGAATGAGGTGAGAAATAGAGAATTCTTATAAAAGCTTGCTCTGCTTTCAAGGTACTTTGGAAGATTAAACTAATTCCTAGTTAATAATCACAAACTGTGCTGTAGAAGTAAATGCAGTAGATATTGAGAAAAGACAAAGACAAGTTGGTGTTGGAGTGGTCTGAAAAAGTTTTGGGCATAGAAAATGCATGAAATCTGCACGTTCATGTGGGTGGAAGGAAGGAAGATGAATTTTAGGGCCAGGGCATGGCCCAAACAGGAGCTATTGTCTCAAATTTAAGCCACTTGTACTCATACTGACAAATAATGGGTGGATCTCATCAGGGTGACCCACATTTCAGGATCCAGCTGCAACATTTCAAGAGATTTAATTTCTCATCTGTCTTTTAATATTATCAGTCTTTTCTATACCAGTTGCAAATGGATCAGAATCTATTTTTATATAAACCAATTTACATATTAGATGTTTTTGTTAGTCTCTAATTGTCTATTGCTGTGTAACTAAGTACTCTAATACGTAGCATATTAAACCATGTATTACCTCACATAGTTTCTATGGGATGGGGCTCTGGGAGCAGCTTAGCTGGATGGACTGGCTCTGGGTTTCTCATGAGGTTATAGTCAAGCTGATGAGGGTGAAGTCTTCTGATGCGCTAGAGGGTCTACTTCCAAGCTCATTCGTGTGAACGTTGGCAGGAGGTCTCAGTTCCTTACCATGTGGGCCCCTTCACAGGAAGATCATGACTTGGCTGCTGGCCACATTGAGCACGTGACAGTAGAGCAAGACAGAGTAACCAAGATGGAAGCTTCACTGCTTTTTTTAGAACATAATTTCCGAAGTTACATACCATCACTTATGTGTTATTTTTTGGTCACACAGATCAACTGTGGTACAATGTGGGAGGGGATTACACCAGGAGTGGCATTCCTTGGAGGCCATCTTGGAGGTTGGCTACCACAGTGTCCATAGCCCTCAAATAAGTTAGTATTGATACATTAGTAGTGTTTCAGTAGGGAAGAGTTAGAATAACTCATTCAAGAATCACACACCCATAGAATAGATGAGATCCTGTTCCATTCCTGCGATCCTATTGTTCTAGGAATTTTATAATTATAAATGGAGGCATTTACTGGTGTTTCATGTCCTTATCTATGGGTTACTAAAATGTAAATATATATTTTTAAATTTCCATATGTTATTTCTTATATCTCTATGTACAAGCTAAGGATTTTATAGTTGAACAAAAGTGGAAACTGTAGCATGCAGGTAAATTGATAAAATTTGAAAATACGTTTCAAATGTAGCCATTGTATTTTGTTATTCTGGCAGATGATATCATAAACATACTTTTTTTTTGAATGAGGCTTCTTGTTGGATATAATGCATTATTTGGGTAAATGATTTTTTTTTTTGATTCACTGTAGGCCATTAGTAGGATTATTATATTTATTATAAATGGTTATACTGATGTTCCTTATTTAATAGTCTCACATCTGAATTTAAATGTATCCAGAATTTACAAAGAAATGAACAAATTAAGTATATGTTTTCTGAAGACTTGGAGTTTTATATTTGCAGAAATAAGTAAGATAGGCTTAGGCCTAAGGTTTAGAGCCAGGGTCAATAAGCTATAGCCTGTGGGCCAAACCCAGTCTGTCACCTGTGTTTGTAAATAATGTTTTATTGGAACACAGCTATGCTTATTTACTTTCATAATATCTGTGGTTCTTTTCACACTACAATGGCAGAGTCAAGTAGTTGTAACAGAGTTTATGGCTCATAAAGCCTAAAATGTTTACTACCTGGCCCTTTTACAGAAAGTTTGTTAACCTCTGCTCTAGAGGTCATTTTGAAGTCCTAAATTTAAAAAAAATAGGCTTAAGTTAGACAAATACATTGTACTTATATGTAGTGCTATATTTTGAGTAAAATTGGTATGAAAGGGACTCAACTGCGTGTGTCTGTTTATGTTTTTAATTAATTGAGAATGGCATCACAGGGGAAGGTTCAGGAGACTCATTTGGCAGACGGGAGTAGTAGGAAGAAATAAATTCCTTTGCTTTAGGAATGGGGAAGACTCACAACTTTGTCGTTAGGTAGGTAGGGTTCACTATTGTTTGTTTACAGTTTTGGACTGACTTGCTACTATTATGATCACCGACCAAGCAAACAGCTTTATTGTTTCCAGAACAGACATCTTCTGATTCCAAGTCCAGGAGAAGATTCTTCCTTTTGTACATGGCCATTCCTTGAGCTGTGTAGTGTGCTGTGTCTACTCAATAGGATTTTGTAAACATCAATAGGAAACGGTTAGGAATTCTCATATTGGTTTATTGGCTTCTGAATAACATCTTAGTCTGGTGTGGAAAGATTCTTCTCCTTACAATTTAATCACAGGTGGATTTAAGGAGGTTTTTGGAAGAGAGGCTAGAGTAGAGACTGAATGATTTCTGGATTATCAAATTCCTGAAGGGAGGCAAATGCATGGCCTGGGTGACCAGGAAAAGCCCTTTTAGATCTTAAAATGCCAGTGTGGCAATAATGCATCCTCGAATTTTAGTCAAAAAAACCACAGGATTTTGCATTGAGGAACAAAGTCTATAGGCAACTTTTTGTAGCAATGCAAAAAATGATACGCCGAGGTTCCCAGTGCCATAGCAATGAAATGTTGAGAATATTTCATAAATCTACTGTGAGGAAAGTCACAAATTAAACTTTATGATAATTCTACCAGAGAATTCCTTACTTTATTTTCTTTTTAAAGAGTCTCCTTCATGGGGCCCCTGGGTGGCCTAGTTGGTTGAGCGTCCAACTCTTGGATTTCTGTTCAGGTCGTGATCCCAGGGTGGTGGGATGGAGCCCTGTGTTGGGCTCTGCACTGAGCATGGAGCCTGCTTAAGATTCTCTCTCCCTTTCTCTCTCTTTCTGTCTCTCCCTCCCTCTCTCTCTCTCTCTCTCTCTCTCTCTCTCTCCCCTGCTCGTGCTTTCTTTCTCTAAATATAATAAAAACAAAACAGAGTCTCCTTCAATGTTCCTTAGTGACTAATGGAGGAAAAACTTTTAAAAGCTCCATTTCTAGAAAATTAGAATGGTAGCAATTTCCTCCTCCAGTTACTCATCTGGGCGATGAAATTGAGACATTTCTTCACAAGAAAAAACACCAAATAACTAAAGTCCATAGCAGTAGGGTCTTTTAAGTCAAAGGGTGTGAAGAAATAATCACATTCTAAGCATGAAGAGACACCATGGAAGCTGGATCAGCAGGTAGAGAAGCTTTATATTATTAGAGTGACATTTATATCTTTAGCCTGGATCTCTTCCCCTCAATTCCAGACCTGCATATCCAGATCCTTATACCTAGCATCTTCATTTGGATATTTGAGAAGGAACTCAAGTTTAATGTGTCCCAAACCCATTTTTGCTTGTTTGTTTATTTATTTATTTTGAAGTGCAGGCAGAGAGAGGTGGGGAGGGGCAGAGAGAGAGAAAGAGAGAGAGAGAGAGAGAGAGAGAGAGAATTCCAAGCAGGCTCCATGCTGTCAGCACAGAGCCTGATGTGGGGTTCAATCTCACCTCCATGAGATCATGACCAGAGCTGATATCAAGAGTTGGATACTTAAACCACTAAGCCACCCAGGCGCTCCTGAACTCCTGATCATCCATTTCAGTTCACCGTTCCAACTATTCCTGTTCAAAATCTTGAAGTCTTTGACTCCTTTCTTTTATGACATACATCCAATTTTCTGCCAATCTTATTGGCTTTATCTACAAATATATCTACAACCCATCAGTCTCTCCATCAGTACTGCTCCCTCCCTCGTCTGAGCCACCATCATCTGTAATAGCTTCCTGAATGGTCTCCTACCTCCACTCCGACCCCCATTCAGTTTATTTTCATCACAGCAGCTAGAATAAGCCTTTTAAAATGTAAGTCAGATAGGGGTGCCTGGATGGGTCAGTCTGTTGAGTGTCTGACTTCGGCTCAGGTCATGATCTCGTGGTTTGTGAGTTGGAGCCCCACGTTGGGCTCTGTGCTGACAGCGCGGAGCCTGAAGCCTGCTTTGGATTCTGTGTCTCCTCCTCTCTTTGACCCTCCCCTGCTCATGCTCTATCTCTCTGTCTCTCAATAATAAATAAACATTAAAAAAAATTAAAAAAAAATGTAAGTCAGATCATGTCACTCAGAGTAAAGTCCTTACTATGATTTACAATCCCCTACATGTTCTGTCTCTGTCCTCACCATCTACTGTTCTCTCCTCCTTTCCTCCAATCCCGCCACACTGGTTTCCCTGTAATTCCTCCAACATGCAACTATGTTCTGCCTTCAGGCTTTTGAACTTGATCTTACCCCTGCTGTAGCCCCAGATAGTTGTCTAACTCACTCATTCGCCTCCTACAGGCTCTTAGTCAAATGTCACCATTTAGTTTTCCTTGGGCACTATGGAAAATTACAAACTTGCCCATCTTCCCAAGTCCTTATCTCTCTCTCTTGCCTTATATTATTTTTCTCCATTATATTTATCACCCTCTAACATACTATGCATTTACTCACTTTTCTAGTCTGTTTTTTCACTGCTGTATCCCCAACACTCAGAGCACTGCCTAGCTCAGAGTAGAAAATAAATATTTGCTGAGCAAATCCATAAATGACCACTGTTGTTACTTGATTTATCTGGGAAATTCTAAGGTTGGGTTTTGTTATCTTCCTTTCTTGCCCAAATTTAGAGAGTTTATTTTGAGACCAGGAAAGCCATTTCTGTCATTATGGGGGTTCTCACCCTAGTTTATATAAATTGCTTAGGAGGAATACCCTGTTGCTATGAGAGAAACAAATGTTTCTTTGGAATTTGTTGACCAAGTGCCCAAGTGAGGAAAACAACCCACAGGGAGCTGTTTCTTCTTTCTTCCCCTTCCTCATGGCAGGCCCTCCCCTGACTTGGGTGGGCTCCCACCAGGGGTCTCATTGTGATGATAGTCCCGAGAAGCTTGTTAGTGGCTAGAATGGGAGACAGAATGCCTCTGGAATGAAGATATAACATGTGGAAAGTAGGGACTTTATGGAGAGAATGGATCCATGTGTGTTAGCATTTGCACTGCCCATTGGATATGGAGAAGGTGGGTAGGCAGGAGGCATGCTCTGCTTTCCATGGCTTCCTTCCTCCTCTTCCTCCCCTGGTCATTCACAATATTTTCCCAGGAGCTTTACAATTGCCTGCTTCTATCTCTTTCAGTTAGCATACACACACCAGAGCTGGAAGTCATGCATGGCTTTGTGATCCTATAAGTGCTCCTGGGAGTTAGGAGCCTGGTGCTATCATCAGGTCTACAACTAGCCTCCGTAGAGTTGGCAATATTTTTGAAAAACTTAAATTTGGGGGGGGGGGAAGGTATTTTATAGCTTGACTTTAAATTTGCAATGAATTCTCTTATTCTGAATACAAAAGAACCCACACATCTTGCTGAAAATTTTGTCAGATTCTATTCTTTACTGGGTGATACAAAGAGAGGCAACAGATCATGTTAAAGCCAATAAGAAATACGGTGTTCATCAAAGGGACTGTGCACAATCATTTTTCTTGTACCCTAGCAAATGATTATCGTGTAGGAAACCAATATGGTGTTTGGAAATACATAAGCCAAGTTGGGCATGCCATAGAATTCTGATGAAATGGAACAAATGAACATTTTGAAAAATGAGGTTTTTTTTTTTTTTTTAAACCAATTGTGTGCATTTATGTTGCTTATTTTGCTGTGATCATAGGCTAAATGCCATGGAATGAATATTCTAATGGCGTCTTTTCTCCCAATAGTTGCTTCATCTCCCGTGGCTTTAGCTTTGGGGAACATAAGTGTAATAATGACCAACCTTTCATGGTGGTTGGCTTTAGTCCTGGATACCTTTAGTCATTGACCCATTAGGCTGCTCTTGGGCAAGACTAAGGGACTTGACAGGTGTCATATAGTGGAGGGTATCATGCCCAGATTTCAGGGTATCACACAACAAATTCCTTGGGGATGTCATGTTATAATTCCTCACACTTAATAAGGTTCTGTCTGCAGCTCAGCTTCTAAGTAGTTGTGGGGTCCTGGACAAATCACTTTGCCTTACTTGCCCTTACTGTCCTCATTTTCAAGAATGGGCTGGATTCATTTTCTCTATTGTCCTTGGCAGTTGTGAGGTGCCAGACAATCACTAAGTTGCCCAGTGATAATGATGGTTCACCTTTTATTCATCATCATAACATTAATATAATACCTTTGATTTGTGTAGCTCTTTATTAGATTTTAACATCCACAGAACCTCTGCATATCACGTTAGCTAAGAAACACCCAGAGCCACTACAAATAAATCTCCCTTTTCAGGGAGTGGTGTTTAGGAAAACTTTACAAAGACATGATCCCAGAGCAAGGGCTTGTTAAGATATTACAAAGAGAAAGGAAGAAAGGAAGACACGGGGGAAAGGCAAACTGTTTTACTTCCAGAAATAATGAAAATCAGTTTGTTTACATGCTTCTTTCCATTCCTAACACTTTAAAAAGCTTTGTTGCTTAAACTGTAATTTCACAGTCAATTAATCTACCACACATTGTATGCTGTTTTCTGTAGGCTGCTGTTGTTCGCATCCAAAGCCCACAAGCTACATGTTTTTCTACAGGTTTTAGGTTTATTGGAATGTGGCCGCTGAGAGTGGGCACCACCTGATTTGTAGGGGGAAAAAAAAAAAAAACCTTTAATAATGGACTCAAGAAACGCAAAAGCCTTCTGTCCCAGATAGTTCCATGTTAAATATGGCCAGCCTTCTATTCCGGGCTATCAGAATCTGGGCTTGGGGCCTTCGGAAGCAGCTCCTGATCTCCTTCACTGATGCTTTTGCTGAAGTGCAGCTTAATGCAAATGAATTTCAGAGGAAACAGCATCAAAGTGTCACATGATTTTCATAAGCCTCAATGGGGTCATAAACAAGTGGCTTGGATGAGCTGATGTGCTTCTGGAAAGAGAAAAGAGAAGGGTACTAGACGCTGAGTGTGGCTTCGCATGTTCGAGTTCCAGCTCTGCTAATTGTGGAGTGACCTTGAGTATGTTATTTCACCTTGACGGGTCTCAGCTCCATCTGAAAAGTGAGTTGATCAGACTGCTTGATTGCTACGGCCTCCACGCTTCTCATATAATTATTTCATGATTTAAGTCTTTTAATAAATCCTAATCGTTACCAGAGAAGTATCGGAGAGGAGTCGTGAAAATAAACACATTTTCTTTTCCAAATATTTCAAAACGTGCAAAACGCATACACCATGGCATTGGTAAGTCACCGTGGTTTCTAACGAGGTTTTCTGCTGGGGCTGTGGACGGGGACGTGTAAAACATCGATCCACCGTGCTGGTGGCACTCGCGTCTTCTCCAGTCACTGTGGCTGAAAAAAAGATTTTAGGGGTCATCGTCCAGTGTTCTAGTTTATGTCTGAACGAGACTGTAAACTTCATGGGACAGGACTTCTGTCTTTTGTGCTTTATGTTCTATGAAGTACCATATACATTTCCACAGCTCTATAAATTACAGGAGTAAAAATAAGTGCTGATCCAGCCCTTTCATCCATTTAATATTTAGCAGATTTTAGTGATGCCTTCAGTATTTTACTCTCACATATTTTACAGTGTTTGGAGTTTTTATGGTAGTCTCTCAGAGGCAGACTTTAAGTTTGAATTTTGCCTTTTGGAGAGGCATCAATTTTGAACACGCCTTCTGGGGCCCATTCTTTAGCCATTGGGAGACTCACAGCTGACTTACCTCAGGAGCCTCTTTCAGGCCATTTTCTGTTGCATTAGTCGGCTCCCTTTGGGTGACATCCAGCACTTTTCATTGCTATGTATACTTTTCCAATTTTATACAATTTATGGGCAGCTCTTTTCAGATGCATCTTCCTAAAACACTGACTTCATCATGTCATTTTCTGGCTTAAAAAACTCACCGTGTTTCCAAAATTAAATCTCAGCCTCTCAACTTGGAATTCAGGGTCTTTCATCATCAGAGAAACATGTTCTAGTAGCTCCCACTTGCAAAACAGTCAAATAAGCCAGCAAAGTAACAGCAAAAACACAAGGCTTCCCTTGAAGTCACGTTCCTTCTGTCATTGCTATAGCTGTCTTTCTTGTATAGCGAAATTTCTTGGGATAATTGTTTATGCTCTGCCTACTTTCTGGCCTTCTCCTCGTTTGTCAACCCACTCCAGTCTGACCCTTGAATTCATTCCTATACTGAAACTACTCTTTTCATGGTTACCCACAGTCTCCATGTTGCCAAATCCTGTGGCCCCTTCTCTGTCCTCTCTAATGTGACCGCTTAGCAGTGTTCAGCACATTCTTCCGGCTGCCTCTTTTGACTGCTCCTTTCAATCTTTGCTATCTCCTCTACTGGACTTCAGAATTTTGGATGGTTTCCAGGCTCAGCCTAGACCTGTCTTCTTTTTTTTCACTTTTTACCTAGCTAATTTTACTCAATCCCATGGCTTTAAATATCCTCTACAGGCAGATAATGACTCTAGACGGACTTACCCATCTTCTTTCAACCTGAGCTTGTATATTCTGGCTCACACTGGCTACTTTCCCAGCATCTACTCTCCCAAGTAAAACCCTGATATTGTTTGGGGTAGCAATGTACACAGCAAAGGATTACATCTTTCAGGCTCCCTTGCAGTTACGGGAAATGTCAATCAAAGTCTTCTGGAGATTTCTGGGAAATTTTCAATCTTGACAAAGACAGACATCCTTCCTTATTCTACTTCCTTCTTATTCCTGCCTGAAACACAGACCAGAAGTTGGAGATGGAACATATATTGTGATCATAGGGTGATCGTGATTTGAGGAGCTCTATCAGGCCTTAACTGCCAACTCCTCCCTGGGCATCGTGCTGTATGAAAACAATAAATACCTCAGTGGTTAGGCCCTTGATATCAAATTTCTGTAGGTAATTCCTACCCGTGAGTAACATAAACATTGAACGTGCATAAAAAATAGCATGTCCAATAAGGAAGTCTTGGTCTTCCCCCTACCCTTGACGAAATTCTCTTTTTTCAAGTCTTCCCCAATTCAGTAAGGGGTTTCATCACCTTCCAAATTGCTCAAGTAAAAAGTCTAGATACGAATCTCAGTTCTTCTCTTTCCCTTCTCTGTCCTTTTGCTTCACCATCACTAACAAGTCCTGTAAGTTCTTCTTCCAAAATGTATCTTTAGGCATCGTGCTTCCTTCACTCTTGCTGCCATCTCCCTGGTCCCAGCCTGTATCACTGCCCAGGACTCTCCCAATTGTCTCCCTGCTTCTATCCTTGCCTCTTCCTGTATCCTCTCAAGGCTACTACCGTGATCTTTGGAAAACGTAAATTACATCATCTGATTTGCCTGTCTGAATCCTCTACACAATCTAAGATAGTTCACTGACTTTCTATTGTAATGAAAACAAAAGGTAAATCTTTTACCCTGATGGAAAAAAGTTGCCTGGATCGGTGCCACGCTGGCCTTCTCTCTGTCTTTGAATATAAACGTGATCTATTTTTCTCCCGAGGACGTGCTGTCTTGCAGTTCCCTTGCCTGATGCCTGCAGGTTGACTCCTTATCATTTAGGTCTAAGCTCAAAACCCATCTCCTCAGGGAAGCTTCCCTCAGCATCCTAACAAAAGGGAGCAGCCTCCTCCTCTGATCTGAAATACCTGTCTTTCTACTTTCCTCCAAATCAAATCAAGTCTACCTCAAGGCTTCCCATATCCAATTACTACATTCCACAAAGATCTTTCTGTTTCTTGACCCCATAGTACTTACCTGAGTCATCTTTTCCAGAATGTGACTAGACACTGTCTTTACTGTTCACAAGTTGTTTTGGTATGCATACCTCATTTTCCTAAGTAGAATGTAAACTTTTTGAAAATGGCAAGTATTGAATTTCCTTGAATAATTTCAGTGTTTGGCTCATGGCTGGGGCTTAAAATATATATATTAATTTGATGATCAGATTTTTGGTAAATGGTGCCTTCATATTAATCATCTGCTTTTGTCTTTACACTGTAGGGATTGGGGAAGAAATACTTCCCTGCTTGGCTATAAAGAGAATCTCCTAATGCTTTAATTTTATCTTTTATCTCCGTGGCTAAAATCAAGGTAGGTTCTAGTATGTTAGAAAATAAAGTATGTTTTGTAATAATTTTCTTTCAGTTGGATTTAGAACTGAAAGTGAAGATAGTTATGGTATTGACTGACGTTACTATCTTCCATGAAAATATGCATACCTGGTGAGTAAGGCAGAGCCGGACATAAGACAGCATTACCTTTCAGAATTTTTATTTCAATGTGGGAAAAGGTGCATTCGTTTCTATTCAAAATGATACTATGGATCATTTTCAGCAGGACCCGAGTTCTGGTTGATTTTTCCAGAAGTGATTAGCGGTTATGGATTTGCAAAGACCCACTCATACTTCTTTCCTGGTATCCATGGCAACATAAATGACACATCTTTGAGAGGCTTAATGGGGGCAATCAAAGGAGGTTTTCTTGATGCAAAGCAAGCTGGGTCTATTTGAGGTTCAAATCCCCACTGCAGGTCTCATTAGGACCAGTCATTATCAGGCTGAATGAACCAACCCAGGAAATGAACATTTACTCTGCAAGGGTATCATATTCCTACTTTTTTCTGAGAGTTTGTAAGAGAAATAATAACTTCCTTAAATCTAGTCCAGATGCAATAAGCCTAGAACTAACCATCTCTTCTCATTTCTTGGGTTGGCTAGGTCAGCAATCCCACAAATGTACTCTGTTCAACCCTATTTAGATCAATCTTTGCTTTAAATTCAGAAAAAAATCAGCTGAAATTTAAATCAAATCTATAATGAAATGGATGAATCTTTAATAATATGAAAGATCAAAACCTAGAGAAATGTATATTTAAATTAGGGCTATCACAGAGCACTCTTTCTCTGGTAGAGTTACCATATTTTAAGGAGATTATAAAATTCTCCATATGTTTACAAGGAGGATATAATGAGCAATAATCTCAAAACAGGCACTCAGGAAACATTAAGTAAATTTAATACCCTTCCTTACTAGTAAAAGTAAAGAAAAGCTTCTACATAACAATTTGAAAATTATGAAGGGAATATGTCCATGGTAAAATATTATAAATCAGTAGAAATTGCTCTAAAATGACATCATAGTTATATCTCTTGCAGGAGAGATGTCTTTCTAAAAGCATTCTCGTTCTACATTTTTCCATTTTTATTTCCATTGAGGTTGTATGAGAAAAACAGTTTTCTCTGTGGAACGTATCCATTGATTTGGCATCGTATCTAATCCGGGGCATTTTGCGTGTCTAGGCAATATTCTGTGCATATCAGGGAAAAGGTCATCTGCGGCTAATAGCTCTTTGCTGAAGTTCTGCTGGTTTACTGCTTAGGTAGTAGAAGACTAGAGGACGATGTACCTATGCATGCACTGGTGTTGACGGTTTTCCGGAACAGATGGCAAAACGATAAACTAAAAACGTCTGTACTGCATTGTAAACATTTCCTCATGAGTGATTTGGCAGGTTGGCAATTTTCAGACAAGTGAGGGTGTCCAGAGCCTTAGGAAAAATTTAACCCTTGAAGACAAGGGACTAAACAGGAGGTTATTTACATGTTTACCTTTCAAAACCCAAAAGGGAGTTCTTTCAATGGAGAGATGTTATTTCTGAATTTAACTCTGGAAGACTGATAATCTGTATCAGTTTGGGAGTCTATCTTCTGTGAGCCTCCTGCTCAAGCTTCTTTGAGGATTTTGTTACATGGCTTATTTTAAGTTCTGTCCTGTCTCAGAAAACCCTGAAGTACTTTAGCATGGACTGCTTTTGGTGATTCCCAAAGTAGGTCTTTTCCTAAAAGACCTTCCTGAGGTAGACTCAAGAAGCACCGGAGAGACCCAAACCCTGAGTGTCATTTTTTTGGAACAAAAGCTTCACAAAGAAGCAAAGGAAAGGGCAGGTTCAGAAGCATGATTTCTCTGAACAGCAAGATTTTTCAGTCACAGCAAGAAGGGTCATTCCCTGAGGGTGGACCTTGCCCCTGGTTCCTGTCCCCTGATGGGGATCTGTCTGGAACCTGAAGACTGTACTGATCGGTTATCAGCTCTTTTGCAAGGTGTCCCTCTGGAAGTCACTGAACACTCTGTAGTCACCTTCAGGTTCATCACTGCTTTCCCTTGGGGTAACGTCTGCCTCCTCCTAAGAAGTTCTGTCTCTCCATGAAGAACCCCACTTGGGTTGGGTGGCTTATCTGTGTTCTGGCCTCTCAAAAGACCACCTTGCATCACACTGACCATGGGGTTCTGTGATATGGGAATAAGAATAATCAGAGGGACAGAATGAAAATTAATCTCAAGTGAACAAAATGATGGCCAAGAAGAGGCCAAGATAGAACGTCAACAATCGTGTGGGCAGATTCTCACTAGAAATACAGTAAGGAGAAGGGCATATTTCTTCCAGTTCTCTGGCACTCACAATGACTCATGGGGGTTTGGAGAGTGTTCCCTGTGGCCCCCTTCTTCTTCTTTAAAAAAAAAAAATTTTTTTTTTTAATTTATTTACCTTTGAGAGACAGAGAGAGATAGAGCACAAATAGGGGAGGGACAGAGAGAGAGGGGGAGACACAGAATCTGAAGCAGGCTCCAGGCTCCGAGCTGCCAGCACAGAGCCTGACATGGGCCCAAACCCATAAACCGCAAGATCATGACCTGAGCTGAATTCAGACGCTCAACCGACTGAGCCACCCAGGTGCCCCCCACCCCCGACCCCGCCTTGGCCCCTTCTAAGTGGAGAATAAAACAACTTTTTAAGAACCTTTATAGACTATATTTTATAGAGAAGTGTTAGGTTTAAAGAAAAAAAAAGTAAGCAGAAAGCACAGAGTTTCCATATACTCCCCTCCCCTCCTTGGGGTTTCTCCTATTATTGACATCTTGTATTGGTATGCCATGTTTGTTACAATCAAGGAAACATTATTGATACACTCTTATTCACTAAGATCCATAGTTTACATTAAACTTCACCCCTTGTCTTGTAAAGTTCTCTGGGTTTTGCCAAATGCATAATGTCATGTATCCACCATTATCTCATCACATAGGATAGTTTCATTCCCTTAAAAATCCACTGTGCTTCAGCTATGTATCCTTCTTCCCCCTCAGTCTACCAGTCCTTGAAAACTATTGATTTTTTTTCACTATCTCTACTCTTTTGCCTTTTGCAGAATATTATATAGTTGTAATCATACAGTATATAGCTTACCAGATTGGCTTTTCTCACTTAGCAATATGCATTTAAGTTTCTCCATGTCTTTTTGTGGTTTGATGGCTCAATTTCTTTTATTGCTGAGTAATATTCAATTGTATGTCTGTACCACAGACTATTTATACATTCACTGTTTGATGGTCACTTGGTTGCTTCTAATTTTTGGCAATTATGTATACAGTTGCCATAAAAATTTCAGTGGGTAGAGGGGTGCTTGGGTGGCTCAGTCAGCTAGGTGTCTGACTTCGACTCAGGTCATGATCTTGCGGTTCGTGAGTTTGAGCCCTGCGTCGGGCCCTGTGCTGACAGCTCAGAGCCAGGAGCCTGCTTCAGATTCTGTGTCTCCCTCTGTCTCTGCCCCTCCCCCACTCGTGCTCTGTCTTTCAAAAATAAATAAAAACCTTTTTAAAAAGCTTTAAAAATTTTCAGTGTGTAGGTTTTTTGTGGATGCAAGTTTCTACTCATTTGGATGAAAAGAAAGGAGTATGACTGCTTGATAGTAAGGTAACAGTATGTTTAACTATGAAAGAAGCTGCCAAATTGTCTTCCAAAGTGGCCAAATAATTTTGCATTCTCACCAGCAATGAATGAAAACTCCTTCCTTTCTCCACATCCTCACCAGCATTTAGTGTTGTCAGGGTTTTGGATTTTAAGCCATTCTAATAGGTACGTAGTGGTGTCTCATTGTTCTAATTAGCAATTAAATTTGCAATGCAGTTTTGAGCATCTTTTCATAATGCTTGTTTGCCATCAACATGTCCTCTTTGGGGAGATGTCTGTTCAATGTCTTGCCTACTTTTTTGGGGCTGTTTGTTTTCTTTTTGGGTTTTAAGGGCCCTTCGTATGTTTTGGACACAAGTCCTTTATCAGGTGTGTGTTGGGCAAATATTTACTTGCAGTGGATACATTTCTCCCCATATATGGCTTATCTTTTTATTTTCTTAATGGTGTCTTTGGAGCAGAAGTTTTAATTTGGAAAATTTATCTATTTATGCAAGACATTTTGGAATTTGAGAGGTGCTGGAGGTGGCTGATGAGGAAGTGAATAAAGGGAAGAAAGGGAATCTTAAAAGAGTGTGGCTGTGACCTACATACTCCCTTCAGAATATTGGAGAAATGCAAGGAAAGAGCTCGAGTTAGTTTGAACTGACTTTGTGTTGCTGGATTCTACTTCTTGAGCGTGAGAACTCTGAGCCCCTGAAGTGCATGGGCATAGCTTTTCAGTACTCTGTGACCCTGGGTACTGTGGGTATTAAATGAGTAACATATGCAAAGGGCATATGGCAGTTGGTAGGGGTGCTTTAAATGTTAGTTTTCTTCTGTACAGGAGTGTCATGGGTGTGTGTGGCTGCCCAGGAGCAGGTCCAACACAACGAAAAGCCTTCCCAAGAGCCAGTGCTGGTGTTCTTGCTCGCCACCCCCCTTTCTACCCCTCTGCTCTGGGAGGGAAAGAGGGTTTACCTCCCTGCAACTTTACAAAGACCAGCTTTGTATCCTTACTCTCGGTATCATAGCTCTCAGCTTTTACAAATTCCACTTACAAGAGAAAATCCTGGTTGAGAAGTCTGAAAGAGTTTAGACCATTTAATTGCCATTGTAACTAATTCAAAGCTCCGTATTCTACATCCGTGATCAGCGAGATAGAATTTTGATTGAAGCCCACTATCCTTCTTTGTATGATAAAAGGGTTTTCTTTTTTGCAAGTGAATAGATGAAACGAGATTGCAAGGGATAAGATTTTCTCACTCTAGAAAATATGGTCCACGTAGAACTACTGATTTGGTTCCTATCTTATCTTTTCCACTTATTGGTCAGGAATCACCCACTTTGAGCCTTACTGCTCCCTGTAAGGGAAGTCAATGACACTGACAGTTGCTACATTGTGATAAATAAGTGAGATGAGCAAAACAGCCTCCTGACATGGTGACCGGGACAGGGATGGCACTCAGTCCCTGTTCTCACCACCCTTTCCCCAGTATTATGACAAGTGTTCCTTCTAAACCCTCTGCTGGAACCATCTCCTCTCCATCCTTTGGAAAAACCATTCCAGCCCCTGCCTCTGTAAATTTGTTTCTGTTATTCCCTCTATGTGTATCTTCCTCTCCTCTGCAGCTGTCCACCTATTTGATGGTTTCCAGACTGCTTTTCTACAGGGTTGGCTGCTTTCACCCTTCTGATCTCCTTAGCTCATTACTGCAGTGCACTGCCCTGCACTGGTCCCGTGCATATGCCTTTGATCACCTAGATCGAATCCCCCCTGCATCACTTCTTTGGTTGGGTCCTTCACAGTGCGTGTCTAACTTTAGAAATTTGAACACAGTGGCAATTATTGAACAATTGATATTTTGATTACTCATCATCACTATGAGTTTCTTAAAGCCCGAGGACCTTCCAGGAGTGCCTGAGTGGCTCAGTCGGTTAAGCATCTCAGATCAGGTCATGATCTCAGATCTGATCTCAGATCAGGTCATGATCTCACAGTTTGTGAGTTCAAGCTCTGCAATGGGCTCTGTGCTGATGGCGTGGAGATTCCTCTGCTTGGGATTCTGTCTCTCCTCTCTGCCCCTCCCCCCCTCAAAATAAATAAATAATCTTAAAAAAAAAAGCCCAAGGACTTTCTTTACCTTACAATGCTTTGCTAATCTTATTTGGATTCCTTTACAAAATTTTTGTTTACTTTAAAATATTTTTAATTCTCTTAAAGTTTCTTAGAAAATGAAAAGGTGAAACAAATTATAATACATCACAAAAGATGCTTATGAATATTTTTAATAACCTAGGGAAATTCTTGGGTTATTGTGTTAAAAGTAGATCAGCATGTAAAATTATGCATATGGCATCATTACAACTACATATAAATGCTCACCTAAAAAACTATGAAACTGGAAATAACTAAGAAAATAAGGTGGAGGCATGAATACTGAGTTGTGTTTTTGGAATGCACAATACTATTATTTTCTTCCAATTCCATTTGTAGAAAGAATATTTTTGCCCACAAACACCGTAGTCAACTGCTCACTGTGCATGAAGAATGCCTCTGTTTCTTCCCACTAGGGGTCACTGTTGTTCTTTAGTTATTTTTTTCCATTTGGCATCCCTGTTAGGGGAGAAAGCATTCTGTCATGGTTATTATTTTTAGCAAAGTTAAGAGAAATGTTAAAATGATAGCCTTCTTTTTTAAATACAAAGAAATATTTTCCAGAGCAATTGTACTTCTTTTTCAGATTCTGTATTCCAAGGCATAACTATCAGAAACATTTCTACTTTACATTGGTGACCCAAATTTAATTTATTAGTGTGAAATATTATCACAATACCATTTATTTTGCTATTAAAACAGAATTGCACCCAATGCTTTCTATGGTGTAAGAATAATAGGGGACTAACCTTTTCTATTTTTGGCTTACCTTTTTTTTTTTTTTTAAAGATTGTTTCCTGGCAGTACAGAAATAGGGCTTCTAGAAGAACTCATTACTAATGAAGTATTAAAATCAATTAATGATACATGGAATGTGCATGTATGAGGACCATTTCTAAGGTGAATGCAGCAGGTCCAACAAATTCTACAGATATACTACTATATCTTTAAAAGAGCTTCTCACTGGAAAATTCAGGAGAGATACAGACTATGTTTTTTCTGTTTGAAAAAGATCAAATAATAAGAATTAGGAAAAGGAAACATAGCCCCCAATATTAATAGGATGCATGCGGAGTATAACATCATCTGAAATGCTTAAGCGACGTGAGAATCAAGGTCCTTAGCTTCCTACTGGAGTCTTACATTCATTTGACTATAAACTGGGAAGCTCTTAATTTGATATTACTTGGAAAACCTCATTCTCTCTCTCTCTCTCTTTTTAACCATTTGCAGCCTTGAAAAGTGGTGTCATGTTCACCTCACAAGATCATGTTTATTTTTTACAACCTGGGTCATTTGGTTCCCTGCGTTTTCTTCTTCCTTTAGTCCTATTGTTGGATTCACAGACATTTCCCCCGACTCAAATGGTCTCTCCATAAATCTCATACTTGATTATCCATTATCTATCATGGACCCTAAAGTTAGCAGGAGTAGAGAGATTAGGTTTTGTCCTGCATACCAGAAACACACTGACTAGTCCAATAATCTACAATATCCATGAGAACTCTGCACAATTTCTGCCTCATTTTCTGACTGAAATGAACAGCTCCATTTCCCCAACTGCTGAAAGCCCTGCAGAAGCTCTAAGCAGCAGGCAGGGCTGCGGGGAGTGGGGAACCTGCTGAGCTTTGAGGCTTTTCTTTCTCAGCTGGTGGCTTTTCTTGTAAACCCAATCTCCATCCTTGCTTTGGGAGGCCACTTTCACGATTGGGTCTCTCTAAAGTCGTGTGATTCATGACTGTCTGGACACAACTAATAAAGGATAACTGACCAACTAAGATGGGGGTGGGGGGGGGAAGCACTTTCCTTTTCTCCTTCAGAGGATGCGTTCAGCTTCCTGTCTATAATCCAGAACTCTCCAAAGCTGTATAGAAATACCGTTTTCTTTGGGGTCTCCCCAGTTGAAGTTTCCATCATTTAGTTCAGTGTGTCCCAAACTTTTAAGTTATACACTTGGAAATACGTGCTTTTGACAGGGGAGGGAGTCTGTCATGGTGGGTTTGGAGTCAGAGAAACATTGGATTCGAGCTTTAGTTTTGCCGCTTCCAAGCTGTGTGACTTTCGAGGCCCATAACGTCATTCAATTACTGTTGGGATCCTCTTCCTTAACATGAGGGTCGTAACAGTGATAAACGGGATGATGAGCACAAAATGGTTAGCATTCTGTCTGGTGCATGGTAAGCGCTCAAATGTGGTAGCTACTACTTCTCCTCCTGCTGCTAGTAGTAGTACTAGAAGTAGTAAAAGTTTCTGTCAGCGTGGTTGACATGCCGCCACAGTGAAGGTGCATCGTGGCTGGAAGGAGGGGGCAGGTTAAGGCTGTGTTCCCTGAAGACAGCCGTTCACAAGGGTGACATGTGGTGGAGCGGACCGATTCACCTGGTGACCACCTGAGAGCGCGCAATGAACCAGGCACCGTGCTCGGTCTTAGGTTGTCACTGGTGAGCAGGCTGAAGTCCCTGTTCTCCTGAAGCTGACATTTTGGTGAGGGGAGGGGGCCGTGGGCAGATGGTAGTCAAAAAACCTGGGGAGGGTGGGAGGTGCTATGTGGGAAATATAACAGGGTGATGGGATTGGGTGGCCGGGAATCTGGGCTTAGGGTCCTTAGATGGGGTGGTCAGGGAAGCTTCCTTGAGGAAATGGCATTGAGATCTTGAGATCTCATGATGGTAAGAAGCCGGCCGGGTGAAGACTGGAGGTTGGGGAGCACTATAGGCAAAGGGAGCAAAGTGCAAGGCTTTGAGAGCAGAACACTTATGTCTCAGGGACATATGGCTGGTGATGCTTGAACCAGAGTCGGGTGAAGTAGGGCCTCAGAAGCACGGTGAATAGATGTGGTTGAGGGTGATGGATACACCTTTGATGATAATGAAGAAAGAGAGAGGGGAAAAGAGAGCGTCCTGGGCGCCGCACCTCGGCTCCCTATATTCTAACAGGAGCTCATTGCCGTCCTCTGAGTGTGCCTGTCCTGCCTGGTGACGCACGGTGCCAGGGTTCTTCCAGCCACAAATGGACTCTGACCCCTCCCACACCCCCTTTCCCTTCCCTTCCCTTCCCTTCCCTTCCCTTCCCTTCCCTTCCCTTCACCGGCCACTTTGCAAATTCTGCTCAGCCTGGCTCATCAGTGTTCCTCGCACGTGCCCTTGGTCTACACCCTTCTCTGCCACCTCGGGTCAGACTCTCATTTCTCAGCCCAGGCAGTAGCTGTGAGCCGGTCTCCTGGGCTTCCGCTCAGCCGTTGGCTCTGTTATACACACTGCTGTACATCAGCAGCAGACTCTGCCCCCACACCCCGGTCTGAGTAAGTCACGTCTCTGTCCTCCTGCCTCCTAAGGGCTCCGGCTTGTCAGATGAAGAAATGCTAAAATGTCCTGCATTCTCTATTCCTCACTCCATTTTTCAGTCATAATTTCCACTTCACATATTCACGTTCCTTTCAGTTTAACTAAATCACACACTCCTACTTCCATAATGATGCTGTGAGCTCCTTTCTTGTTCCTAAGCCTTTGCTCATGTTCTTGCAGACATGGTCTCTCAAATCTCCCTGCTGTTCAAGGCCTATTTCATCTGTCACCTTCTTCAGGAGGCTTTCCCTGACTCTCCCCCCACCCCCTTTCCACCTCTGGACTCTAGAGGCACTTTGCTTGTGTCTTTCTCATGGTGCTTATGTCCTAAATTTCTGGTAATTAGTTGTGCACATGTCACAGTGTGCCCTCTCACGGCAAACTCCTCCAGATCTGGAAGTGACATTCACTCAGACTGCTTTCCCTTTAAGCCCTTTAAGTGGCTCAGCCACTATCTAGTCCCATCCCTCCCCTCTCCTCTCCTCCCTTCCCCTTCCCTTCCCTCCCCTCCCCTCCCTCCCCTCCCCTCCCCTTCCCTTCCTTCCTTCTTTACTCTCTCCCTCTTTCTTTCTCTTTCTTTCTTCTTTCTTCTCTTTCTTTTTTTCATTTCATTTCTTTCTTTCTTTCCTTTTCCTTTTCCCAAGATAAGCTATCCTGACACAACAAGAAAAAATAAAGAGTAAATGTCAGATGAGTATTACCAAAAGGAGAAAAAAAAAAAAAAAAAGGACATGGTCACTTCTCATAGGGGTGGCCAATGGAACAGCTTCATGAACAGGGTGAGGCAGAGATGATTCATGGAAAAAAAAAATTGCATTGGCTGAGTCCTGGACTAAGTCTAACTAAGAATGCAGTGCAAAGAAAGAGCACAGGTTTTCCATTTTATTGAACTGGGGCAAAACTCCAGCTGTTATTTAATAGTTTGCTCTTATTAACTTATTAATCATGAGATGATTAAGGGGATTAAAGAAAATAACATATGTAAATTAGCTAATATTAGCTAACTTTGAGTACTTAGCTCATCTAATCCTTATAATGACTCAATGAGATAATCACTCTTTCCTTCAGCCCGAGTGTGACTGAGGTAACCCATGCATGGCCTTTGCCATTGTGCTTGGTCTGTGAAAAGTGGCCAACAAATGACAGCGATTATTTTCTCATTGATATTTATTAAAAGGCAACTAGTAATTAACATGTAAATGTTGTCTCAAGGAAATTGACCAGCATTTTTCTTCCAGCATTATGGTAAAGCTATAGAATAAATGTGGAACGCAAACTTGCATGTGTATATGTAGGAGTAATGGCGGAGGGGTTAAGTTTAAATTTCTGTTCTCATAGACTTTTTTTTTTTTTTTTTTTTTGGTTTCAGAATGCACAAGAAAACCCACTAAATCCACCTTTTCTGTTTTGGCCAATTTCATCCTTTTTTGACAACTCAAAGAATACATGATTGGAAAAATTTATACTTAACTACTTTTGTGTTAAGAAAACTTTTGGCTATTAGAGAATTGGTTACATCAAAATGAACCAGATATTCTTTTTTGGGAGAACATATGCTAATTTTATTGGTCCCAAGGGCTAGTGCAAATTTTCCAGAGCTGAGGCACTAGATCCGATGTAACAAAACCCCACAGCTAGTCTTTGAAAAATGAGTTTTGTCACCTTATGAACTAGTGTTTTTGAACTTCTAATTATGCCAAATAAAAATAAAAGCCAACTGGTTCCCACATATCAGTGTGGTTTCTTGTCACAGTTGCACTGGACCAAATATTTTGTTTATGCCTGGGGAAAAAGAAAAATATAAACTCATTTTGCTCTAGATTTAAGTTATTTGACATTAACGTTTCTTAAAAATATGAAAATAGGCACAACTATTTCATGGCCTACTGGAATTCACATATATGTCTACGATAAAAACCCATCTTAAATGAAAGTTTGAATATATCTCTTCGTTTCTGTTCTCCTAGGCCCCAGAGGGTTGGGTTGGACCCTTTTTTTCTTTTCTTTAAGTGAGTGATTTTGAAAATAATACATTCTGGTGTTAAGACATTCTTAGCTATTAACACCTTAGCTTGCTCAACCTTATCAGTTTTACAGCACAGGGAGCAGGAACAGAGAGGCACAGACCCACAGACTTGCATGGAGGGAATGTGGGGATTTGGCCAACGCTGGCAAGAGGCCTCTTCTGTAGAGAGCTCTCAGTGCCTGGAGGCTGGCAGTCACTTGGCAGTATTGGAGAGAAAGGGCATCAGCAAAGGAATGGCCAGGGACTCAGGACTGACTTTGCAAGTTTCCCTGTGCTCATCATATCGCCCTTGACTCAGGTCAGACCCTCACATAACTGCAGGGTGAATCAGGCTCATTTTCATCTCCTCTCACTCTTCTTTCCTCATGTGCTTGTTCTGCCACCATGATCTCATGGGGCTGGTTGCTCTATTGACAGATTCTTCTTCTTCTTCTTCTTCTTCTTCTTCTTCTTCTTCTTCTTCTTCTTTAATGTTTATTTATTTATTTTTGAGAGAGACAGAGATAGAGAGAGACCAGGGGAGGGACAGAGAGAAAGGGAGACACAGAACCCAAAGCAGACTCTGTGCTGTCATCACAGAGCCCAGGATGTGGGGCTCGAACTCATGAACTGTGAGATCATGACCTGAGCCAAAATTAAGAGTCAGATGCTTAACCAACTGAGCCACCCAGGCACCTCATATTTGATGGATTCTTAAGAGATCTTCGTGGCCACATGGCCCAACCTCCTTGTTTTCTGCATCTCACCAAACTAAGCCATCAGGGCCAGCTTCACGGGTGTGTGGCCTGTGCAGATGAGCAGGGTTCTGAATTTAGAAGCTCCCTACATTTGGTTTTAATGCTCTGCTGTCACCATCTTGAAATCCTTAATTTTTGAATAAGGGACTCTGCATCTCTACATTTTCATTTCACACTGGACCCCACAAATTATGTTGCTGGTCTTATAAGATGTACTGATATGCTTGTGACTTAATGAGTTGTAAGACTATTTGATTTTATTTTAAAAGCTATTTTTTTTTTAATTTGAGAGAGAGAGAGAGAGAGAGAACACACTAGTGGGGAGAGGGCACAGGGAAAGAGAGACAGACAGAGAGAGAGAATATCTTAAGCAGGCTCCACACTCAGCACAGAGCCTGATGCAGGGCTTGATCCCACAACCCCGAGATCCTGACCTAAGTAGAAATCAAGAGTCAGGCACTCAACAGGCTGAGCCACCCAGGTACCCCAAGACTATTTGATTTTAAGAGAGAGTGGAAAGGATGAGTGATGGAGATGGGTGGCATGACTGAAAAGTTTGTGGGGGAGTGGGGGCTTTCCTGCGGTCTTCAAAACACTGCATCTACTGTGAATTTGTCCCACTTGCAGATCACTCCAGTCCTGTCTTTAGAGACTAATTTATTCCTTACCTCTATTTTGAATCTCCATGTTCCCTCTCAAAGCCTATTCCTTTTTGTTCTATTCTCCCCGCAGTTGCTGACAACTAGCCATTATCTCCTCTGTGCTTAAAGGCCATTGTAGTCACCTCAACACTTTTCTAGGCTAAGAGATCCCAATTCTTTTATCCATCAGCTTGAATGCCTTGAATGCTTTTTTTTTTTTTTTTTTAATTGATGCTTCCTCAAAGAAGAACAGCTAGCTAGTTCAGGTAGCATTGTTAAAATCAGGGCACAATTAATTTCACATCTAGCTATAATATTGCCAAGGAAAGGAACAAAGACAGAGATGGCACCAGTAAAAATCGCTTTTTGGAATTAAGCTAAAATTAGCTAAACATTTTGTAATTACAAAGTAATTTAAAAATCAAGTACTTAGACTAAAACATTGATTGGGAAAAGGACGATGGGAAAGGAAAGAACAGAAAAATTTCATTGAAAACAACGTCTCTCCTGTAGACCAGAGGGACTTTTTGAGAGAAAGTAGATTGCTGCTAATAGAAATATCAAAGCCTGTCTATTATTTAGGCAAAAGCTTTGAGAACAGAAAATGTGGCCTTGCAAAGACAAGAGGACTAAGTCCTACCCAGTGAAGGATACATCTGTGCCTGTGTGTGAACAATTTCCATACGCATATCCACAAGGAGATGTAAAGAGACCTATTACATTTTATGTTCCAATTATAGTGTTCAAACACTGAATACAAACAGGCGACATGATTGGATAAGCAAAAAGAGTAAGAACAACAACGCAATAACGAAAGGAACAGGGGCTTGATTTGGTGTAATATCGTGTATTCCTCAGTAATTCGCTTCAGAGACAGTGATTTAATTTCTACAAAACGGTGGCCTGAATATATTCAAGGTAGATGCATCAGAAAGCCTTTATTACTTTTTTCCTAAAAGAATAGTCTCATTTTAATGTATTTTGGAGGTTGACAGTCCAGTGGTGACTGAGCAGAATAAATAGACCTTACTTAATATTGTCAACCAAGCCCCTTCTGGAGATGCCGACATGGGGATCCCAGTGGCAGGTGAAGTGAAGATTGTACACTCACATGGGGGGAGTCTATCACTCACCAAATCCTACGAGACCGTTCGCGGGCAGATCATGTACCTTCTCTGCGTCATGATTTTTTGGTATACAAAAAGCATTGGAAATACCGATGTACCTGAGCATTGCTGTGAAAATAAAACGGATTAATGGGTGACAAAGTTAAAGCATATTGCTTTTATACATTTAAAACAATAAGGCAAAACTTAAAGGAAGAGGTCAATCATTTTATTGGAGGATGGGCATTTACTGCGTCTACGCTGTGGAGAAACAAACAGGAGCTGGACTAGCGTTTGCCCTTGGGGAGCTCCCAGTCCACTTGAGGAACGAAAATACCACAGATGGTGGCAAGCTTTTATGTTTGCATTGCATTTTATATAACCGAAAATTTGACTGACTGTATGTACTCAAGAAGAGCATATCACAGATTCTGCCTGGGTTTGAATCCTAGTCTCCAGATAGGACAATTGAGGTCTAAGGGGGGTCAGATATCTCACTTCAGGATTCTTATCTGTAGTCTACGATATGAATAGCACCACATCGGGCTGTTGTAAGGATTAGCTGGAACATGGGCACACTTAAAGCTAATGGCTGGCTCACACCCTCCACAGTTGTTATCACTATATGTATAGATATGTATTTCCCAAACTTATTTGACTTCACAGAGTTGTGTGTGTGTGTGTGGTGTTTTATTATTATTATTATTATTATTTATTATTATTATTATTATTATTATTATTATTTTGGGTGAGGGGTAATCTTAGAGGACGGTTGTAGGCAATGAGTACATTAGAAATCCAGAGAAAAAAGGAGCACCTGGGACTGGGGTCTTTATGGAAAGTCTTCAGGGAGGTGAGGGGATTTGAACTGGTGCTTTAAAGAAGGTAGGGTTTCAGGGCACCTGGGTGGCTCAATTGGTTGGGTGTCTGACTTCGGCTCAGGTCATGATCTCACAGTTCGTGGGTTCGAGCCGAGCCCCGTGTCGGGCTCTGTGCTGTGAGCTTGGAGCCTGGAGCCTGCTTTGGATTCTGTCTCTCTCTCTCTCTCTCTCTCTCTCTCTCTCTCTCTCTCTGTCCCTCCCCTGCTCTCTCTCTCTCTGTCTCAAAAATAAAAATAAACATTAAAAAAAAAAAGAACGTAGGATTTGGCCAGGCGAAGAAATGCAGAAGCCACAGTTGGGGATACAGGAAGGGTAATGCCCCAGTTTGACATAAGGAATGTGGGAAATAAAGCTGGAAAGATAGGAGCAGAATGTGACTGAATTCCTGGACCAGCCACTTAGATTTTAAATCATGGGTAGATGGAAGCCATTAGTGAGAGTTTTAGGAAGAATGACATAGGGGCACCTGGGTGGCTCAGTTGGTTAAGCCGAAGTCTGACTTCAGTTCAGGTCATGATCTCACAGTTTGTGAGTTTGAGCCCTGCGTTAGGCTTTGTGTTGACAGCTCAGAGCCTGAGCCTGCTTCAGGTTCTGTGTCTCCATCTCTCTCTGCCCCTCCCCTGCTTGCACTGTCTGTCTGTCTGTCTCTCTCTCAAAAAGAAATAAACATTAAAAAAAGAAAGAAAGAAAGAAAGAATGACGTAGTGCTTCTATCTGTAGTAAAAGGATGTTAAAAGGTATTGAAAGTACCCAGAGGTAGGGACAGTGGCTGGGAAGTTATTGAAGAGATTCAGGACCCAGACTGTATCAGTGGGATGGAAATACAAACCAGGAGAGATGTGAGGGATTAGAAGAAAAAAGGAAGACTAATTAGCGGTTGACTGTGGGATGTGATGGGAGGGGCAATAATGACTCTCAGGTTTCACACTGTGGTAATTTGAAGAATCATGTCCCTTAACAGGGTTTTATTCTTTCGGTGAATCCCTTAAATGCTTTCTGAGAGCTTACTATGTTTAGGACACCGTTTAGGTACTGAGATTGTTTGTGTTTGTTTGTTTGTTTGTTTGTTTGTTTGTTTAAAAGAGTGAAACGGTCTCTGTCCTCAGAGCCTTCATAGACTTGTTCTGTTTGCAGCATCTGTAATTGTGTGCATTGAGTGTTATAATGAAGGCATAAAAAAATAGGAGAGGACAAAGTGGGAAGAATTGATGGAAGACGTCGTGCTTGGTTGGGGATTCAACAGCGGACAGGAGAGCACCTCTTCAGAAATAAAGAAGGCAAGAAAGAAAAGCTGGCAGAGGCTGGGGAGGGCATGAATTTTATTTTAGACTATTTTATTTGGACTGAGGACAAAGTGATAATGGGACACCAGAGTGGAAGTGACTAGCAGGTACCTGGAAAGAAGGAGCTGGAGAGAATCTTATTTATAACAAATCTGCCAAATGTTTAGTTAGTTGGCCGAACCTCGAACACTTCTTGTGACAGAGCTCTCCACGCCTCACAATGCAGCTCATGGTATTTTCCAAGAATTCCAGTGCCAGAGTTTATGAGTTGCAGGCTATTAGAGGTGTTCAAATGAGGGATCACTTGATTAAAGGGCTGTTGCTTAAAGGAAGATTCTTGAGTCCCGCCCAAGATGGATCTGAGAGGAGAGCTGGCAGCTAGGACATGGGCAGGCAGGGAGCCCAACTCCAATTGTTACACATTTTTCCAACTCTGCATTGAGTTAGAGTCTTCATTATTTTCACTTCATTGCTTCATTACTTTCAAAGAGTCTTGTTACTTTCATTTATGGGTCTGGTTTAACCTGACACGGAATAAATCTACTCTTTCCGCCACATGACAAATTTCACATCCCGTCAAGGTCTTTCCTTTTGAAAAAGAATCTTTCCCTGGTTCCTTATGCATCATGAGACACCACTGTAGACTTCCATCATCCTGATCCATTTAGTCAGGCATTGGTCAGAGCTTATGTGTAAACATTTTACTGGGGAGTATGATGTAGGGAGCAGAAGTAGAGGATGGGGGAGCCACACAGGGAAGGAAGAAGAGTCAATAAAAGATACATTTTAGGCTGGCCATCCCATGGCAGGGCCCAAGAAGGCATATGAAATGTGTCTCAAGACTGTCTGTCTAAGGGAAGCATTTGCTCGTTGGCACCCATCCCCTACTGGTCAGAAGTTTGTCCAGTGGGGCGTTAACTCTCCCTTATTTTCGGTTGCACTTGCCTGAGCAGAGCACTACCCTCTACCCCCCAGCCATCCTCTTCTCAGGAGGCAAGCCCTGAGGAGGAAGTGAAAGGTGGGAGGCTGGATCTGAGGCAAGTGCTAACAGGTACGCCAGTGGAAAGTCGATCTTGTCCTGTGGCAGGAGCTGGAATTAGGGACAGTTAGGTCCAAGAGAACCAGAAATGGGGCATGAAAGTCATCTGAGGCATCTGCTACCCACTAGCCTCTTCTACTAGGCTCTGGATGTGCTCCAGCCTCTCCACATACCTTTTAAGAATTAAAATAAGCCTTCCAAATATAGTCTGGAGAAGATTTTAGGAAAGAGAGGAAGTTGAAGAGTGAGGTTGTGGAAAAATTATTTAAGGTGAACATATTACAAATACTGGACATATACACTGCCCATGATTCTAAAAATACACTTTGCTGCTGGTGACATTCAGCAACAAATACCCGGGGTTTGGTAGGCGCTGTGCTTGGTGCTGGAGGGTGGGGAACATCCTGACGAAAAAGTGACCGTTTTTTTCTATTTTTTTATTCATTTTTTATTTTTTATTTTTTTTTAACTTTTTTATTTTATTTTATTTTTTATTATTTTTGAGACAGAGACAGAGCATGAACAGGTTAGGGTCAGAGAGAGGGAGACACAGAATCTGAAACAGGCTCCAGGCTCTGAGCTGTCAACACAGAGCCCGATGCGGGGCTCGAACTCACGGACTGCAGGATCATGACCTGAGCCGAAGTCAGCCGCTTAACCGACTGAGCCACCCAGGCGCCCCAAGAGACAGTTTTGACCTTAAGGAGGGTGCAGCCTAGTTGGAGAGCCTGAAGAAGTAGCTAAGTAATTATAATAAGGTGGTATGGGCTACAACGGATGGTGAAATGGTCCAGAGAAGAGCGTAATTAAGTGTCCATCAGGTGAAGGATCAGAGAAGGCTTCAGAGGATTTTGAGATGGTCTGGTTCCTCGTCACGTGTGCCAAAATGGTTCTGCACCCAGACTGAGGCACAGCCTGAACTGCTGGAAAAATTGAACAGTCCTAGGATTCCTGGTTTCAAGTCAACTGTGAAACCACTAGACTCTCCTTATGTCAGAGACTACATTTTTTCAATGCACTTCATTTTAAACAAACACTCCTACCTTAAAAATTGTAGGCTTTTACTTATGTGTGCACAAGTACCCCCCAGTTTTCGAAAGTTTGCATTATGCCACTTCACTTTTATGAAAGACCTACATTAGCACCTGTTTTTGCTAACTGAAAGAACTCAGAAGAGGATTTTTGCTTTTACAAAAAAAAAAAAAAGGCAAAATGTAAAAATAGCATCCAGCGTTTGCTTTTCAGCAAGCCATTATAGAGGCACAGCCTAGCTCTTTCCCAGGGAATTACAGTCAGCTTCTCAGCATCAAGCCACCATAGCTTTGAACTTGTCTGTGAGCATCTGTGCTTTTCTTGATTTATTTTGTGCCTCTGTTATGTATCAGAAAATGTGTCCTAAAGTATCAGAAAAGCCTAAAAGGTATTATTTTTTTAGGTCTGGGTCCCCTAAAATTTTTTCCATATAAATTAATGGTAATTAATATGGTACTTAAACCATATTGGCTTAGGAAACTCTCTTAGGAACGCTATAAAACTCTCTTAGGAATCATATCTTTCTCATATGAATCACTGTTTTATATTTTCTAGTGTACTACAGGAGACTTTGACTGTAAAAGGTTAAATTGAAGATGAAGTAGGGTACTTTTTCCTCTTCTCCCCTTGGCAAGATCACTGCAGAGCCTTTGTAAACAAAAACCAGAATGGGGTGGATTCGGCTAAAAAAAAGTATACTTTTTTTTGAACATGGTGATTTGAAGAATGGCTCAGGAAAATAAGGAGCAGGTGACTGCCACAGCCTGGAGAACAGAGGCCTGGGCTAAGGACAGAGGGCACCTCCTAATCACAGCACTTGTGGCTTGCCACATGGTCCCACATATCACGTTAGCCCTTGGACAGAGGATGGCTGAACCTCCTGTCTTTTGCCCCCTAGTCTCTGGCCCCCAAACTAACATATGGGAAGGATTTAGAGTCCAGGGAAAAGCCCAGAAATCAAATGTGCAGAGAAATTACGTTGCTAACAGCTGGAATTCATGAAGTTTCATATTAAGTGGAGGATTGATAGCAAGAAATCTAAAACACCCTTTCCCAAAAGACAGACAAACTAATAGCTTGAGGACAAAAAAGGCTTCTCAAGATTTTTTTGGCTCCTCTTTAAATGTAACTGTAATGCTTATGTTTATTTTTATAAGAGATGGCCATGACTATATTTGTCATAAATTTGGAATTATTGAATTCAAGGATGAATATGATGGGATGCATTAGTCAAGTGCCAAAAGTGAATCTAACATTGGGACCACATGCCCATTTGGCTTTGGAGCCTTTTTTCTTGAGGTGGGTTAATATAAGTAAAAATAATTATTTATGAATATTTTTACCTAAATTATCTTTTTTTTTTTAAATTTTTTTTCAACGTTATTTATTTTTGGGACAGAGAGAGACAGAGCATGAACGGGGGAGGGGCAGAGAGAGAGGGAGACACAGAATCGGAAACAGGCTCCAGGCTCTGAGCCATCAGCCCAGAGCCCGACGCGGGGCTCGAACTCACGGACCGCGAGATCGTGACCTGGCTGAAGTCGGACGCTTAACCGACTGCGCCACCCAGGCGCCCCTAAATTATCTTAATTAATCCTCCCCTCTACCTGCCGAGAAATAAATGTTTTATAATACCCCCACCTCTGCCGAAGATGAGATTGATGCTCTGGGGGGTTAATTTGCCCAAGATCATGTGGTAGCAGATAAGAACTTAAACCCAGGTCTTCTGCTGCCAGCAACCATGGGTGTATCCACTGCATTAGTTCCTAAAGCTGGATGAGTTTCCACATTAGCCCTGGAGCTTTTGAAATGTACTGATTCCTAGAGTGGGCTCCAGAATCTATATGCTTAAAAATCTCTGAAGTGATTCTGGGGTGTCTCCGTGGCTCAGTCGGTTAAGCGTCCGACTGCGGCTCAGGTCATGATCTCGCGGTCTGTGAGTTCAAGCCCCGCATCGTGCTCTGTGCTGATGGCTCAGAGCCTGACGTCTGCTTCGGATTCTGTGTGTGCGTCTCTCTCTCTCTCTCTCTCTCTCTCTGCCCCTCCCCTGCTCATGTTCTGTCTCTCTCTCAAAAATAAATAAACATTAAAATTTTTTTAAAAAAGTCTCTGAAGTGATTCTGAGGATCAATCTGGTTTGGGACCCACTGTATAAAGAGAAATGAAACGTCATTCTCACCAGTTAGCACAGAGTCATCTTAACTCTGGGGTTGTAGGTGAGTGGTATTTTGAAGTTCAGCAGAAGCACACCTGGGAAGCATTGGGATCAACCCAACCATGCAGCCAGTTCAGTCTGATCACTAGCAAGCATATGATGAGGGGAAGCTAGATCATAATGACATAAAGTGACGTTTCTCAACCCTTCCCTAGGCAATGATATACTTGTAAAAGTGCTGGACACACCAGGGGGTTGCCAATATCAAATATGCAGAGCCACAGGGTGGGAAAACTTGGATAAAGCCAAAATTGGAGGAGGTGGATAGATTATCATCAATATATGATATGCTTACTCTTTCAGCTTCTGGAAAGAGTTGAGAATTACAATGGACATGGAAAAGCCATGAGAGTAGCCAAGTTAATTCTTAGGGACCTTGGGCAACAGCTTATCTTCTTTGAGCCTCAATTTCCCCATACACAAATGGAAGGTAATGATACTCTCATCATACTGAGAAGCTTGAATGAAATAGCATGTATAAAGTGATTAGTCCAGTGCCTGTAAATAGTAAGCATCATATAAATTGCATTGCTATTTCTGTCTCTTGCATCCAAGAGATTTTAAAATTTAGTCAGTAAAGGATGTAGATGCTTTAATGATGTCTTAAGCAAACCGGTTTTCAAATTCAGAAAAGTACATAATACATGAGGTCCTCTCTGAATCGAGTCCTACTTCCAGCTTCTAGCTTGTGGACAATGGGCAAGCATTTGAAACAACAGAAACTACCCACAGAGGGAGCAAGAGGAAAGTGCCCCCAGGAATTTGGAAACCAGGGAATAAAAGTGCCCTCTACAGCTAGCAGGCTAGGACAGAGACATGAAAATCACTTTTGAGGATGGCTTTAAATGGAGTCAGCAGGACTGTAACCTGATTACCTATATTAACATATCTAATGAGAAAACTTATCATTTAGAACTGCAGTTGGCCAGCCCTTGAAGAACAGAAAATGGAAAGTCAGAAAGGCAAATGTTGGCAAGTGCCCTCCTAGAACTACCCAAGGGAGAAGGAGGCTTAGCTCTGGGACTTTGAAGATTTCTTTCCCATTGGCAAGACCAGGTATATGATGGGATGTTTATCTCAGGCTTTCTCAGCCCATGTCACTACGTAGCTGAAGCATGTAACAACTTTATTTTGTATGAATTCTATACATCTCTTGACATAATATGATTACAGGTAGCTTCCCCTATACTTTGCTATAGGGAAAAAGTATACACCAGTCTGAGGATGCTAATAACCCTTTTGTGCTTACATTTATTATTGCAACATAAATTGGTTTTCTGGTTTATACCTCAGTCTCTTGTGAACTTGGAAAGCCTGAGTCAGCCTCGCTGAGTCTGGCTGTCCCTAGGACCTGAGTTTTGGAACGTGCAAGGTTCACGCCAGGACCTTGGGCGATGATGAGCTGAGCAAGACAGCCTGTGCCATCTGACAGTGTCCCTTGCCAGCAGCCCTGCTGGTCTCCCTGACGACCTGTGACTTTGCCGCATACCTGCTACTCACCACAGGGAAAGAGAAAAGTCCTGGAATAGCAGTCGCACATTATGTTTCCAACGAATGGGCAGAGTTTTGCCCTGATTGACTCACGGATCAGCTTTAGGCGAAACTGATTTCAGAGAAGATAAGCAGTCCTCTCCCATCACTGACCAGGAGTCTCTGGACTTTCTGAGAAAATTTCAAAATACCCCAAATTCTGCTAACACCGCTTTTCCTCGTGATTGAATAGTTCCCGGTTGTCTGTGCATTGCTTTGCTGTGCCGCCTCTCCTGAGCTCTGGTGTAATCCTGTGTCACATATCAACCCTGGGGGCATAGACACGTGAACACCTGGAACCATTTGTCTGAGGACACCTGGAGTTCCATTTATGCCTTGGTGGTGGTGGGGCTGGTGTTTTGTGTTGCTTTGTAGAGTAACTACTACTGCTTGCTGATTGGCCCCTGGGCCTCCAGTCTTGCCTCCCTTCTAGTCTCCTCAGGTAACCATAGTGGTCTTTTGGTCTTCTAAAGCACATATCTAAACACGTCACACTCAACCTTGAAATCCTTCAGTGGCTGCCTATTACTCCCAGTTCAAGTTCTGACTCTGTCATGTTTTAATAAGCCCTGTGGGCTCTGTCCTTTGTTAACTGCTCCTATCCTCTTTTTCCACATTCATTCCTCTCATCCTAATGAGATCCACTGATCTACTTTGTTGAAAATATTCCATGTATCCACTAGCCTCTTGTGCCAGACGTTACTCTAGGTGCTTGGAATTCATGGGTGAATGAAACAGGAGAAGATCTATTTACCTCATTGGATGCTAGTGGCCTAATTACTTGTCCTGTCTCTCCTAAACCGCAAGCTCCCTGAAGACAGGGCACGCACATTGTTCACCACTGTATCTCCAAAGCCTACAAGAATGCTTCTGCATGTACCTACCACTCAGTAAGAAAGGTGAGCAGCTCTTAGAGAAAGAACGGCAAACTTCCGCAAAGGAAACATTTTCTGTAAATATTTTAGAATTTTTTATCCACATGGCCTCTGTCATAGCTGTTCAGTTCTGCTTGTTGTAACCCAAGTAGCCAGAAACAACGTAAGTGAATGGGTGGGACAAGAACTCTAAAGTCTCTTCCAGGTCTATAATTCTTTAAATATTTTATCTGTTTTGTTTATCGCTATGCTTTCAGCATCTAGAACCATATGGGACATAGCAGATGTGTAATATATACTTGTTGAATGGAGAAATTAAGGTGGATTTGAGGCTGGCTCGGGGTTTAAATCTGAGCCTCTCTGGCTTCAAAATCCATGGTATTTGTATGGCATATCCTGCTATTGTTTAACTGAATATAAACATTAAGGACCAGAATTCCCAAAACACTGGGAACCACAATTCTGGTCGATTAGTCTAAAGTCATTACACTTTTTCCAATCTTGAAGTGTCTTGCCCAATCAGATCCCTGTCCAAATTCATCTGTTAGCCCTAAACAATGATGAATCCCTCTTAATAGCATCTGAGGAATTAAGTAGTGGGAGGGGAATAGTACCAGCTGGTAAACCACTAACACATACAGGTAAGTGCAAGGGGGGATTTACCTGTAAGACAGAAAGGTGGTGTAGAGAGGAGTGAAATTAACTTTACAGCAAGTTGAAGGGTCAGAGAAGCCTTCAGAAATGTGGTAAGGCCATGGGGCACCTGGGTGGCTCAGTCGGTTAAGCGTCCGACTTTGGCTCAGGTCATGATCTCATGGCTTGTGAGTTTGAGCCCCGCACTGGGCTCTGTGCTGACAGCTCAGAGCCTGGAGCCTGCTTCGGATTCTGTGTCTCCCTCTCTCTCTCTCTGCCCCTTCCCCTGCACATGCTGTGTCTCTTTCTGTCTCTCAAAAATAAACAGTAAAAAAAAAAAATTATTTTTAAAGAAATGTGGTAAGGCTTGAAAAGGATCCTGAGGTGCTACATATTCCTCCCTATGTGTCCAAAACGAGGAGTCTGAGCACATGAGGGATGCTCTAGACTGTTATAACTTGGACTGTGGGCAGAAGGAAGTAAAGCCAGAATTCCTAGTTCCCAGTCATCCATGAAACCACTTGACAGTCCTTTGGTTAGAACCTATATGTCAATGCATTCATTTTAAACCTTTTTATTTTTATTTTATTTTGAGAGAGAAAGAGAGTGTGTGAGCCGGAAAAGTGCAGAGAGAAGGGGAGAGAGAGAGAATCCCAAAGCCAGGCCCGAACTCACAAACCTTGAGATCATGATCTGAGCCGAAATCAAGAGTTGGATGCTTAACTAACCAAGCCACCCAGGCGCCGCTCAATGCATTCATTTTAAACAGATATTCCTAGCTTAACCAACACAGCCTTTTATTTATATGTGTATTTGAGTAGTTTTGATCATCGTTCTCTCCCTTAGGAATCATATTTAATAAAAAGAAACAAATGATTTTTTCATGTTGTTCTAGAATGCTAAAAGAGACCTTGTTTGTAAAAGGTTAAATGGAAGATGAAATAGAGTAAACCAACTGGGCTTTTGCCTTGTGAACTCTGTGGAAGCGTTGAGTCAGCTGCTTGAATTACTAAGTGGAACCCGCAGAATTGGTTGCTCTGCAGCCTGAATTCGTTCCCAGTGTCTCTGGTTCCATATTGGTTTATGACCAATGACTAATGCTTCACCCATGAGTCATTAAACCCATTCTGCATTTTCCTGGTTCTCTAATCTTCTTGGAATTCATCCTTGTGTCCAACGGTCCAGTGCTCTAGCTTGGTATTCGGATGACTGAGTGAACAGAAATGGTAATAAAAATGTATATGGGATATAACAGTTCAAAATGTAATTCCCTCAACAGGAGGCTTCTGAGCAAATCAAATTCCTCCCAAACTATGTCAAATGCTTTGAAATATTTGGAGCTTTCAGTTTCCTTTGCACCTTCCTGAGAGGTCAACAAATACAGCAAGAATATTTGGTAGCTCTGCACAATCTTTGCCATGCAATTCAGACTTCAGAGGGTAGCTCTACCTTCTAATGCTCTTGATTAATGGTGCTAATGGAAGAAGGCAGAAGCATGGATAATCTAATATAGGTAGCAGTTGATGAATATGCATGTGTTTGATGTTCTAGAAAACGACTTTAAAGAAAACAGTAAAGTGCTATTGGAGGCTAAACTTAGGATGAGAAGAAAATATGTCCAACTTCTTGACTACTGCTCAATTCCCTGAAATCTGTACCATTTTAAGATCAGCTATTTTCACAGAAAGAGCCAGGAGTGGCCCAATAACTATGGAAGACTGTGGCCGACTAAGTGGAAGGTAGGTGACTTGGGGTGGGGAAGGAAGAAGGAATAAATATGGCAAGGGAATATCTTATTCATAGGAATAGGATAGGTGCTGGGGAGGAGATAAATAGATTTAGCTGCAAATACTAGCTGGCATTTAGCTTTACCATCCAAACATAAGGTTCAAAGGGGATAGCCTAGGTAAGAAGTCCACCTGAAGCTGAAGTAACTGATGAGTATCCTACAGGCTGGCAGCGATGGAGAATCCAAACAGATGTGATTCTCAGGCATCCAGGCAGGAGATGTGCAATCATTCTGTTCTGGAGGGATGGTAGAGAGGGGGCTAGCTCCCCATGGTTAATGGGGAGACTGAATGGGATAGAGTAGGGTTATCAGGTTAGGGGGATATTAAGTCATATAAGAGATTTCCAACTGGTCACAAGTAGAAGCCCTTGATGCTCATGTTGAAAACCTGAGTGTAAAGACAGGAGAATCATAGAACCAAATATATGAAAGCAATGGTCCATGGGTCTAGATGTGAAAGGTGTCCTGGTGTATGCTTGACACAGAAAATGTGACTCAGGTGACTTAAAAATTTTTTTTAAGTTTATTTATTTTGAGAGAGAGAGTAAAAGAGAGAGAGCGAGAGAGAGCACATTAATGTGAGGTGGGGGAGGACTGGAGAGACAGGGAGAAAGAAAATCCCAAGCAGGCTCTGTGCTGTCAGAATGGAGCCCAACGGTGGGCTCAGTCTAACCAACTGTGAGATCATGACCTTAGCCGAAATCAAGAGTCAGATGCTTAACCGACTGATCCCCACCTGGGTGCCCTGGCTCAGTTGACATTTATGTATTCTCCTAGGGGAGATATCTGGGGTCCCCAGCCACAATGAAAGGGCAGGGGTTATGGACAGACAAGGCATTAATTGTCACCAACAAAAATCTGTCTTAAGGTTGCAGGGCGCTATCTAGCACATCCAGGTACATCTCCATAGGTTGAAGTGCTAGATGCCCTGGGTGGATTTTTTCTGGTTGGACTGGAGCCATCTTGGATTATGGTCAGCTGGACACCATTTTGATCTCATCTTTTCTCTTCAGTATAAGGTGTGGGTGGGTAGACATGGCACCAGAGGGAATGTAAGCAATGGAGGAACTAGCCAGAGAGGAATGATTGGAAAGATGCATGCGTAGGCAAATTTTATCTATTTCTGTTCAGACAAGAGATGTACTATAGAAAGTATTCTGCAATGGAAAAGTGGTTGTGTTACTGAATAGTCACATACTGTAGACTTCCTAAAAAATGTACCACTAGAAAATTTAGCTTTCAACGTTTGTTGACATAACATGTAAAACAATATTTAAGCTGCACTGTGCTTCTCGCTGGAATCTCATGCCACTCTTTATGTGTACTTAATGAGGCTTCGTCCTCAAATATTTTCTTCCTCTTTTTTAAGTAGAGAATAAAATGATGGAGTTTTATCTGTCATCACTCCATTTCCAAGAGGGTTGCCATGGAGAGCCTTGGTTAAGAGAAATTCTGTAGGTTTGGGGCCACAAGGTCTAAGAATTAATTGGTGAAATCCATTTCAAACAGATGCCAATGTTAATTCAAGAGAATTTAACCACATTTTACTAACATTCACCACTGAGAGAAATTAGCCTCAGGGCAGAAAGGTAAGGTGGTCTAAGGATATAGAGGCATTAAAACAATAGAGTATGTCTTTTGAGAGTGGATGTGACTGAATGATTACAGTCAGGAGACTGTGAGGTTATGGTTAAGATTTAGTGAGTTAAGGGATGATGTGTTTCTTGTAGGATTTCAAAAAGTCAGCTCACTTCTGTTGAGTTGTGCTCAATGATGATCTGGAATGTTAAGACTATATAAAGTGCAAGGTGGGCACAGTTGACACATGATGAAATCATAGATTCACTGCTTACCCAGAGTTATTTCTGTGCTTTCTCACGATAACACTGCATTAGGACCTGCCGTCAAAAATATAGTTTCACAAGGGCCCAAGCAAATCAATCTTGTGTATTGATCATTCAGATTGCTAATTGCTGTAGCTTAGAATTTGATTTAGTAGTGGAGAAAAAAAGACCTTCGTTTGTTTTATCCTTGCTGTATACGTTTTTGCAAGAAGATGCTTGTTTTCTTTTTTTTTTACATTAGCTATTCATTTTTAAAATGTAAAATCAGTAGGAAAAAACTTGTAAGAATGCTATGATTTGCTGGCCTCAAAGCTGAGGTTGCCTTCAGGCTGCATTAACTTATGTATCTTCTTTTACTTAATTTCTCTGTTTTATTTTATCAGCTGTCTCTGTGCAAGAAAGAAGCCTACTTTTTCAAACAAGATTACTTTTTTTGATAGTAGGCAACCTTTCTTATTTTCTGCGGAGCACATTTTCATAGGAGTAGAAAGATACATTTTTCTTAAAAATCATCAAGTGTGTGTCCGGTTTCACAAATGCAAAGGAAGGGACAGGAAACCGATCTCCTGCCGCAAATTGTGATGACAACATCTTTTCATTGTTGGCTAATCTTTTACTAGTATAAATCTGAAAGTGATTTCATGGGTAGAGAAGATGAATTTTCCTTGGCAATTTATAGGATCAGGCTTTGTTGGATGCCCTCTGGGACAAGGGACAACAGTTTAGTTGCAGTGATTTGCTCTCAGGAGCAGAGGCAACTCAGTGGCTGATGTATTCACACGAACCCAGAACTGCAGTAAGGAAAGAGGAGATTTGCTAGGAGAAGCCAAGCTTGAATTTGTAAGAGCTAAGGAGTTTTAAATGCAACTCTGTGTGGCCAGACTTGTGATATTCTGAAACAAAAGATTTTTTTTTTTTTTTTGGACTCTAGGAAGAAACCTACAATATGAGGGCAAACAGTGGCCATAGATTAAGAACATCATTTCCTTCGCAAGATACCCTTATCCACAATTTGGTTCCATAGTAATGTCTTTAGAGTTCAAAGTTTACATGTGCTGCTCTGTCAGGAGATGTTTATTGATACACACACACTCACACATGTTTCTCATTGTACCCAGATTATTGGGTGTAATTTACGACTATATTATCTAACGTCATGACCACTGGCCACATGTGGCTATGAGCACTTGAAATGTGGCTGGTTGGAATTGAGCTGTGATGTGAGTATAAAACATCTGGGTTTCAAGCACAATATTAAAAAGAGAATGAAAATACCTTAATAATTTTCTATATGGATTGTCGACTAAATGTTGAAATAGTAATTTTTTAGATATATTGGGTTAAGTAAATATATTACTAAAATTAATTTCACCGGCTTAGTTTTCCTTCTTTGATGTGGCTACTAGAAATTCACCTATGTGGCTGGCTGTGTATTACTATTGGACAGTGCTGGTCTAAGAACATATGTCATGACAAATGAGCCTCTGGCATTCCACAGTGATCTGTGAAAAGTTACTGGATCTCCAGTCACCAGCTCCTGACATTCAGGGATTTTATCCCTGGTGTCTCCCTGGAGCTCATCAGTAGCGTCTGGTTTCCTTTCAGCCATGACTATAGGCTGTATCCCTTCTCTCGCCCTCTTACTCCACATTTGATCTGCACCTGTTAGCTGTAGCTGCTGCTCCTGTTTGCTTCGAGACATGACTGGCTGCTGACCCACTGTCTCACTGCTGAGCGGGGAGGAGAGAGAGCCTCCTTTCTGACTATTGCAATCTTCTTTATCTAGATATTTACCGTCTTAAGGAATCAAATGGTTTCACTCTTTCTTACAGTTCCCTTCATGATGGGAGTTGCTCACTAACCTTACTTTTTATGTGTGAGTATTTTTGGTAGCGTCTTAGTGTAAGTTCCCTTGGGGCTAAACTTGGAAGAGGATACAAACATCATCACACAGTGGACTGCACCCAGAGTGGTTTCTCTTCTTCTTCCCTTGACTCGCCATGTGAATTTCTTCCCAATTCCACGTGTTACCCTGATTTCGAGGGCCAGCCACAGTTAGTTTTCCAGGGTTTAGTCATGGCCCCTTCTCCAGGACAGGGTCATATCCTGACTTTCTGGAATGTGCAGAGGATACCCAGCTTGGACAATTAGTATGTGTGGTGTTCTCAGTAACTGACAATGGATGTTAGTTGTCAAATATGGATTAAAGTATAGGATCAGCTTTATATAAGGAAAGTTGAGTTAGAGAAAGGTGGCCGCCAGGCCACTCCTACTCCAGCTGAAACTTGCCTGTGAGCCCTGAGCAGAGAAGCTAGAGAATATTATATCTATTGGTGGAGGAAACGTACCATTTGGGGCAGGAGGCAGAGGGGCAGAAAGCACCCAGGAGGAGGGCAGATAAGCCAAGAGAGCAATACAGGACGAGACTTGGCTTGTGCCATTTTCGATGTTGTGATCTTACCCTTGGCAAACAAGGTCCTGTGGATTTTTGGTGCTTCTTTCTTCACCCATCAGATAAACTACCCTTTCCCCCACAGGAAGGAGTGAGTGAGGGGATGGAGAGAGGGAACCCAAGTGTTTGTTCTGTACCCTCCTTTTTTGGAAGTAAAACAGAAGTGTGGCATGTGAGGGAGAGGAAGTGAGCAATCCCCATATTGTATAATGCAGTGTATAAGTTAAATCATAATATCATAGACTATCAAAGCTGACGGGACCTGAAATACTGTCTGGTCAGACACTGTCACTATAGATGAGGAAACAGCTTTATCAAAGCAAAGTAACAGAGACTAGAGGAAGCTGCCCTATAGTGTTTCCTGCATATTAACACCGTTGGAAATAAGCAGACCCCCGCCCCCACCCCCCAACAGCCTTCCAGTTTGGTATAACTTGTGCCATAGTACCAAGGTCGCATCTGTGTTTTTGACTTTCAATATTTGCAAGATTTAAAATACAGTTAACAGTGAGATTGAAAATCTGGCATAGGAAAGAATTTACACTTTGGTCTGCCACATTTGGTGTGGATTTACATGCAACGGCAGAACTAATCCAACTGAGAGATTTAATATTTTCATTTCACTGCCCTAAATTTGCATAGACCTTGAGTAATAGATCCCCAAGAGGAAGGATGCCTGGGACTCAGACAGCACTGTTCATATAGAGAGAAAATTCTGCCCACTGAAAATTTTAGCCAGATTCTGTGTGTTGAACAAGATACCTGCTGAGATCAATATAAAAATCACTAATCTGAAGGCCAGTTCTCGTTAGCGAAAAGTTTACGGAATTAAAAATGCATATATCTCCAAACACGGGTTGTGCAACTTTAAAGGTGGAGTACACAAAGAGGAGCAAGCTGAATGGTCAGTGGCACGTCCTCCTGGACTCTTGCATAGGATTGTCCATGACAACAGTTTTCACACTGAATTGTAATCGTTTGTTTACATGTTCTTTTACTCACTGAACACATCTGGAATAACTGCCAGATGTCAGACACCAGGATGAGCCCTGGGGAGAAGAAATGATTTACATTTTATCCATTGGCCTATATAAATAATTTTGGTCAAGCTGTTGGAAATCTTTGGGTGCCCTCAGTTTTCTTTCACCATAAAACAGAGAGTGAGGATTAGGTCTTTAATATCCCTTCCAGTTCTGAGATATATGTGAAATCTATGTTTTTGAGGTTTTGCAGGAAGCTCGAAAAGTTTATGCTATCATACAGCTTGAGCCCCTTCTCCCCCTACCCCAAATCACACTGTGTTAGGCAAAGAGAGAAGTGTATTTCTCTGTGGTGGGAAGGAAGTAGGGGATAAGCGGTGGGGGTTTCAATGGCAGTTCGACAAGGCTTCCAGGGGTGGGGGCTCAGTCAGCCCTCCTCGCCAGCTGCCAGCCATCCTCAGCACAGAGGGTCTAGCTCAGAGGGCTGCTGGAGTAGGGGCGGCTACGTCTAGTTGCAGGGAAGGCTGGAGCATGTGATCTTTTAGCAGGGGATATTGCTGCTAAAAAAAATCTGGGCTCTAAGGGTAAGGAAGAAGGGTTAGTGGATGGTGCAATCACCAACTATTGTTTGTAAGAGAAAAATTGCACTGGACCAGGTAAATAGGCAGGGAAGACTTTAGACTATTTCAGTATTGCCACAGGGAAAAGAGAATGAGCTCAACTTTGCTGAAACAAAAGGCAAGAGGGTGGGGCTGGCTAATGAAAAGTACTGAAGGATGTTAGGGGAGAGGCTGGTCAAGGTCATTGGGCCATCTGCACTTGTGAATTGTCACTTACGGAAATTAGGTTCCTCCCCTTCCAAGACCAGGATATCGAGGTGCCATCTTTCTTAAAGATACCATTTCAAAGGGATGACTCCCAGGCTGTTGACAAAGACGCTCCTAGGTTGTGGAAGATTTATATTTCAAAAAGTCAGAAAAATCATTTATAAGTACAGTTTTTCTAAAGTAATGCTCTAAGAAAAGGGGTTCAGGGGCCTCTAGTCAGGAAGAGACCTGTCTAAAGTTTCGCCAAGCTAAGTGGAATCTTAAGGCCATCTTGGTCCTGTCTGTGCCGTGGAATTTATTCCTTTTTGCTGCAATTCTGTTTATAATACTAATATCTACAAAACGTTTTCTTCACAGGTAAGATAAACTTCAGCCCAAATGACTTTCTGAAGTGCCCCAAGTGTGGAATCTGAGTAGATGAGCTGGTACACCATGTAAGGGTAGGGGAGAGCTAAAAATGAAGTTCACTGTAGCCTAATGATGACAGGCTGTGATGCTGTGAACAGTCCGTGGGACTTGGTGACTCCAGAGTCAGGTGATAGAAAGTTTCAGGTTCCGAGAATGATTATAAGTCACTCGCGTTGTACGTGAAAAACCTCATCACTGGCTATGCCTAAGCGTAAGCTGCCATGCGCTCCTGCTTCTGGTTATTCTCCATTGAAGGTGGAGCAAATTCAAGTTGCTGCATAATTTCCGTCTGTTTTCTTTCTTCCCAAAGGTGACAAGCTCTAATTTTATTTCATTCTTTGTAAACTTGAAAATGAAAGGTCCTGCATGGGCTGTGTGGGAGAGGCAATGTGTGCCTTTGCATTCAAGGTGAGCAACACATAAATGTTTTCTTAATGTGCTTCAGCTGCGTTTGGAGGCATAAAGAAGGAATAGACCTGGCAGGTTAGCGAGCCCATCTCCCTTCCTTTGCATTGATTGAAACCGCCTTACTTGAGCATGCCTTTTGGAATTTTGAGCAAACTAATTTTCTATGTCCCCAGGAGCTGATACTTGTCACATTTCCATTTCAGAACTTTTTTTTTTTTTTTTTCTAACATGGCAGAGCTCCTTGTCAAGACATTTCCCTGCATCAGTTCCATCTCATTTTTTCTTGGCTAGCCAGGTCAATCCTTGAGATCAGACCCCATCATACTGCTGATGTGCATGAGAACAAAACCCAAAGAATAACTGTGTTACGTTAGGATTTTACTCTATGCAGTTACATTTCAAGAGATGTGATTTAACACTTAATGTGTCTCCAAATCCATGTAATAGGAAGTTAAATTATATTTTGGACTGCAGCTATTAATATTTTTACTTTTTCATATGTCTGGTATTTTCTCACATATTGAGTATTTTGTTTACTTTTTTTTTTTTTTTACAGACTATAGTGTTTTCCCCATTTAAAAAACTCCAAACAATATTAAGTCATTTCAAATTAATTTAATTCCCATATATAGAAGATACTATTAGAGACCATGGGAGTTCTGCTTTCAAAGATTTCCTGATGGAAGAATATTCTAGATTAATTTGATAGAGGTAAGAAAGACACGATAGATTACAAGTAAATTTTTTACCAAAAGGCTGAATGGTATAATAAGAACACTCAAATATCAATACTGACATGGTTATATAGGCAAACTCCTTGACAGCTAAGTCAGGGGGAGGGAGTGTTTAATGGAATTGCAGAAAAAATGGTATGGTGGCTGTATTTCCATCCAGTAGGGGAATCTGTTTTCTGCTCAGAAAATTATTTTTCTGCCAAAGGCACCTGAGTATAAAACCCCATCGAAAAAGATTGAGAGAGTGAGAGCACAGTGAGCAAAGGGCTGTGACAACACGCAAACAAAAAGGAAAACCCTTCCTAGGGAAATAAATCAAGGACATATTTGGCATTTTGAAAGTTACTTAATAAAAGAATCCCACCTTACAAGTGCCATTGATAAGCACTACATTTATAGTGCATACTGAACAAGTGCATATGTAGAAACTACTTTTCTGTTATTGGTTACATAGGCTCTGAAATACTAAGAATATTCTACAAATATTCTTGACCAAAACATTGTGGGACACACAGAAAAGGATTATCAGGAACTGAGAAAAAGAGAGACTATTTAACTAAAAGAGATCCAAAAAAGGATCCTTTTGGCTTCTTCTAGCAGAAGCTATTTTTTTTTCCACTATTTTCAATATGAGGAGTTAGAAAGTACTTTCATTAAAACACTACGGTGAAGTATCTATTGTTTCTATATATAATTTCACTTAATTGGAAGGTAAATTTTCTAGTTTTCATTTCATTTTAATGTTATTCCTTTATTCACTTATGTGAATCATGGATTTTGTCATTCATGAATGTCATTCATTCACTCTTTCCTTCCTTTCTTTCCTTCCTTCCTTCTTTTGTTCCTCCCATTCTTCCCCCTTCCCCCCTTCCCTCTTTTCTTCCTTCACTGAATAGATAAAAAGTATAGAGTGAATCCAGTCATTCTCTACCTATCATATGAAACATATTGTTTTCATTGGAACATACAATTTTTTGTTTTTTATCTTCTTTTTTCTTTATGGACCTATGCTCGGCTGACCTTACTTGATTATTCTGGTGAACACTCTCCTACTCAAATGTTAGCAGACAAGGAAGGTAGCATCCTTTACAGAATTCTGGCTTAACAAACGGGTCCTACAAGATACACCGACAAGGAAGCAAGCAAACGTAGACTTCCAGTACTTTTATTTATTTATTTTTGATGATCATATCTGCAGCCAATATGATACATGACAATAAAGGCTGATTTTGAAAAACAGTAACCAGACATCACTGTTTTTAAAACTATCAGCTATCATGAAACATAAGGCAAAGCCTCTATTATAAGGAATTAAATTTAATGTATTATCCTTCCCTCAACCGCCCCCCCCAAAAAAGAGAATGAGAAATCTGCAAGAGACATAGGCCTAAAGAGCATTTGCCTGAATACAATGACAGTGTCCATTTTACCTACAGAGAGAGGAAGGTGCGTGTTCACGCACATAGATGTGGAGACATCAGGCAACTTGTTGATTGTTTAAGTGTTCTAAACAATTTTAGCAGAGTTCCTTAGCATATCTTATTGGCAGAAATGTAACGTGTAACTGTTCAGTGCGGAATAATTTTAAAATTTGATGTGGAGAAGATTTGCTTCATTAATGGGATCTTCCACTTTCACATTACATTTTAATTTGGCTCTTTTGGCTGTTGGAATCGGGAGCTTCCACAGTTGCCTCTAGAGAAGGGACAGTCTGTCACAGAGGTGCCCAGGGAGCTGTCAGGAGCAGAGAACTCTGGCTCTTACTGCTGATGGACTTCCTCTTCCCATATTTCCAGTTCCAGGACATTCTGGAGGGGAATCGAATTGCTGTAGCTCATTTTTTCCCACCAGACCATAAGCAAGCCCAGGGATTGGTTGACCTTGGGTAACCTGTCTAATCAACTCTGGCCTGAGCACTGAGTAGGGAAAGGAGACAGTGTGTGGCAGGGGCAGACTGCTGATCTTTTAGTAGGGATTGTGGATGGGGCAGTTCACCTTAGAAGGGGCACTCTGAAGCGGTTCAGTGTGGTACCCAGGAGCATCTAGCTGACGTTGCAAGAAGGGGCAAATTTACAATGTTTGTGTGTGTTAAAACAGACCCTATGCTTAGTTGTTTTTCCTATATTTTATAACAATAGTATCATTTTTATAATTACAAAATTGAAGCATCTTTATTGAGATCAATTTTGAAACTAGAGAAGAGCACAAAGAAGAGACACTTATTGGATTTTTTATTGGATCTTAAAGAAGATTACTCCATCCATATTTATTACGACAGATGATAGGTTTGATTCACTTTAATTTTATTTTATATTTTTTTGGTTTTAGTGCTTTTTTTTTTTTTTTGCTCTATGGAACACTTTTCTTTGCTCCTTTCAATAATTTTAAAGTTTTTATCCTATTTTTATTTAATGTAATCAATTATATTTCATTAACTGAAATACAGTTAAATCAGTTTTTCTCTCATTTAGTGTTTCCCCCCCTCTTTCTCTTCTTCTCGGTTCCCTCGATATGACCTGGTATATTAGATCCAGATTTCTATTTTCTATTTTTATTTTTACATCATGACATTTTATTTAAAGAATTATTTTTGAAAAATGCATGACATTTTATGACACTTATCTACAATTGTTTTGATGTAATTTTATATTTAAATGTCTTCATTACTGGTTATAAGTTTTTTTAAGTTTATTTATTTTGAGAGAGAGAGAGCACACGTGGGGAAGGGGCAGAGAGAGGGGCAGAGAGAGAGAATCCCAAGCAGGTTCCGCACTGACAGCGCGAAGCCTGATGTGGGGCTTGAATTCACGAACACGGAGATCATGACCCAAGCTGAGGTTGGACGCTTAACTGACTGAGACACACAGGTGCCCCAATTATAGCTTTTTTAATACTACAGATCACCAGGTCTTTACTTTTTTAAAAAAGTTTTATTTTTGAAATAATTATTTTTGGAAAGAGCACATTGGTGTTATACATTCCACACTTTTTATGTCTGAGAGTGTTTCTGTTATCCTGTTGTACATAGATTCTTTAGGTCAAATTTTTTCCTCACAAAACTTTGTAGACTGTTTTCCAGTGAAAACTTCTTCTGTTTAGCAATGTAGGTGAGAAATCTAAGCTATCTTTATTTTTTGTTATTGTTACTTTATTGCTTGCTTTTTATTTCTTTTTTTTTTAATGTTTATTTGTTTTTGAGAGAGAGAGAGAGAGAGAGAGAGAGCGAGCAGGGGAGGGGCAGAGGGAGAGGGAGATACAGAATCCGAAGTAGGCTCCAGGCTCAGAGCTGTCAGCACAGAGCCTGATGTGGGGCTCGAACCCATGAACCATGACCTGAGCTAAAGTGGGATGCTTCACTGACTGACCTACCCAGGTGCCCTTATTTGTTTTTTCCTCTCTGATAATATCATTTTAAAATATCATTAAAATGGGGGTGTCTGGGTCGCTCAGTCAGTTAAGCATCCTACTCTTGATTTTGGCTCAGATCATGATCTCATGGTCATGAGATCAAGCCCTGTATCAGGTTCTGTGCTGACAGCATGAAGCCTGCTTGGGATTGTCTCTCTTTCCCTCTCTCTCTGTCCCTCCCCCACTCTTTCTCTCTTTCTTTCTCTCTCTCAAAAATAAATAAGAAAATATTTTTTTTAAAAGAAAATATTTAAAAATCCTTAAGATGAAAAGAAACGACCAGGAAACATCTTGTTTTTGGTATCTGTTATCACATGAATTGTATCCACTTCCCCCTCTCAAATTCATATGTTGAAACCATAACCCTTAGTCCCTCAGAATGTGACTGTATTTGGAGATAGGACCTTTAAAGATGTGATTAAGTTAAAATGAGACTGTTGGAGTGGGCCTTAATCCAATTTCACTGTCTTTATAAAAAGAGGGAATTTGGACACACAGTGAGACACGAGGTGTGGGTGTACACAGAGGAACGCCTAGGTGAGGTAAGTTTTGGGGAAGCTTATTCCATGGTAAATGTCTCAGGTGGACCCTCATTGACTCAGGCAAGCCACACTCTCTACAACATGGCTATGGTGTTTGGTTGAAGAACAAACGTGAGACCCAGCCTGAACCAACTGCAATGGTTCTCAGGACTTCCTTGGAAGGCTGAGATAGAGATGCCCTTTCTTCATATTGGATGTGGACAAAGCAGTATGTGGACCGGGGATTTGCTGGCAGCTGTAGTTCAACAGTGAGGAGAGTAACTTTAGAATGAGGTAGACATTATGGAAGGCAGAGCATAGAGACAGAGATTGGGTTTCCTTGCAGAAATTTTTGTGTGCCACTGCTCAAACCAAACCTCAAACCCACATTAATTATTCCTGAACTTTCCGGAGATGAGAACCAATGCATTTCTTCACTGTTTTAGCAGGTTTGTGCTGAGTTTCTTCTATTTGCAACCCAAATCCTTATGACTAATGCACTATACTTCCAGCTTATTTAATCATATAAGCATTCATTGATTTTTCTCCTTGTCTAATTCCTTACCCTACGTCAGCTTCATTTTTTTCTGTAGGTTTCATATTTGTTAGTGATGATCAGTTGTTTATTGATAGAATAAACGTGAAACTCATAGAATCATAAAATGACCAGAGATCAGTTATTCCTATGCTCTTAGTTTTAGATAATAAAGGTAAACACTAATGAGACTAAATGATGCATCCAAGATCATTCTAGTTTTAATATTTTATTCATAAATTAGGGTCAGTATTACCAACATTAATTGTTAGGTTGTCTTGTAATACATAGAAAGCATTCACCCCTCATGCATGGAGGTGTTTTTTCTAGGTAGTTTTCCAGCTATCTTTTTCAATTAGTTGTCACTTTTTACTACTACTTTTGGGAGTTCTTTGATCATTCTTGTTCCCTCTAATCTTACGTCTACTGTATGATAGAAAAGGAATGAAGGTCACTAAGGCTAATCATGCTTTATAAGCTGATAACCCCAGTTTCACACACAATATTAAATCAATAGTCACTCAAGAGTTACTTAATAACTATTATATAACATAGATGGCCATTGAAGTTATTTCCACTGATGCTTTGGAGTCTTTTTTCACTTGCTTCTGATTTTTGGCCATATACTTGGCTGACAGGGTAGAAAATAGATGAGGAAATAGATATTTAGTTAGTCCTCTTGTAATTTTTGCAAGTTGTTTTACAGTAAGTGTTACTGACACTCATTTGAAAAGCAGAACATGTGGGGCGCCTGGCTGGCTCAGTCGGTTGAGTGTTTCACTTCGGCTCAGGTCATGATCTCATGTTCCCTGAGTTCGAGTCCCATGTCTGGGTCTGTGCTGACAGCTCAGAGCCTGGAGCCTGTTCCAGATTCTGTGTCTCCATCTCGCTGTCTGCCTCTCCTACTTGTGCTCTGTCTATCTGTCTCTAAAATAAATAAACGTTAAAAAAATTTTTGAGGGGCGCCTAGGTGGCGCAGTCGGTTAAACGTCCGACTTCAGCCAGGTCACGATCTCGCGGTCCGTGAGTTCGAGCCCCGCGTCAGGCTCTGGGCTGATGGCTCAGAGCCTGGAGCCTGTTTCCGATTCTGTGTCTCCCTCTCTCTCTGCCCCTCCCCCGTTCATGCTCTGTCTCTCTCTGTCCCAAAAATAAATAAACGTTGAAAAAAAAATTTAAAAAAAATAAAAAAAAATTTTTTTTTGAAAAGTAAAACAGGTAAACCTGAGTTAGAGGATGTATTTGGGAAATCGTGTTCCCCCTAACTGGGTTCTCCAGCTTCCTGAAAAGATATTCTGAAAATCCTTCCTATTGTTAAGATCTTTCCTTATTATGTTAGTCCATTTAACCTTCCTAATAAATCTATGTGAAAGAAAAATTTTTGCCCTGATTAATTTGCATCTTGCAATGCTTTATTCTGAGTAACACTAAGTGAAGACAGGAAGGGCAATGGCTTTGAACTGTGCTGTAGTTTTGACACTACTAGTTGGTATATGTCAGACATGATTCCTTCCACTGCTATCTTATTTTTCTGGAAGGACTGTACTTTCTACCACATTAAGATTAGACATGGCCATGTACTTTCTCTGGCCAAGGAAATAAAACCAGAAGTGTTGTGTGTCAGTCTGGACGGAAGCCTTTAATTGCTGGGCTTGAGTGTCTAGTTTTTTCCTTCCATGGTAATAATAGAAGCAAATGTTAAGGTGGAACCTGTGCAGCCTAAATAGGTAAGACATAGATCTTTGCTATTTCAAGCCATTGAGATTTGGGGGTTTCTTTTTTTTTTTAAGTTTTATTTTATTTGAGAGAGACAGAGAGAGCATGAGTTGGGGTAGGGGCAGAGACAGAGGGAGAGAGGGAGAATCCCAAACAGGCTCAGTGTGCAGAGCGTAACATGGGGCTCAAACTCACTGAACTGCGAGATCATGACCTGAGCTGAAATCAAGAGTTGGACCCTTAACTGCGGAGCCACTCAGGCGCCCTGAGATTTGGGGATTTCACAAAATATTTCAGCCTTGTCTGGTGGATCCATAGGGTAGAAGTGGGTAGAACTCTGAAAGTAACTCCCCACACCTGCCCACTCCCTCTGCCTCTCCTTAACTGTAATGATTTCTCTTTTTTTGTTTTATTAAAAAATTTTATATTGCTTAAAAATGATTAAAAACCACTGATGTAGGAGTTTGGCCTTAAAGTGCATAGAACCCTAGGATTCAATGGATTTTAAAATGTTTGCTCTTTGAGGGTTTTTTTTTTGTTTGTTTGTTTGTTTTTGTTTTTGTGCTTGGCTTCTCCATAAAAGTAGAGTGTAGCAAACATCTAGTTAATTGAGGGTTTCAATATATTCTGTTTTTCTCTAATGGTATATCCAAGCTGTGCTTATGAATTGACATGTCTGAAGGTTGTATGTGGTTTATGAAATGAGGCTCACTGGTTGATAATATGTATTATAAAGCGCAGCACTGTCAAATATTAAACACACAGTTGATAGGACAACTGAGTGGTAGCTATTTTGATAACCACAGCTTATCATTTCGTATTGTTTTATCACGTAAGACCTCAGTCAATGCTCACACTGCCTTCCATTTAAGGCTGACATTTAGTATTCTACTGGAATTTGGACTGAACAATGTTACTTGAGGGTATATGGAAATTCTTCAAAGATTGATTGAGTGGGACAGTCATAGTTTTTACAAACTAAACCCTGAAAGGAAATTATATCAGACTTGGAATTCATTATTGGAAAATACCTTTTTTAAAAAATTAATTAATTTATTTTGAGAGATAAAGAGAGAGCATGAACAGGGGAGGGGCAGAGAAAGAGGGAGAGAGGGAATCCCAAGCAGGCTCCGTGCTGTCAACATAGAGCCTGACACGGGACTTGATATCATGAACCATGAGATCATGGCCTGAGTTAACATCAAAAGTCAGATGCTCAACCAACTGAGCCACCCAGGCACCCCTGGAAAATACCTTTTAATAATACTCTTTTGTCTCTGGGACTTGAGTACAAAATTCTGGAAAACAGAACCCATTCACGTGTTAACTGTTTATTTAAAATCAGACAAGTTCATTTATTTAAAGTCAGACCATTTTTGATGACTTACTTAAGTGAAAGGGAAGAGACAGGTGGGATACACCAAGAAATGGAAAATTCCCCAACCACTTAAAAGTAATACAATGATCAATAAAAATGCTGAGAGAATGAACTCTTGGTTAATTAAATTTTTTGGCTTAACAAGAGATTAAAAAAAATCCAGCTGTTTTTACTTCCACAGCTTTAAAAATTTATGCTTCTTGATTTAGCAAGTAGAATTTCGTGACTAATATTGAATCTTTCCTTGAAGACTGAGGATCTTTCACCACGTTAGGCATCATTAATCCGAACATAAACGGTCAATGTAGAAACAGAGAAAGTGTAGGAGATTGGACAGAGGCAAATAGATGCACTCCCTGATGTGTTGGTTTAAAAAGCAAAATTTTTCGTATGGGTGTATTTACTGTCTGTGCTTAAAGTGATGGCTGAGGTGAAGTATGGAATCAGGAAGCAGAAAACAAAAACAAAAACAAAAACTGGCAAGTGAGGGATCATTTAGTTGGGCTCTAGTTGACTGAAGTGTTATATTAAGTGTGTCTGTGGTTCATCTCCACTACTCTTTCCTCATTCTTATCCCAAGCAGTGGTCAAGCTGCTTATGTGGAAGCTTGGAGCAGTGGTGTGGAGGAAATTTATTTGGAAGCAAACGCTTTATTTTTTTTTAAATACATGTGGTCTATGAGGTTTTCCATCTGAGATCCTCATAGGATCAGGAGTTCTGCCCTCCTCCAGCTCCAGCATAAGCAGGACTGTGTGGGAAGAGGCTGTTCTCCTTGGTTATTTGCAGGGAAAGTGTGTTGGGTCAGATCTTATGATGAAGCTCCCCAAAGCAAAACTCCATGAAGTGGTATGGTGAAGGATTCTAAAATAAATAAAAAAAAAATTTGTTATGTTCAAGTTAATGCTTGTAGGCTTGAACTAGAATTCTGACTTGCTTCCATCATTATGTCTCCCATGCATTTGGTTTTTAAGATCACCTGACAAAGAGTTATCCTGCAGTCATACTGCTTTATTGAACCCAGTCTAGACTGAATCTACACACTTTCTATCTGTCTGTCTGTCTATCTATCTATCTATCTATCTATCTATCTATCTAATCTGTATCTCTGTGATTATTGTCCCAGCTTCCTGGTTTTGTGTATTACTAGCATGTCTCTTGAGTGAATTAATTGGTTCTGACAGGATCCATATTTTCAATCTGTGTCCACGTGGCATTAAATCTGACTGTGGGAAATGTTATCATCACGTTACAGTTATTATATTGACAAGCAAATTTCCCTGAGTAGTCAGTCATGGAAATGGAGAGATTGTTCATTTTCTGAAATGCATGATGGTTATAAAGGGGGCAGTATAGGCTAGTGGAGAGAACACTAGATGGATGAGCTTGATTCTTATTATGACAGAAATCCATTAATTGTGTTTTTACATGTGTTATCCTGCTAACCTTCACATAGAGGGAAATACTTAGAATTTTTCTTTTCCTTTGTAAATATCTAAACCATGACATGCAGATACAGATATAAACATTTGTAGATGTCAAGAAAAATGCCATTAAATCCACATGTGGCCCCTTAAAATACTACTATAGCATAGGAGCTCAAATTTTGGGAAAGGTGAGAGAAGGGTAAGAATCAGAGAGAGACAAAGTTACAGTGCATCTTAGAAGGAAATTAGGAAGAGAAGCTGTCAGGATTCTGTGTCCTTGCTAGATAAGTTTTAGGAAAACAGGTAGGCCTTTTCTGACTAATGCAGAATACTTGGATTTTTGAAATGTGGTACAGGATGTGAAAGGAGATATGACTTCTTTTCTGTTCTAATCAGCATTAGAGAAGATGGTTGCCCTTCCCCTAGCAATCCGACTTGAATTCATTAGCACAAAGAAAGAAACCTGTCAGTGGTTCAGGCCTTTACAGGTTGATGGGAGGTAAAGCTGTCTGAAGTCAGGAGTTGGTGCCCAGAAGTTTCCAGGGAAAAGAGATTGTTCTCTTTGGAGGAGGTGCAAGGGGCAGAAGAAGAGCAGAAAATATGGTTTTAAATGACTGACAAGCAGAGCATCAACCCATGGCTGGGCACCCTTCTAGGCAGTGGCTAGGTACATGTCGTTAGACAATGAATGAAAGTACTTCCTTGGGTGGCTTGTGACCTGGGTTGCAGAGGTCTGCTTATTATGTCAGGGGTCAGTCTCAGTGAATACAGAAGTGCCTCCACACGGAAGTGAGTGTGCAGCGGGGTCTGTGTGCTTCAGAACAGATGAAACCGGATTGGATTAAGTTTCAACAGTGATTAAAAGTAATTTCTATTAATATGCTAAGCATATGAGCTATACCTTGGTTATGCTTGTTCTTTAAATCTCCCTTCAAATATTGTGCTTTTGTGATGTTAAGAAGCAGTAGGTAATAGTAGTTATGTATCAGTATAGATCTATCATTAGATAGCGAATTATACTTAAATTAGTAATAGGAGAAATGTCTTCCGACTGAACCCAGTGCCCTGCAAACAGTGGCTTGGTCCTTGTTCTTGTCGAGGGGATGCGAGCTGGAGAGCTGACCCAGGATTTCATGAAGGCCTGCATCCCAGAGAGGACAAGAGGGAAAGAGGCTTCAATGACACAGCTTGACTTTCTCATTTTCAGAATGGATTGGTGGAATGGAATGGAGGGTGCAGAACCTCTTAGCTCAAATGAAGGAATTGGATGTACATTTCAAGCCTACCAAGGAAGGATGGAGGTATTCCCTCCTTAGTTTTCTCTTTCTTTTAAAATATTTTTTAAGTTTTTAAATTTGTTTTGAGAGAGACAGAGATTGCAAGCAGGGGAGGGGCAGAGAGAGAGGGTGAGAGAGAGAATCCCGGCAGGCTCCACACTGTCAGTGTGGACCCCGATGCGGGGCTTGAACTCACGAACCGTGAGATCATGACCTGAGCTGAGCTCAGGAGCCGGATGGATGCTTAACTGACTGAGCCACCCAGACGACCCTTCCCTCCTTAGTTTTCAGAAAAAAAAAATTAGAAAAAGTTTTAAAAAACTTTTGTCTGATTATCTTTCAAGCGGGTCACACAATTTGTTTTTTCCCCTGAAAAAAGCACCTGAGTTCCTAGAGAAATGGAGTTTACAAATACTCATGGAAGATGATTCTTTCGTTGGGTTCATCTTTCTCAGGCATAGGAGATTTAAGATGTGTCTCTGGGTGAAACTTAATGCTGTCTCTATGGCCGGTCTCTCCTCCTTTCCTGTCCTTAATGGGGCTGCCTTCACCCCATTCTGGGTCATGGGTATCAGGGAATTAAACTTATAATCACTATATGGAAGTAATCTGCAGGTTGGAAATCCTCTCAGGGTAAAATCTTTGAAGGGCACATGAGCACCTGGCAGAACAATAAGAGGCAGAGGCTGCCACTGTCCACCCACCATGTCTCCATCTCATCCCACTCTCACTTAGATGTTGGCCATTGTACCCCGAGAGTCCGTTCACACTAAACTCTAGTGAGGGTTTAGGAAGGGTCCAAGCGGTTATCCCAAAGCAGTATATGTCAGGAATTTGGTAATTGTTTTGCCTTTGCCAACTCATATCCTTGTCCAAACAATGTAACAAAGTCTCACCATCTCCATTGTCCTTCCACTCTGTCAATCTCCTCAGTACTTGGTCCCATGTTCATCCTGGCAGGCTTATCATTTAGCTGGTCCTTTTCTGGTATCTCCTCCTTTGTGCGGCCTCTGTCCTCTCCTCATAGTATGCTTTCCTTCCACACAGGATAACACAATCCCGTCCCCGGCTTCTTTTGGTGTCCTGTACATTCTGTCTCCATAAGTTTTGACTGGGTAGAAATGAAATCTTTGATTATGCTTTTATTACTATTATAATTTTTGGTTAGTGTTGTGTCACAGGGAAAGAGAGAAACTCTGGGCTTGTAGTTGAGGTGGATAATAAGTAGTTAGTGCTTGAACTCTAGTTAACTCTTCACCCATGACGTGGTAGGTTTTCATTTACCTGACATTAAATACATAATGCAGGGAGGATTAATTTTCTTCGGAAGACTGCCTTCTGGTCTATGTAAGGACTTAATATTCCTCCCAAGTTTTTGGCCCTTCTTGCTAAATAATAAATCCGACTCTATTATATTAAAGTGTATTTGCCCCTTCCTGACCTGGTTTTCATTAGAAAGTCTCCCTATAGGTTCTACAGAAAATGTCAGAGCTGGAGTCATACATGATGATGGGAGGCTCACATATCAAGTTTCTCTCTGACACTCAAGTTTCTCCTCTGCTACCAGGGAAGAGGATTTTATTCTTTAAATTTTTCAATTTTTTTAATGTTTATTTATTTATTTTGAGAGACCGAGAGAGCTAGTGCATGAGTGGGGGAGGGGCAGAGAGAGAGGGAGAAAGAATCCCAAGCAGGCTCTGCTCTGTCAGTGCAGAGCCCAAGGCAGGGCTTGAACCCACAAACTGTGAGATCATGACCTGAGCTGAGATCAAGAGTCAGACGTTTAACCAACTGAGCCACGCAGGAGCCCTGTAGGCGATTTTATTCTATCCCAACACATATAAAAAGTCCATAAGCCCTCAGTCACAGAGTGATCAGTGTTTTTCTGACATGTTCATATGTGTCCTGACGGGGTACTTAACGTGTATTTTTAGGGTAGTATTTCCTTTGCTGACAAAGGGAAATTGAGCCACAAGCAATGACACAAACTGTTAAGACCAAAGGAAGAACTCGTATGAATTTTTCAACTTCTCATTTCTTTTTAGATATGGATATATCTGATCTGGGAGGAAATAGTCATGATGGGATACTAGACTGGAGTTATAAATTGTTTAATTAATTTCATAGAATGAGATTGATGCTATGAATATACATTCACCAAAAATGTTTGGAAGTCAAAGACTAAGACAAATTTACACATTTTTGGCTAGAACTTTAACAAGATCTACACATTTAACAAAATGTACACATTTTTGACTAAATCTTTAACAACCATGTTACAGCTTCCTGTGTTACAGCTGTGTGACAACCTCCTTCTATCTCAGTAGTTGTTTTAAGCAGGTTTCATTTCAAAGCCAGCACCTTGTTCATGTCAGCTCCACAGGACATAAAGAGCAAAAGCATGCACGTACACACACACACACACACACACACACACACACACACACACACGCATGCACACAGCCCCATAAAATAATAGAACAGTAAAATATTTTTCCCTATATCCAAACTGCTTTCTTTCCTTTGGGTTCTCATTTCATACATTTCATCTTGCTCATGCAATCCAGAAGGAAATAGGCTATACATGAACAAATGCTGAAATGACTAAAATCTGACTTCACAAACATGTGCAAAGTTATTTCTGGTGACAACTGCAATAGAAGCCCTATTGATGGAACTAAATTGACTTTAATTTTTGTGTGATGAATGAATCCCAAACTGGGCTATGTAGTCAATTTGGTTAAATTCTATTGCTTTAGTCAAATTTTCAAAGAGGAAAACTTAAGCATGCAGATCACTGAAGAGGTTTTGAATTTGTGTATATATTAGAGGCTAGAAATTTATTTCTCCCTGCTTATATAAGGGGGAAGAATCATCAATTACTACTGGTGTATATTTATAAAATCAGAGTGCTGGTTACTAGCCAAGGTTTCTTTTCAAAAACCACAGAGAAGGCTTGTGATAAAAGCCTTTTGAAAGGGGGCATTGGATATGCCTCTTTCTATAAATAAGAATAAAAGATGATTTTCCCCTGAACCTGTGTGACCAAGGATAACATATCTTATTCCAATAATAGGATTTCTACTTCCTTCCTTCCTCCCTTGTTTCCTCCCTCCTTCCCTCCTCTCTCCTTCTTTCCTCCTTTTTTCTCTCTTTCTTTTCTTTTCTTTTCTTTTCTTTTCTTTTCTTTTCTTTTCTTTTCTTTTCTTTCCTTTTCCTTCCTTTCCTTTTCCTTCCTTTCCTTTTCCTTCCTTTCCTTTTCCTTCCTTCCTTCCTTCCTTCCTTCCTTCCTTCCTTCCTTCCTTCCTCTCTTCCACTTCCTCTCTCTTCCTCTCTCCCTCCCTCTGTTCCTCCCTTCCTCTCTGTCTCTCCGTTATTGCATAAACATATAAACAATAACAAAAGCCACTTAACTCCAAAAACAATTAACACTTTGAGTAAGTTGATTTCATGCATCTCTTTAATACAGCTAATTTTGGGCTGTTATTAAAAAACAATCTTAGAGTATTTTTATTCGGTAACTGTTTATTGACAACCCTGGATAATTTATGCACTGCTTAGTGATTGGTGGCATCAAACAGGATGTTCAAGATAAGGACCTCACTGAAGAAGGGAGGATCAGTATGGTATAAAAATAATTACAAGAGAGACATGGAAGTTGCTATGATTGAAATGTGGATAAGATGCCATTGGGCTGCAGAAGAAGGAAAGCCCAGAAAGTAGGCAGTATGGTAGAGACAACGTAGACTCTGAAGTTAATGGACCTGGCCTTGAATACTGGCTGTGTTCCTTATTCACTCTGAGAGTTCTGAATCCATTTCCCTCTTTGTAATGGAGATTAAAATGCCTATTTATGGAGGTTGATAAGATTATTAGAAGTGTGCTTAATGTGCTTAAAATAGTCCCAGGGACATGATAGGTTTTTAATAATCAGCAGCTGTTATTGTCTTCATAATCACTGTTATTAGTTTTATTAAGGGGCTAGTACTTAAGCAAACCTCATTCAGCGTTTGGGTGCAAAGTCATTTTAGATAGAGAAGTCAGGTTAGCAAAAGCAGTTTGAAGTGAAACATAGTGTATGTGGACAATAAACCTGTCAAATGGAAGCTGGTAGTTAATGATGAATTTGCTTCATTGATTTTTAGTTTTATCCCAATCTATTTTAAGACTATTTTTGCCTGTAGAAATCAAGCCATAACACCTTCATTCAGCATTCTGGTTCCTATCTACACTAAGTTCCACTTCTTTTTACAAAGCTTACATCATTTTGGTTCAACTTTTCCTTTTCTTTGAAATGCCTTCTCTCCAAATTCTATCTATCCTACTAAGTCCATTGTGAGTCACCAAGCTTTCTCTAAATCCTCCCAGGAGAATTAATCTATTGCTTCGTTGATTCCCATAGTTCTTCCTCTGTGACCTCATGTTTATTCACCACCATTAATGTGTTAGGTTCTCTGCTAGGTACTGGGGAATGCTGGTTGGAACAAGTCCCTAATTTCAAAGATCTTAAAGAATACTGAGGGTCACAAACAAGCGAACAGATAACTGTAACACAAAGTGATACAACAGAGGTAAAAAACATGTGCCATGGTATCACTTGGGAGGGGCACCGCACTCAGTCAAGGACACCCTAGATGAAGTGTTGACCAGTTTGAGACCTGAAAGGTGAGTAGTTAACTAGTCCCAATCAAGTGCAGCACAGGGTACAGAGGGGAGCTATTCCAGGCAGAAGGTGAGGGCGTAACGAGTCTAGCACGGTGCCTTCCATGTATTAAGCACTCAGTAGATATTTGTTGAATGAATGAATTCTTATGGAAAAGAACCAAGGCTGGTAGGTAGCTGTCAGATGGCACCTTTTCCTTTGATATAAGGAGGGGGGTGCTATCAGGATGGAAAGAAGTAGACAGGGAATGAAAGAAACTTATGATTAACTTACTTACTTTGCAGAATCTGGCAGACGTATAACTGAAGTGAGGACATAGCTTTACATGAAAAGTAAATTGTTCTAGAAGAGTAATGAATAAATAAATATTCTATTCATTTTTTAAACATTATTTTGTGGCCCATTATCAACTAAACGTAATTCCTATAAGAAGGGGAATAAACTTATCTTTTGGATCTAGATTTTGATATCCTGGGTTATCTTTGTGAAACTATTAGAGAAAATGAAGAGAGAGGACAGAAAATGCTGAAGCTTGAAGGGGAAATAATTTGATATATTTTAGAGAAGGGAAAAAAATTAGAAATAAGAAAATTCCATGCATTGCTTACAAATACAAACAACATACAAAAATTCTATTTATTTTAGGAATACATATATTTAGAATTGAGAAAGACACTAACTCTCAGATGACAAAGCTGTCCTCAATATACAATGCTAATTATTTAATGTAATTGTGTCTAACTTGTCATTAAATTAATATCACAAAATAGGTAGAATTCATCAAAATGATACTGCCTACTTTTTGGATTCTCTGTATCTGAAAAGAAGTAAAATCCAACAATGGTGCATTTAGGAATATCTGTAGGGGAAGAAGCAGTTAAGAATTTTCGTTGGTACCTGACAAGGACAGTAACAAAGAATAATCAATCTAATACATTTGACAAAATGTTTAGCTGTATCTTTCACACTCCCAAGGCCTATAAATCATTAAAACAATTTCATTATGCCCTTAGGAGCCACTGACATTCTAACTGATAATACCTTAAGTCAAAGCAAATTAGAACATCAAAGTGGCTTTTCCTACCAAATAACATGAAGAATATTACTGTTTCTGAAATAAGAACAGAAAGCCGACGACATGACTTCCACTGAGTCACAAGGAAGCATTATTGGAATCCTCATTTCCTTTGCTCCTTTGAGCCAGGTATATCAGGAATGACTGAACAATTAAGAGTTTGTAGGGTTTAAAAGTATAGTGGAAATGGCATTAGTACTAAAGAAATCACATTTTTAATGCATTAACAGTGGAGAGAGTTCTCACTTAAAAGAGCATTTAGTACTTTGTCAGTCACTTTTAAAATATTTTTTGCAAAATGCATACACAGTTTTCATTGTTTTTAGTAAAATAAATGTTTCTGTGCCCAAGCATTTTCAGTATCACCAATTTGTGCAGCTGAATGATTTTTCCCATGACCACAAGGCAAGAATGGAGAAGGAGAATGGTTAGATTCATTCAGGTTTGGATATTTGCCAGGTATTTTCTATGGAAGAAAAATGGGACAGGTTGTTGAGGATGTTGGCAAGAAAGTGGATGAAGCGTGGACCATGGATTCCAAGTTGAATATGGAAGGTTGTACATCTAGGAGAAAGTTAATACGTAGACAAAGAAGAAGGGGAGCAGGGTCTAGAGGGTTCTATGAAATCAAGCAACTAAGAGACAGAGCTAGAAGAGTGGGAGGTTTCAGTGTGAGATGTTTGGTTTGAAGATTTCAGAAGAAGACATATGTACTAGTTTTCTTGTGTTGCATGACAAATTAACCACAAACTTAGTGACTTAAAACAACACATGTTTATTGTCTTACAATTTCTGTAGATTAGGAGTCTGGATATGGCTTACGTTGGTCCACTCCTCAGGGCCTCACAAGGCTATAATGAAGGTATCAGTCGGGCTGCTTTTTCATCTGGAGGCATGAATCAGGGGAAGAAAATACTTCCAAGCTCACTTGGAATTGCTGGTAGAATTCATTTCCTTGAAGTTGTGGGACTAAAGGCCCAGTTTCTTGATGGCTGTCAGCTAGAGGCCATCTTCAGTTCCTAGGGGCTATCCATAGTTCTTAGAGGTCCTTGCCAGGAGGGTTTTCCAACATGGCTACTTACTTTATCAAAGGAGCAAGGAGAATTTCTAGAGTGCCTGCTGATAAGATGGAATCTTTTATGATTCAATGTAATCAGAGGAGTAGCATAGCATCATATTTGCCATATTCTATTGGTTAGAACAAGTCTCAGTTCCTGCCCACTTTCAAGGGGAGGAGATTACACAAAGGCATGCACATCAGAAAATGGGGATCATGGAGGTCCACCTTAGAGTCTGTCATCCTTTATATATAATGCCAAAAGATCAACTAATTGCTTTGCTTTTGTGCAGAGGCAAGAAGTGATTGATCCTTATGGGCTGGAGAATGATGGTAATTGTTGATACATGGGAATTGGCAAGATAAGGAGACTGAAAGAGAAGAAGAAAGTTGAAGAAGAAATAGGGGGAAGGAATGCTAGTAATTTGGAGCTCTGTTAGAAATTAATATTGCTGGAGTGGAGTTGTTCTAAATAATTCTGTTGAAAAGGAGCATATATACACAAGTCCTTAACCCTATAACTGGCTTGCTATTTTAGGTAAGCTCCATTGTCAAAAACAAACAAACAAACAAACAAACAAAGGTGTGTGTGAAGTTTTCAATTCTTCTCCTGAGAGGATTAGTTAGAAAATTTTACCTGAATAGAACATAAAATGTTTATTTTTAAAATCTTGTTTTTAACTGCACAATAAAATACATGCATAGTAATATGACAAGCTTTTAGAATCTAACTCTATAAAGTGAATTTTATGGTTGAAAGGAGGGATGTAGATTTGAAAAAAAAACCACATAAGAAACTTTGAAATGCAGATTCTCCATTCATAACGTTCTTTTATTCCCAAGGGCTGAAATACTCTCAAATCTATTTACAAGCTATTTGCCTAAAAGAGCAGTTGTCTCTTACAAAAGTGGGCCACTTAATTGTTAGCTACCCTTTCCTTTTTTTGTGCAGTATTAAAGTGCAAGTTTGCAGGCAGAACCTGAAAAATAGAGCTTTAATTCATGTTATTGAATATTTTTCATTAAGAATTAAAAAAAAATCAGATAAAGCAGAGTTTATCCTTCTGCTGCTTCCCTCTGTTTTACTGCCAGAGAATGAGTCCTCCATCTTAGGTACAATCCTTGCTCCTTCTGACATGAGAAGAAACACTGAATTGTGGTTAAAAGCAGTGACGCTGTTCAGACCTACTGACTTCTTACTGGCTGGGTGATACTAAACTCTTTGGGCCTCAGGTTCCTCTGTAAAATAGGTTTCTGTGAATATAAAATGTGCTTAAGCCAAATAAGTCTGAGAAAGACAAATATCATATGACTTCACTCATATGTGGAACTTAAGAGACAAATATATGAACACAAGGGGAGGGAATGGAAAATAAGATAAAAAGAGAGAGGTAGGCAAACCATAAGAGACTCTCAAATACAGAAAACAAACTGAGGGTTGCTGGAGGGATTTGTGGGGGACGGGTTAAATGCGTGATGGGCATTAGGGAAGGCACTTGTTGGGATGAGCACTGGGTATTGTATGTAAGTGATGAATCACTAAATTCTACTCCTGATAGAATCCTGATACTCCTAATCATGCCTTGTATCTAGTGAAAATGTTTGCACTCTTGTTCTCAGGCCTTCGGTCTTGGACTGAACTTTACCACTGGCCTTCCTGGGTCTCCAGATCTTGGAACTTCTCAGCCTCCATAATTGTGTGAGTCAATTCCTCATAGCATAATAAATTATCTGTCTATATCTATATCTATATCTATATCTATATCTATATCTATATCTATCTATCTATCTATCTATCTATCTATCTATCTATCTATCATCTATCTATCTACTTCTCTGGAGAACCCTGACTAATACACGTTGCTGACTTGAAAATTATGTTTCTAGGTTTCACACATACTCTTATTGCGATTGGATACATTCATCCAAAACTAATCAATTGTTGGGGTCCTTAAATTGCTCCATACCTCCACCCTGTTTATTATCTTAGCTTCCATTTGTTTGAGAAATAAGCTGGAAATTTGATTATCTCAAATAATGAGACATACAGTCTGGAATATGATGCTCAGAAAAAGTAATTGGCTTTTAATGGTCTTCCTCATGATCCCTAAGGCTCTATTTGGATTCAATGGATATACCAGAAGCACTTGGAAATTTGTCTCCTCAAAGCTTTAATAATGATTGACTTTATTCAGAAAAATCATTCACTAACCCCCGCTTTATTCCCTATGTTGAATATTGAAACATAAAGTTATTTCCTGTTAGTCATATAGCAAACTGGGTCATGCATGCCTGTTCCAGCTACAGTAATTTACTTCTGCAGGGTCAAGTAGTTCTAAATGAAATTGAATAAACATGGGGGTATTCAGACGCTAAGGATTATATTTAAATCATAGGCCTTACAATTTACATGGATTTGAGACATCGTTTATTGAAAATAACATAGCAGGAAGGCTTTCTCCTTCGATACCCTCAAAGTTAATACTTTAGAATCTCATAATACAGGGCTGACTAGTTTCTGGAAAGAAAAGAAAGAATAAACCTGTAATAGTAATTTATCATTCTTGACATTTTCCTTTCAGTTTAATTACTGCTGAGCAGCAGAACTGACACTTCATAAAAGTAAGAAGCATTTTTAAATCCTCCCAGAAAATCTCTACCTTATAGGGGCATTGGAAAGCTGTGACATACACCTGACCACACCCATCATTTTATTTTGTCACTGACTTTCAAAGTACACCATTACAAAGCTTTCAAGACACTGGGACTCAGGGAACATCAGTGTGCTGAAAGCCAGTAAGACACCTGCTTCAGAGACTCCACAATGTCTTTAGCTTTTTAAAGACATTTTTTAGCCTGTTCTTTTCTCTTCTCATTAGGGTGATATGGAACCCAGTGGCCAAAATTCAGAGGGAAGCTGCAAGGTTCCCAAGTGACTCATCTAATTTCAAATATCCTGAAAAGCTCAACTTTTTGTTCTTTTTCTTCCTGACTATAAAAGTGAGTGCAGAGGACAGGCCCTTGAGCGATGACAGAAGCTATAGCCCAAAACAATGTGGTGGCATGGGATCTGGATGTTCTTTTGGACTCAGAATTCTCTTGAATCACCTCTCCTGATCCTCAAATTCATTTCTCTTAAACATTAATTTCTTTTTTAGGCTTTCAGTATTAAAAGTACCCTATTAAAGAATCATTAGCTACTCTGACAGCAAGGCCCTTAGGATATAGAACAGGAATAGGAAGAGAAGAGAATCTCCAGGAAGATGATTAGGGAAGATAATGAACCCTTATTTAACTCCCTATTATGTGGTGGAACATTCCTGGAACTTTCCCAGACATTTGCTTATAAAAACCTTGCAACAACCTTGTGACTCAGGTACAGATGAGGAAACTAAAGCTCAGAGAGGTCCAGGGACTTGCCCAAAGTCACACAGATAGTTACTAGGAATAGGAGTGATTAAGGACAAGCATAACCAAAGTATCTTCCCTGCTCACTAAGTAGTACTAAAGCCTATTTTACATAATGAATGATTCCTAGATCATTGTAACAAATGGTGATAACAACAGTCACTCCCAAAGACCTGAAGCAGAAGGGGCATTTGAATGTTTAATGAGATAGTAATGATCTTATTTGAATTTCTGCTTAAAAAAAGTAAAAATTCCCCTAGAATGGAACATGTCATTATAGATTAAATACTCCTGGAATGATAACAAAGCAATATTCTTTAAGTTTAAGAAATACAGCATAATTTACAAATTTAACACCGGAAATGACTGCATCAGAACCTATGAGTTAGCAACAAAGGATGTGGGTTAGATGTAGCAAGAAAATGACGCTTAGGAGAAAGAAATCAATTTCCATTAGTCAAATTCATAGATTAAAAGAATGAGCATGCTAGATAAAAAGTAAAAGTTAATGGAATTTTGAAGCAATTCAATAACTATTAAAAAACACTCAAACTACACAGTGGCAAAACAGTCATAAGGTTTTGGAGGAAAAGGATGAAAAACATAATTATTAGAATTGAACGTTGTTGATGTCGTGGAATTAAACCTCAATGAAGCAAGGAAAAATATTTAGTGAACTCTAATTAAAAGTTCAACATTCTAGTTCTCTTTGATAACCACCCCCCTCCAAAAAAAAAAAAAAAAAAATCAAGAGACCTAAGCAAGCAATGTATTACATGACTGGCTGTTGTACAGGACACAAAGGTGGAAAGAAATGGTCCCTGTTCCCCATCTAGGGGTTCACAACCAATTGTGGTGAAAGATTACATACACTTACATATTTGTTTGTTTGTTTTTTTAACGTTTTGTTTATTTTTGAGACAGGGAGAGACAGAGCATGAACAGGGGAAGGTCAGAGAGAGGGAGACACAGAATCTGAAACAGGCTCCAGGCTCTGAGCTGTCAGCACAGAGCCTGACGCAGGGCTCGAACTCACAGACCGTGAGATCATGACCTGAGCCAAAGTCGGCTGCTCAACCAACTGAGCCACCCAGGCGCCCCTATACTTACATATTTGTAAGCATACTTACATATGCCAAGTAGAGTATGGTGATGGCTTTGAGAGTTTTAGACCCTGTGCTACAACACGTTTGTCAGGAGCCGGATTAACATTCACCAGTGCTATTAGTAGTGTTATTGAAGGCAAGAAGAGAGTGGGTTTATGACCCCAGCTTAGTTAGGACAAAGCTAACATACTGGGACGTAGATTTTGATTCAGCCAAACCCATTCTGCCTGTGGGGAGACAGCCTAGAATCTGAAGCAAAACACTTTATTTAATGCTTTTCCCCCTTTCTGTGGCTTGTTGAGGTGCTCCTAACATTATAGTATCTATGGTCATCCTTCCTATCCGTGGTTTTGTTTCCTGCTGTCTTAGTTATCCACGGTGAACCTCAGTCCAGAAGCAGATAATTACATGCCTGTCCTTGACCTCACTTCATCTCACCACGTAAGCACTTTATTATCTCACATCATCACAAAAAGGGTGAGTACAGTAGAATCAGATATTTTGGGAGAGAGAGAGGGAGAGCACATATTTATATAACTTCTATTACAATATATTGTTGTATTTGTTCTATTTTATTAGTAGTTAATTATATGGTTTTTAATCTCTTACTGAGGCTTATTTATAAATTAAACTTACCATACATGTGTATGTAGAGGAAAAAACATAGTATAATTGAATTCGCGCATCTTCTGAAGGTTGTAGAAAGTATCTCCCGTGGAAAAGGAGGGAATACTGAACTTTAATTTTAATGACAATAGGCTGCGAAGATTTGTCTGGGGACCACAATCATTTGAGTATGCTTATTTCTCTTTAGAATCATGGTGGTAGTTGAATTTATACAAGATGTTTAAAATTGCCTTGGACAAAACCAGCTGCAAGTGATCAGAAGAAGAGAATAATATAGGGATACTTGTAAACAGAAGAAAACTAGACAAAACAGTCCTCCTCCCAAACCTAGAAGGAAACTCACACGGACACAGTGATTGACAGGATACACTATGATGCCTCTGACCCTTCACTAGTTAATCTATTAATGAGCTGTTTGCTTGGTTGTGGAGCTGTATTCTGAATCCTTTTCATTGTCTTCCCTCTGCCTGCACATTCTTAGCAGCAGGGTGAGTCTAGATATCTGAGCTGGAGACAAATCTGGCCAGTAAGTTCTAAGAGGGAACACAAAGCCACCTGTCTACACCTGCTTTTAGACACCTTACTCATTCGTTCTTAAAGTTAAACTGCCAGGGGCGCCTGGGTGGCGCAGTCGGTTAAGCGTCCGCCTTCAGCCAGGTCACGATCTCGCGGTCCGGGAGTTCGAGCCCTGCGTCGGGCTCTGGGCTGATGGCTCAGAGCCTGGAGCCTGTTTCCGATTCTGTGTCTCCCTCTCTCTCGATGCCCCTCCCCCGTTCATGCTCTGCCTCTCTCTGTCCCCAAAAAATAAACGTTGAAAAAAAAATTAAAAAAAAAAAAAGTTAAACTGCCAGGCACAGTTGCAGGCAGGGGTAAAACACCTGTGTCAAGGCAGACATTGCTGCTGCCCTCATGGAATTTACTGGGGGGTGTGGAAAAGGGGAGGATGGTACCAAAGGCAAGGGAGAGTTACATTATAGTTGTGTATATGACAAGTGCTTGATGTGGAAATAGAATGAAAGCACAGAACATCTAACCCAGAAGGGGTGTCCAAGTTGTATCCTAAAGAACACATAAGAGCAAGCCAGGATAGGGCAGGAATGAGGTCCTGGAGTGTTGCAGGCAGGGGTACAAGATGCATAAAGAGGTCAGAAAGGGCATGGCTTAGTGTGGAAATGGAGGAAAAGTGGAGAGCAGTGGGAGGTGAGACTGGAGAGGTGAGTGGGACCAGATCCTGAAGGGCTTTGAGGTTTTCACTGAAATCTTTTAGACCCTCAACTCAGGGAGGTGGGCATTTGACGGTTGCTTTCTTGTTCTGGGATTCCTCTCTCCTGCTCTGACTACACCCCTGTTATAGGGACATGGCTGGGAATGAGGCTCAAGGTCAACAGGCTGTATCCCTCTTGTCCAGGTAAACTAGTCATTTCTACAGGTCTTGAGAATCGGCTTGAAATTGGGATGGAGGGGAAGTGTGGACTGAGGGTGTTGTTTCCTGCCTGCTTCAGTACAGTGAAAGCAGTGATTATTTATGCTTTTGGGGAGTTAAGCGTTCATAGGTTGTGAGTTTGGAAATTTTCACTGAAGAGTGGAAACACTGCCTAACTTCTTAGAGAGCTGGGAATGTTGGCGGAGACTGTATTTTGGTTTACCACCGCAAGTGATTGCTTGAGGCCTGCCTTTTGGTTCTTTGGTTCCTGTGAGATTAAAGAGGCTGTTCTACGTGTATTTCCAAATGACCTGGGGATATTAGCACCCTGTGAGATAGTTTTCTTCCTAGTCATGAGGATGATGCATGGGTAGGAGAAGGGGGAACTCAGGTGTCAGTAAAGGAGAGCCCTTCGCTGGGAAGCAACATGGATGTGGTGAGAATTCTTAGGCGGACTCCACCATGCAGAAGGGCAAAGCTCAATGATTGTCTTGCTATGTAAGATAATGAAAAAATCTTGATTCTGTTTATTTCCGTTGGTTTGGAGATACCTTCATAAGAGGGGAGAGAAGCAGCTTTTCTTGACTGGGGATGAGACTGTCTGTACTATTGTATGAAAAACATCTTTCTCTAAAGTAAATGACTGTTAATGACCTGTTAGCAGGGCTAGCTCTCTGGATCAAGAGGCTGACAGACAGTTGGGCTTTGAGCAGCCATTGAAAGACTTTATATTTTTGTAACAGCTTGGTAGAGGAGGTGATGAAAGATGAAGAGTTCAGTAAGAAACCCTGGCTGTTATTCATCCCAAGTTCTAGGGAGTGAGCAGTACTGGGGCAGAGTGTTTTCGCTGTTTATGCCATCTCCCTTTTCCATTCTGTTTTACTTACTGGGTTTTTTGAGGGCGGCAATATGTCTAGCTGAAAAAAAAAATCTGTGCATTTCCAAATCTCTCTTTGGAGAGAAGAGTGGGAGGGAAGGCCTTGTGATAGAATTTTGGCCCATGATGCGTAAAACAGAAGTGTAGGATTTCTGGAAACGCTTTTGGTTTCCTGCTACAGATGCTGTGCTTTCTGGCTTTTCCATTCACTCCTTCTTCATGCCTGGAATACACACTTCGATTTGGACGCTGGAGACAACAAAGAAAAGGTCAAGAGAATCACAGAGACCTTGGCCCTGAAATCTTTGAGCTGCTGAACCAGTGATAGCAGCTCCTGCCCCTAGACTTCCTGTTACTGGTAACAAACCCTTACAGATTTAAACCACTGTAATCAGATCTCTGTAACTTGCAGACAAACCCAGTTCTTAACTGACACAAATGCCTTCAGGGATGAGGGGGATCTGTCTTGGGCAGGGAATCCCAGAACCTTCTTCTGGGACACTGCTCTGCAGAAGTCAGCTGACCTTGGAGGCCTTTGCTCAGGATCAGTGAAAAATCATTGCACGGGTTGATTGTTACAATCTATCCACATGGCCAAACTTTGTCCCTTATCTTGATTTTAATCTGGATGTAAGTCCTCTGAAAACTAGTTTTGTTTCAACTATGGCTGATCATTCCGGGTTTATTAAATAGCAATGTCATGACTGACTGATTTTACTTGGATTTACTCTTTTTCTTGTTATAAGGGACCAGGTGGGGGAAGAGGGAAGCTAAATAAACCCATGCTTTTAATTAATGAATAAAATAATTAGCTCATTAATTCATTACGTAATTATTCAGTGCCCATTATGTTCCAGGCACTGTATTAAATGTTAGGGATATAATGATGAATATGACAGATACTGCTTCTGTCCTATGTCTTGACTTAAGAAAGTATTGTTTTTCTATTAAATGCCTGCTATGAGCCAGGTACTGTATTAGGTGCACCATACACACCATCTTATATAATCTTCATGATAAATCTGTGAAATAAATACGGCTAGCAATTTTTTTAGAGATGTGAAAATAAAAATGAGTATCAGAGAGATTTTACAATAAGTACATTACTACTGCTGGTGAATAGGGGGAGTTGGGATTCTACCCGACTTCAAGGTCCTAACCAACTTGGAAATCTCCAGTGGCTCTGTTTCTGTTAGGGAATATATGAACTTACATGTCCTGGTACTGGCTTAACGAGAACAAGGAATGAAGAAGCTGGGGACTGGTGTTTCTAGGGCTAAGCACGTGTTTGAAATATATTATTTCCAGAGCAGAAACAGATTGGTTCTCAATTTTACGGATGGACTAAGAGTCATCCGGAAAGATCAGTGTGTATTAGAGTTCAGGGAAATAACACCATCAAAAATGTAAGGCCTCTGAAGTTCAGGCCTGTATCTTATCTCCGTATTCTCAGCATCTAATAAAATGATTGGTACATGGGAGGTACTCAATACATGATGAATTGAATAAAGGAACTCCAGACTAGAAGGCTAGAAGTAAGAAGTTCCAGGGTCCCATTATATCAAACATTTGTTGAATCCCTATTATAATCCAGATGCCTTGTAAGTGTTGGATCAATAGGAGATCTGATTTCCGCCCTTAAGGAATTTGTTACCTCACCACACCTTTTAGTCCTAGAACTAGAGGATTAGATATCATATTGTAACAGATAATACATATATTAAGCATCATTCACAGCTAATGGTCATTGGTGATTCCCAAACCACACCACAGATCCGCAGACCAGATGACATCCACAGGTTGGCTTTAGACAAGGATATGTGCCTGGGTCTCAGAATCTTAGATCGTGATGCTCATTAGGGCTTCATAAGTGATGATGGTCTGGATCCTTGACAGAGAACCTTAGAATATGCTAGAGGAAGGGTGTATAATTACAGCAATAATAACAGTGTTAGTTACTGGTTACACATTAAGTGCTATATACTTAACAGTTACCTTATTTAATTCTTAATCTTATGAGGATGTTTCCTCCCCATTTTAGAGGTAGGAAATCAGGCTTAGGTAAGTTAAAGCTTTAGCCCCAAATCACACCAAGGCTAATTGGTAGAGCTGAATCAAGCATATATCTCCCTAACTTCAAAGCTGATGCTATCAGCTGTTTTTTTCCTGACGTTGCCTCTCTCATGTTGTTAGTCTGACTCAGCCAGGGTGCAGAGTGGACCTGCTTCTAATGTTTTAGACTTCCCCTGCAAGGAGAGTATGGGTATGGGCTAAGGTGGCATTTGCCCCCTGCAGGGGGTTTGCTCAAAGTCTAAGTACCCTTCAATTTTAAGACACAAGTGGATTTTTCCCTGAAGTGTTGCTTGAGAATGGAACACTGATAACTTTCTGGAACCAATTCTCCCGGGTCACCCCCTTAAGAGTATAGGTCCCCAGTACTCAGTGTGAACACAATGATGTAGCCAAGGGAGTCCCTATATGTTTGCTGAAGCTTCAGAATCTGGTGGCTAGATGCCCCCTCCCTTAATGCTAACAACATTTAAAATATCTACTAGGCAAAGGAGGTTTCTCCATTGCCTGGTAGGAGGTAGGAGTAGTCCATTTGAGAATGACCCCTGGTGGGTGGAGGGTCAGGGCCTTCAAAAGTGAAGGCCGGTTGTATTGAAAGGGAAGTTGTTGATGACTGGAAGGCCACAATTTCCTTGAGAGCAGATACTTGGTAAAGAAATTGGTTACTAATTTCAGGTTCCTCTGAACTTATCTTGTATCTACTTGGTGAAAAGAAAATAGTACTTGGGCCAACATGGTGACATTTTCTACTCATCTGGAAGTTCTGACCTAGAAAGCCATGTTTATATATTTATGAAACATTGATCTAACATCTACCATAAGTCATATGCTAAATGCTAAGTTTACACGAAAGAAAGGAAAGGAACAAAACCCTCAGCTTTTAACCAGTCACAGTATAGGGGAGACAGAAGTTGAAAAAATAATTGTGGTTAAATATTAAAACTGCTATCACGGAAGGATGCATGTACCAAGTACTATGAGAACCTTCTGCCTGAGAAAGCTTACTGGAAGAGGTGACATTTGATGTAGATCCTGAAGAATGGATGGAAGTGGAAGTGGGCACTGAGGGCAAGTGGATGGAAAGGGGCTTCCTTTGTAGGTAAGATATCATGAAGGAAAATACCAGGGCATTCAAAGTGGGAGGTGGGTTGAGAGTGATATGATGGGTGTGTGCCCTCTGTATTGCCCAGGCTGCAGCTCAGGTACCTTCTTGGTAGGCCAAATGGAGGAAGGGGCCATTTTGTTCCCTTAGCATCTTCCAGTTTTTGCCAGTGATAGGAGCTGGCAGGCTAGGGTGGGTGGGAGGCATGGCACTGGAGGACATAAGAGGCAGGCAGAGATCAGGACTAAGTGTTGGGTAAGGCCAAAGCAAGAACGGGTCAGGAGGACTGGTCATAACAATAGACTATGGCATCAGATGCAGGAAAAGATATCTATTCCAAATTGGCTCATGCTTGGTCATCAGACTGAGGTCAGCTCGCAAAATTTAGTTCAGTGACCACAAGAATGTATGAGTCTTACTGGCTTTATATGGGGCAACAGAAGTCATTCCCAGCCAGCCTCATTTCTGAGATAGGCTTTAAAGGGGTGGATCTCTCAGGGTCTGTGCTGCTGTCCTTGAATGGGACCTGCATTCTTTATATTTACTCAGAGACTCTCATTTTACATGTCCTTACAACACATTTAGGATTTAGGGCAAATTGGCTGGTTTGTCCTCTAGGCTGGTAGAGACTCATTCATCAGAGTCTTCGAAAACCTTTTTGAAAGAAAGCTTTCCAAGGCTAAAGCTAGACAGTATTCCTTCCTCTCTGTTCCAGGATCTTCATTCAGATTCTTGTGACCAATGACATTAATTTGTGAGTCTGGTGACCACCAAGAATGACCTTCTGCGGCTGTAGAACAGTCTTTCCTTGAGCACAGCTTACTGCTCTGGATGGGGGATTACTTCTGTAGCCTTGATCCCAGGGAATTTTGCTCTAATTGAGCCTAATCTTTTTAGTATGGCCAGCACAGCAAAAGCAAAAGGAAGGGTTAAAGAATGTTGCCTACTGCCAAGGCAAAAATAGTACTCTTATCTCCTTCGTGATTGGCTCATCAGAGAGTTTTCCCTTGACTTTTCCAGGTAAGAGCCTATCCACCATGATGTTTTGATGATATAGGGTGGCCTTGAGAAAACCAGCTGCTTTACTTCCCAAGGGGTATATCCAAGTATAATTACACATTTCCTGGGATCCTTTGAAAATGAGGGAGGACATATTTTTTTCAATAAAGCTAAACTTTAAAAAACTCAAATAGAGAAATCAGCTGTAGGATCCTTTCTCTTACAGAGACCCTAGAGAACACTCTCCTAGGAAATAGCCTGTTACATCTTTATCTGTTTGTCATCCATCTTCTGTTTTACAGATAATCTCCGTAGGGGACTAAGGAAAACCTCTCAGCTCTTTTCCTTTTTAATGTAGACTATCATTGAGATAATATTTCTTCTAGGTTTTCATCCTATTTGGAAGCGATTATCATTCATCTCCAGATGTTTTGAGATAATGTCTTTCCTTTTCCCATTTTCCATTCTTTCAAAAAAATATTTCCCCTTATTCTGGTATAATTTAACAAATTATATCACATATTTCCTTATACTTCCTTTTTCTAATTTAAGGCTTTGCTATCTCTTTTCAAAATCTCTTTTGAATGCCTTCTTAATGATACTGAAATTTTAGAGGTAATTCACATTACTTTCTCTTATAACATTGAAGCATGCACAAATATTTCAAGGACACAGGAAGTTCTTGTGAACTATTTTTAAATAAGCTCTCACTTTCCTGATTTCTACTTAAAAAGCAGTTAAATTGTAATCTTCCATTCCTTTAAAGTCTCGGAAAACGCTGATTCAACACTACTTAAAATGTTTACTTATACTGGCAGCAAAACACTGAGTAATTTCTTTTTAATTTTAAGGTATCCTACACCTCTTATATTTGCAGCTCAAGTCTATTTGGTTGCAACCTGTCTTATTCTATGATATTAGAGATGCTATATTCGTGTTTATTGAGAAAAAGTGTCATATTTATAATCTATAGGCATATTGTTTTTCTTGTAAGGGGTTAATAGCCTTGATGAAAATTTTCCGAAGAAAGATTCCCCAGAGGAAGGTTTTATTAAATTCATCAAACATTTACAAAACTCAGACTGTGTTCCTGGCCTTGAGGAAAGAGCATCAAAGCTGAATAAGACTCCATCCTTTTTCTCAAGATGCTTATAAGAGATATACAACCAGAGTGAGATATAAGCCATAAGAGGATATAGGTTGGAAAGACTATTTTTAAGTGAGTAAGTCAAGGAAGGTGGCATTTTAAGGGAACTATGATGGTAGGGAAGGAGAGGAAGGACATTCAAGGGAGACAAAGAGCATAAGTTTGGGGAATTACGCATTAGACCAGGGGATATAACAGCCATGCGTATAATACTGCTGGAGCACAGGGGACAATGGGAGATAAGTTTGGGGGGCCAGATGGCCCAAACTCTGGGGGGCTTTGGATGCCACGTTAAAGAGATTGCATTTCAATCTGCCTCGGGTGAGGAACACCGTGGAGGAATTTGAACAGTAAGATGATCTGGTCATGCTGATAGTATTACAGAAAATGGAGCAAATGATGTCTCAGAGCCTGAGACATCATATAAAAAGCTATATAAAGGTAGAAAAGTACCATTGACTGATAGCCTACTGTGTTCTCCAAACTATATTATTTTCACATGCATAGTCTTAATTACAAGAGGGCATGTACAAGGAGGCAGTCATGCCTAATGTGGCAGATGTCACCGGTGTTTACTAATCTCCTATGTCTATGTACACAGGGCATTAGCCTTTTCAGGCTGTCATTTCTCTGCTAGAGTGGTTATGAGAGTGTATGTATGTGGATACAGAAGGGCCACAAAACTAAAACGGTCTGTAATACTGAGTTGTCACATGGAGAATAGTACCCTAGAGTCATCTTGACTGGCAGCAGATTTTGAGTGCACAGAAATAAACCTTTGCTGTGTTAAGCCTCCGAGATTTTGGTATCGTTTGTTAGTGCAGCATAACCTATACCAGTCCTATCTAATAAAACTTTCTGAAGTGATGGAAATGTTCTCTATCTGCATTGTCCAACATGGTATCCACTAGGAATGTATGGCTATTGAGTACTTCGGGGCTGAAGGCAGGCTGTGTCAAGATGGGCCACTTTGTCATGAAGATGTCAAGATGGGCAACTTTGTCATGAAGATTATTTTGAGCTGAAGGCAATTGAGACCCTGCAGGCTCAAGAGAAACTTTGTCCCTCCTTTAACTACAGAGAAGAATCTAAACTGGGTCTTGCCCAGAATAAGGGTTATTAGCAGAGAAATTTTATCTGAGTGGCCCATCTGCACGGCAGACCAAGCATCTAACTACCAAACATTTGTTTTTCTTATTACCTTGTGAAGTGCATTCCTTTTCTCTGAAGTCCCAGACCCCTGCCTTCTTCTCCTTAGTTCAGGATGACATATATATGTCTCATTTTGCCTATCTTTAGAAGTTTTATGTCTGTATGGATGCCCTGTATGCATACACTAATTTTTTTAAGTTTATTTTATTTAAGTGTGTGTGTGTGTGGGGGGGTGTGTGGAGAGACAGGGAAAGAAAGAGAATCCCAAGCGGGTTCCATGCTGCCAGTGCAGAGCTCACGGTGGGGATCAAACTCATGAACTGTGGGATCATGCATGACCTGAGCCAAAATCAAGAGTCAGATGCTTAACCAACTGAGTCACCCAGGTGCCTCATATACACTATTAAATTTTATTTTCTCCTGTTAGTCTGTCTTATGTCAATTTCATTCTTAGGACAGCTAGAAGGACCTTTAAGGGAGCAGGAATTCTTGCCTCCTGACAAGTACTTGAAATGTGGCTAGTATGATTGAGGACCTAAGTTTTAAATTTTATTTAGATTTAGTTAACTTAAATTTAAATGGACCTCTTGTCCGCTATTTTTAAAAAGTTCCTTTAACTGCTACAGAAAGCCTGGAAAAAACCTTTCTAATTGGACAGAAAGTAGTGGAGGTGAAAAAAGTTTGAACAAAAGTGAACTAGAAAGAAATGGAGCTTTCTCTTATAAATGTCTCTACCAAAAAGGTAACTGCTCATCAGTTTTCAGAGCTTCACCCATGTCTACTCTTTCTTAAAAATAACCAGCTCAAAATAATCAATATTCCAAAGAGACATACTTTGAGTGGTATATTTTTCTCCCCTTCAGAGATAGAGGACAAGGCTAGTCTACTCGAGGGAAGTCATGTAGGACAGGCTTCACAGAGACGGTACATTGGGCTAAGGAAGAGTGGGTTATCTTCAAGCAGACAAAAGAGGGGTCAAAACAGATATTCTAACTACAGGCCACACTATGGGGAAAGACACAATTCTGTGTAGTGAGAGGGTAGGGGCACAGGCAGGAGCCCGATTGTGGAGTATGCTGTGGTATTGTGTCCAGTGCCTAAGGAGTGTGACTCTATCAGAAATATTTTTAAAGTCATTTAAGTTACAGTCAGTGCAAGAAGGAAACTCTGACCCTCCTTTGTCTCCTTGAAAGCAGTAAGTAAATCTCCCATGTGAAACGAACTGCTTGGGAGGAAAAATTTCTTCTACCCTTTAAGGTCCTTCTAGCTGGACTAAAAGTCAAATTGACATGAGACAGATTAACAGGAGAAAATAAAATTTAATAACATACAGGCAATCCACAGACAGGGAAATTCCAAAGACAGTGAGGCCACATGACATGGGCTAAGGAGAGGGGTGGGGTCTGAGGATACACAAGAGAGAAAGATCTTAGCCAGAGGGTGAAAGGAGATGCTTGGAAAGCCAAGGTTGCCCTATTATGAAGAGAAGTTTCTTAGGTAAAGGGGAATCCCTGTTAATAGCTCTTTTTCTGGTACAAGCAGGCAGCTGCTGCGAGGAGATAAAGAGCTTTTCCTGAACTTGTTGGGTTTTGGTCCCTTTTATTTATTTTTTATTAAAAAATTTTTTTAATGTTTATTTTTGAGAGAGAGAGAGAGGTAGACAGGGCATGAGTGGGGGAAGGGCAGAGAGAGAGGGAGACACAGAATCTGAAACAGGCTCCAGGCTCTGAGCTGTCAGCACGGAGCCCGACAATGCTGGGCTCCAAAATCCGATGCAGGGCTTGAACTCAGGAACCTTGAGGTCATGACCTGAGCCTAAGTCAGACGCTTAACCCACTGAGCCACTCAAGTGCCCCTGATAGCTTTTAACTCAAAATCATGTTCAGGCCAAAATGACTCCTCTTGCAGCCGGCAGCCCTCAGCCCCTACAGGTGCCTTCCCTGTACCAGGATGTAGAAGGCGTTCTTATCACCAGAAATGGGGAATTTAGTGCAGCAGGAGAGCCTCAGGAAGAGAATTATCACCAAATATAACTTTGTTTTGCATAAGAAAGACTTCCCCACTTGGCATGAGAAACATTTGTTTACTAAGCATTTGCTCTTCTTATCTCCTTATGAATTATCTTCCTCCCTTTTGAAGTTCTAAACCTCTTCCACCTTCTCTTTAGCTCAGGGTAACATATAAGCCTCATTTATCTGAGGCTCTTGAAGACCCAGTGTGTACATAATTAAATTTGTTTTTCTCTCATTAATCTGTCTCACATCGGTTTGCTTATTAGACAAACCAGAAGAATCTAGAAAGGTGAAGGATTTTTCGTTCTCCATGATGGCCCAAAAAGGCTGTGTAAACAAAACTTGTTACTTCCTCACTAATTTAAAACCCCAAGCCCCAACTTCTTTGTCTTGTCATTTCACAAATTTATTGTCTTTGTCTAAAAGGCATAAGAGCTGCCGGCTTTCAAGTTGCTTTTTGAAGTCTCATATTTTCATTTTATTTCCCATATGTACAAAACTAATTTTTTCCCCTGCTAATCTGTTTTATGCCAATTTAATTATTAGGCGAGCCAAAGACACTAGAAGGGAAGAAAGGAAAAATTTTCTGTTCCCACGTGGCCATTTTCCTGACAGATTGGAGTAGACAGTTCTTTCTGAAAAGAACTCTCTAACAAGGCTGGCAGAGAAAGACCACTGACCCCAGTCATTTCCCCAGGGGGCGGGGGGCAGAGGACACATATTGATTCAACAGGTAGAAGCTGAGGCTGTTAGGATTGAATTGTACCTATGAGGACATTGCTGTTAGACGGAGTCTCAGCATGTGTGAATATTTTGAAGGTTACGTTGAATGGTGACATTTTAAAAGCCTATTACGTGTGTGTAGCTTACAAAGTTTTAACAGAAGGGGGGACTTTGGAAGTGGGAAGAATGCCCAGAAAGGAGTCAAGGGCTAGCGGTTCTAGAGCATCAAAAGTTAGAAGTCAGCGTGGCCTGGCTTGCTTGCCCAGCAGCCTCACAGCTTTGGGCAGGGCCTCTGTATGGTTGAAATGTAGATAATGGCAGTACCGATCTCACTGAGTCATCCTGATGATTAAATAGGAAAAAGCACTTTGCAAACTGTTCAGTATCCTATTAGTCTTTTTATCAAAAAAGTCACATAATAAAATGGTTTTTTTTAAAATTTTCGTTAATATAAATGTATTTTTGAAAGAGAGAAACAGAGCGTGAGCAGGAGAGGAGTGGAGAGAGAGGGAAATACAGAATCTAAAGCAGGCTCCAGGCTCTGAGCTGACAGCACAGTGCCCTATGAGGGGTTTGAATTCATAAACCACAAGATCATGAATGGAGCCGAAGTCAGATGCTTAACTGACTGAGCCACCCAGGTGCCCCTAAAATTGTTTGCTTTTGTTTTTGTTTTTTTTTAAATCACATAGCCTTGCATTGGTCAGAGAGCTCACTAGCGTCATCTGAACCAGTGGCAAAAATATAACAGCACCAGTGAAGGCTGCTAAATTAAACTTGTGGTGGTTGGCTGAATAATGCCTCCCCAAAATGTTCATGTCCTAATCATTAGAACCTATGAATAGCAGCATAATGATGAATACTACCTAATGTGGCAAAAGATATGATTAAGTTAAGGATTTTGATATGTAGAGATTATCCTGGATTATCCAGGTAGGCTTGAAATGTAATCACAGATCCTTATAAGAGGGAGAAAGAAGGAGAGTCTACCCAGAGGAGAATGTTATGTGACAGAGCAAATAGAGAGATTTGAAGATGCTCTCTTCTGGTCATGAAGGTGGAGGAAGGGGCCAAGAGCCAAAGGACGCAAAGAGCGCAGCTGTGGAAGTGGCAAAAGGCAAGGAAATGGATTTTATTCCAGGGCCTCTGTAGGGAGCATGACCTTGCCAACAACTTGACTTTAGCCTTTTCACCTTCGTGAGACTAATTCCAGACTTCTGGTCTTCAGAATTGTAAGAGAACAAGTTTGCATTGTTTTAAGCTACTGAGTTTGTGGTGATTCGATGTGGCAGCCATAGGATAATACTATGTTCACTAAACGCTTTTTGGGGACCTATAATGTTCAAGACACTGTGTTGGTCTGGCTGAGACTATAACAAGGAACAAAAATAATCAGTTTTCCCTCTTGATATTTACCCTTATGTATAAAAATGGTAAGGCAAGAAATGACAATAACGGTGAAAATGTCAGAGCTATGAGAGAAACAAATTATATGTTCCATTAATTCAGTGGATGGGGAGATTCTTGAGTCAGCTGGTAGAATCAAGAAAGCCCACGTGAACCTGGGTGGCTCAGTTGGTTAAGTGTCTGACTTCAGCTCAGGTCATGATCTCACAGCTCCTGAGTTCAAGCCCCGCATAGGGCTCTGTGCTGACAGGTCAGAGCCTGGAGCCTGCTTTGGATTCTGTGCCTCCCTATTTCTGCCCCTCCTCTGCTCATGCTGTCTCTTTTTCTCTGTCTCAAAAATAAATAAACATCAAGAAAAAAGAAGAAGAAGAGGAAGAAAGCCCACGTGCAAGAGGTGCTAATTAAAATGAGGCCAAAATCAAGCAAAAATAAAGGCAGGTGGAGGTGGGTTAGATAGGTGGGGTTGTACCAGGGAGAGGGAAGGGAATGAGCATAAGCATGAAGATGGGAAACTAAAGAGACATTTGGAAAATAAGGAAGAGTGCATTTTTACTATACCATAAGATACTTGGAGTTGGCTACAAAGAAAGATCAGGGCCATAGAATAGAAAGCTTTAGATCCCAACCTAAGGGATTTATATTTTTTTTTACTAGACAATGGAGCACCATGAAAGATATTTCATAGGATAGTGACAAGCATGAAGCTTTTTTATATTGAATATATTTGTTTAGTCATAGGTTTAGGGGGAAATTGTAATTGTTGCATATGAAAATAACTGTGGCAAATTGAAGAATTTATAGTCAATTCTTCTGCAGTGCAGAATTTTCTCATATATTATAACTCTAGTTATATTTTAAGTTCTTAAAATATGCTTTTGCAATCAGAATACAACGATGAAATAAACCTATTAAAGGAAGACAGCTTTTTTTCCCCCCAGAATTAAAAAGTAGGTTTCTGATACTGTACTTGGAAGAGAAAGTCTAATTGAAAAGATAGCTAGTGATAAACAATATATTAACTCATGGATTGGGTGGCCGTTCTCAGCCCGACAAGCATAAAATTTTCTGATGTCATGAGACTGTTAAAAGTGATATAATGAGCAGAAAGAAAAGACTGACAGGTTATATAGGTAGCGTCAGAGAACTGTAGGAGAAAATGGAATGGAAATAAAGCAGAAGTGATGGGAGTTAAGCATGAGGAAGTCCATCTTTAAGGACTAAAATGAAGAAATAGTAGAATGTATGTTGAAGAAGATTTTACTCCTTTAAGACAAGCAACTTCCACCAGTTTTTGTTCATACAATTTGTTTGTGGTAGGCAGGATTTAGCAAATTATTTCTGCTTTCGAATTTATATTTGGTGCCTGACACTAGACTAATGCAGGCGACTCCACAACAAAGAGGAGAGACATTTTCTTACACCTGGTGGAGGATGATCCTTTGAGTAGAAAATAGGGCTTTTAGATGACAAAAATTCTCTGTTATCGAAATAACCTGAACATGCTTTTAAGGGAGCACTATGTTCACTGGCTCATTAACCAAATGCTGGAGTTTCTCTAGTCAATCTTGCCAGGGAATGTGGAGAAGCGGAGAAGATATGCTGGTGGATAGAGTAGTGGACCAGGAAGTGAGCCTTTCAGTATTTTACCTTTCACATTTTATGAAATTAAGTGTTTTGTAAGTCTGATTGTATAAAGAAGAAGCTCAAAATGAAAAAAAAAACACCTCAGAAATGATCCACAATAAAATATATTTGCTAGGCAAATAATGGAGTATTGTTCTCTGGGTAACTCTAATGGAAAATAGGAGAGGTGTTTAAAAGCATTCATTACAAAAGCACGTATTGCGTTGGAAACCACATGAAAGAAATTAGTGAACAAAAGCAGACAAAAAAAGTGGCAATAAGAAGCAAATCATACAGTAAATCAAAATTTTGAGAGGTTCACCTTTAAAGATGAGGTACAAGATAAGAAAAAGGGGGGAGGGGAAGCAGGCGTCAGACAGGAAGATCGTTCCTCCTTCCCAAGACAACCTCACATGCAAGAATTTATCCAAAACAACACCAGGTGTTCACTTGTATTATTGAATACTCATGAGATTAAAAGGCAATCTTTCCATAGAAGCCACGTTCTCTCTAACATGGATGCATATCTGCCATCTAAACCTTCCTCAGAATGGTCTACTTCTCCTCTTTGCTGCAGAAAACACCCTGTTGCTGATGGTGCCAAAGCTCTCAAAGATACTTTAACAATTTCCATCAAGGTCAAATAGTCCTTGGCCCCAAATGGTTACAATTGTAGCAAAGAGAATATGATTCCCTTAACTGAGAGCTTGGGCTAAATAGTCATAAATGTATTCATAATTCACATTAAAATTTTTGATTTCTCATTATCCAATTATTCCCTTTCTTCTTACCTAGTATGTTATTCAGGACAGGTTATTGCAGATGCCAGAAACCCGGGGAAGGACTGCAACACTTTCAGCATCGAAACCCCGAGTCCAAGATTTATTCACGTATTATGAGCTGGACATTTAGTTTCATTTCATCTATAGGTATTTCAGTTAACATGAATATTACATCAGTGTAGACGCCACTGACTTATTGACTGGTGTCAAAGAAAAAAATGATTCAGTCTTAACACTTGTTCAAGAATGGTAAGGCAGATTTTATTCAGGACCATCAAGATAGGTGTAACGACAATTGCAGTGGAGTTTTGCAGCGGGAGAGAGAGATTGTGCTTAACTCTGAGTATAGGGAAAAGTGAAAATTTATAACCTAAAAGCAGGGCGGGAGGGGGCGGTCAGTGGATGGAAAATTATTAAGAGGAAATGTAAGGGGTAATGGGAGGTTCTAGCTAAATTGACCTAACCGTATTCTTGCTGAATGGCCAAGGTGATGAGACATCACCAGGAGGATGGTGGGGGAAGAGGGAACAATCAGATATTGATGATGGTCTGATATCCAGGGTGGGAGATTCTGGCTGAACTGGTTTAGCATTAAGTATTCATGCTAAAGTTAGCTAGCCACCAACATGGAAGCCCAAAAGTCAGGGCCTTTTTGAGAAGAGACTTCAGAGGAGCCTAAGGTTTGGTCAAGGGGAGACTCTTTGTCACTGGATATTCTGTGTGTGTGTGCATGTGTGTGTGTGTGTGTGTGAGAGAGAGAGAGAGAGTGTGTGTGAGTGTGCACACACACGCAGAATTTAGATCGCTCCAAACACTAGCAATGTCAAAATGATAAGCTTGGATTTAGATGGAGGGGAGCAAAATTTGCCATCCCAAAATGTGTCCCTTTGGCATTATTGGATTTGGATTATTTGGATTATTTATTATTATTTGGGTGATTTCAGGTTGCTTATTTATAATACACAGATGGCCCAGGAAGAATCTTTGAACTTCCCCCTAAGTGCCTAAAGGAATTTAGACGGGGACCTTCTGTATGAAGGAAGCTGTCATCACATACAACTATAGTATAATATAAACTAGGCTTGATAGAAAGGGAGAAATTTAACAAAACCCATTTAAACCCATGTTAAAAATTTTTCTCTTTGTCCCATTGTTTCTATATGGCCCAGCTAACATTAGTTTACCTAACATTTACTCTTTTTCATTTTCCTGTGAATTATTTTCCTTCCCTTTGAGGTCCCAGACCCCTACTGCCTTCTCTTTAGCTCTGGATGGCATACATATAAACCTCAATTGCCCAACAGCTTGTGGGCCTCATATTATGGTGCCTCTATGAGGTACATAATTGCATTTGAGTTTCTTCTGTTAATCTGTCTCATGTCAATTTAATCCTTAGACCATCTAAAAGAACCTTGCAGGGTGGAGGGAAAACTTTGCTTTTTAACATAGAGGGCACTTAAAATAGAAACCTCAACAATGGCTAATATTAGGTGTTGGTTCCACTGTAACAGACAAAATAGCAGTGGTTAAATAAAACAGAAGTTTAATCCTCTCCCATGTAATGGTAGGGGCCAGCTGGAGACCAGGCCTGACAGGCAGGACAATTACCGGCCTTTGCTACAGGCTGCAACTAACGGTCATTAATACTCCACTTAAAGGAGATGTTCATTCATTGTGTTTTATCATCACAGGGTATTAAACAACCTGTGCTTGGGATTCCCATAATGGTGGCACAACCTAGAATTAGTAAAATAAAAATAAAGCGAACAGCAAATAGAGCAATACACATCAGCATCAACAAGTTTGCTGGCCACTGCTCATTTATTTTTCTACCCCACTAGATAAATTGCGAACTTATTAGATACACGGTGACAAGTTAATTAATGAAGCTCAACAATGATACAGGGCCAGCCTAGTACTTTTAGGCTAAACAGGATTCAAAAGCACTAATTACTGGAATTTTTGAGTTGTGCTGAAACCACTCACATGTATACACCTTTCAACTGTATTAATCATTTAACATAATAACTTCAGGAACCTACACATTCCTTCTATCATAAGTAGAGCAACATATGGGAAAAGTTTTCTTTTTAAGTGCAAAATTTAAGGTTTGATACCCAAATGCATATTTGGAGATTAGCTATTCATGACATAATTAAGGATGCAAACAGTTTCAATCTTAAATGCTTCATTTGGTTGAAAGGTTTTATTGTGTCTTTCCTTAAGAAACTTAAATGCCACCTATGGCCAGTGTTTCCAATCACTGGAATAACTTGTGGAGCATTAATATAAGTAAAGAGTCAAGGGCTGTATCCCTGAAGATTCTGATTTTGTGGGTCTCAGGTGAAGCTTTGGCGCTTGCATTTTTAAAAGCTTTCCAGATGCTAGAAATCTCAGATTCAGGGAATTTACTCAGAAACCCAGGTTTATGTAAGAATAACGTCTGACAAATTTGAAATGTTGGATGACTTGGAAAGAAAGTGCTTTTAGATTGCTTTCTTTGTATTAAAAAACATTCCAATACTGTTACTATTTTGGCAAAAAAAAAAAAAAAGGCTCTACTTGCTTTTTAATGATCTTTATGACTAATGACCTGATGACTAAAAATAGATATCTTAAAACTCCACCCAACACCTAAGATATGATTTTTTTCCCTGCTATCCCTTAATTTTTAAATATGTTTAGAGAGAACCTCTTCCCAGCTTTTTATACCAGCTGTACTGTTCTTCACTAGCTGTGCCATTTTCTTGCCATTCAATATTTTAAAGACTGTTAAATTCATTAAGCAAGAGGCCATTAGAGCCAGGTGGCTCTAATTCTGTGGTGGCCTACCTAAGCAACCCAAAATCTAAGCCCGTAAATGCCTCAAGGTTAGGAACTCAAAAGGCTGAGAACAACCAATCATAAATACCTAACTAGGCTTTAAGCTATAGCCAATCAAATAGTTTCTTTTCTTTGCTTCTGCACTTTTCCCTGGCACTTGTTCACCGATGGCTCCTGTTCACCGAAGGCTTCTATTCACTGATGGCTCCTGTTCACTGATGGCTCCTGAACACATCTTGTTTGGCACTGCCCAATTCAAATGGATTTTTGATCAAATAAACTTAAAAAAAATTTTTTTTAATATTCTTCAGTTTATTTTTAACAGAACATTGCCTAAGGTGTATCTTCCTAAGGAACCAGGAGTATAGAGTCACCAACTTTTTTGAAAGTTGGTATTTCCAGTGCAGCAGAGTTAATCTTCATGACTGTGGTGGTGAGCAGTCAGTGCAAGACCCTGTCTCTATCTCTGCCAGTCATGGCAAAATACAGTCTGGGCAGGTTTCCAAGTGTGGCTGACATTCCTAAGCCAATAAGAAGTGTCCAAAATGGTTTCCAGCTTTCTCTCCAGGGGTAAGAGTTGGACCTGTTGTCATGGAGACTGACCTTTACCAGCTTGAACACATTTGCCATTTGACACAGAGGAATAAATCAGTGGTCTGACGGAAGGCACGGGCTGTAGGCTGGCTCTCCTGGAGCATTATCGTCGGTTTGCTCAACAATTCCACTGACTTGCTTCTTGAAACTGTTCCATGGCATCCATGAGAGCAGGACTCACCCATGCCAGCAGTCTCAGTGAGCCCGAAGTGGCCTCCACTTCAGGATTTACAGCCTTAGCAAACACAAAGCACATTTCTTTGTTTCCTTTCAGAAATTGAGGAGTGATTCATTTTCAGTAAACAAAGAGAGGATTACCAACCGACGTGTTTACTAGTCTGGAATTCAGCTCCCTCTGAATGCCATTCCTTCAGTTCCCGGGAAAGACATTGTGCATTTCAAACAGTTCTCTTTCTTCTTTAATCCACTTTCTTCCTACTTGGAAAAGATATATAATTTAGCCCTCCCTCAAATCCAAACGAGATGACTTTCAAAGGCCGTTTAGGCCCTAATGTTTGTCCTTTGCAAGAACAAGCAGCTGTGATTCTGAAGAATTTAAATGCAGATGCTGTTGGCAGCCTGAGATGTTTTCTGCCGCTGAAATGCAAAAGAAAATTTCACTTTACAACTGCACTGTGCCACTCCTGACATTGATGGGTCCTGTATTCACCAGAGGGGGAGAAATTAAAATATCTTACCTGTCTGCACAATATCTTTGGTGGTTAGACAACAATAAAATATTCAGTAGTCTGATACATTCACTGTTAAAACTGACAGATCAAGTTGAAACTGGTTGAGAACGTGTGCAGTGTATCATGTTCCTACTTTCTGTAGATTAACTTTCTATCATAACAATCGCATTCGGTAGGGCTCACATTGTCTCAATTATAAAGTCAACTCAGAGACATTAGCACTATAGCGATTGCTTCAGCAAATCTGAAATATTTTTAACTGTTGACAAAAGGTTCAGTTTCATTATAGTGAACTCCAGAGTAAAACTATGGTAATGTAATCACTTTCTCAGAGTTTCATCATTTATGGCCCCAGAAAATCATTAGAACGCTCCAGAATTATCCCAAAATGGTCCAAAGTAAGCAGTTTTCAAGTCAGTGGGAATTGCAGAGGCAGCTGATATCCACCTATCCATTTATTTATTAGAAATAGGTCACAGATAGCTAATTTTTGACATGAATCTTCTCATTTCAAAAGAATGTTAGAAATAGCTCAGCTAATGTACCATAAAAGTTCAGTTCAAGTTTTGATAATGAACCTAAAAGACATGTTAACAAATGAACTTATTGCTGTATATGCCCAAACCTGAAAGTTTTGTTTTCCCTTTTTCTTCCCTGGATATAAACAAATTCTCCTGACAGAAACTCAGCATCAACTCAGAAAAATTATTTTCCACTAAATATTTTTATTCATATGTTACTGTTCATATGCTACTGTTCAAGCAGTGTAGAGATATCCTTAGCAGAGAAGGGGAACTTTTTACCTTGTGATTTGGGATTTTTAAAAAACCAAATTTTTTTATGTTTATTTATTTTTGAGAGACAGAGTGAGACAGAGTGTGAGCGGAGGAGGGGCAGAGAGAGAAAGAGACAGAATCCGAAGCAGGCTCCGGGCTCTGAGAAAGAGTTCAGCACAGAGCCCGATGTGGGGCCTGAATCCATGAACCCTGAGATCATGACCTGAGCCACTCAGGTGCCCCGTGATTTGGGATTTTTAAACCACTAGCTTCATTAGACTAATAGGGTGTGGGGGGAATGAAATCCTCCATTTTGAAATCCAGGAATTTCCACTGGTAAAAAGGAGACACCAGGCTCAAAATGGAGTCACCTGTGCTGAGCCCACATCATCAAAATGAGACTTAATACCCAACCTAACTGCAGTTTCAACCAGTAATCTTAAACTGGCCGGTCTGAATCCTGGTCAACACTAGTGAGGTCATCCTCCTGATGGACCCAGTCTGTCCCCTCAAAGAAAGTATAGACTGCTTATAAAAGACAGCTCTTCAGAGATGCTTTCTATTTGCTAGATGGGATGCTGCCCAATTCGTGAATACAGCTCATTTGATCTTTAAATTTACCCAGTTGAAAATTTGTTTTTTAACACCCCTCTATTGACAGAAGGCCCAATTTCGTTATACTGAATAATGGAATAGCCCTGTAGCCATCTAATAAAAATGGGGTTAAACATGCTTTTCCTTCCTTCTAGCAAGATCTCTGTGCTCGGAAAATAGCCACAGAGTGAGGGGAGTTTTATTTCTCTTTATTTAGTAAGGATTAGGTATCTTGACTTTCTTTCATCATGTTCTGAGTTGTGTGCTTTGATGAATTTACCCATTTACCTTGCTTTTTAGATCTTAACTAGGGATGTGAGTGTTAGTACAAATATCTCTATATTGATATTTTAGTCATTAGCATTTCTTGAGTTTTGGTAACAAATTTGAGCTTGTGTTGAAATTTTAGTTGTTAAATGCATTTGATAGTTTGAGAGTTCAGAATTATTCTGATCTTACATATAGTTCAAGTTTAATCCAATTTCCCAGGCAACTTTTCCTATCATAATTATGCCATTTCTCATGGACTAAAAATTACTACTCTGGTTCACTTAATAAATATAAAAATTGGAAACCTACTTACAGCTTACTCTTTAATACAATTTAATATTAAAATCAAGACTATATTTCCCAGTTTGTGTAAAGACTAATTCAACTCAATTTCCATTGCATTTGGGAAAAGCAAGAAGCAAATTGCATTTGGGGAAAGCAAGAATCTAAATGTTTTAACCCTGGTAATCATCTGTCATTTCTACTTGCTAGAAAATGTCATTTCTAGAACTCTCTAATGGGAAACAATTTGAAAATATTCTTTAAGCTATTTGGTCCCAAGTTTTCCTTCCTAGTTTTCACCTCAGAGAAATGATGGCCCAAGTCTTAAAAGATAGCACAGTTCACTGAGTAGCACTTCTGCTATGGGTCATTCGGGACTCCAGCACATGGTGATATGCTTAAAACAGTGGGAGGAAGAAGTGTTATGTTTTTAAGTTAAAGTTTTACATTTTATGCCTTATAAAATAGTGAAAAAAGAGAATTACTATGTTTAAGATACCAATGATAAAATATCATCATTCTTCAATTTGGATATTGCATTGCAATGCTCTTTTGTATATACAAACTCACTTGGATCGTTCAATATCTCCTAGATGAAGTAACTGACTGCTACTATCTATTTACAGTTAAGAATTTAAAGGCTCAGAGAGACTGAGTTTCTAAAGTTCACACCACTAACAAGGGACAGCCAAAATTCAAATCCATGTCTCCAATGCTGTAAAATGGAATACAGATAAGATAGTTTTATAAGCATTTAGAACAATGTCTGATGTACATTAGCCATTTATTAAAGAATAGTTACCATTCCCTTATATTTCTTTTTTTTTTTCCACATTGCTCAAAATTTCAAAGAGATCAGGCCAGTTTTATATAACGGGAAATGCGTTTTCCTTCTCTCCAAAGTAAAAGTCACTATAACAGGAGTTAAGTTGTAAAGGTCAGAATATCCTATATGAATTAAGTGTCAAGTTAAAATACAGTGGGTGCAAATGGACTAATTAAAAGTATACAGTAATGAGGGCCTACTATGTGCCAAAGTACAAAGGCGAATAAGACAAGGTCTCTGCTCTGGGATGGTCTGGCTTTTGGATTCAGGCAGACCTCAGTCTGTAATTTACCAGCATTGAGACTAGTAATTCACTAGCCTTGAGACACAGGGCATGGTAATTACCCTTTCCATCCTCAGTTTCTCCTCTGTGAAATGGGATAGGAGAAATCCCAAGTTCTGTATTCAGAATGGGTTTGCATATGACTGTTTCAGTAACAGTAACTTCATAGATACATGGATCTGTTTCTGGGCTTTCTATTCTTTCCCTTGGTCAGTTTATCTGTGTTTGCTTCAGTATTGCACTGTGGTAATTATTATAACTTTACAATAAGAATTTATATCTGGTAGGGTAACTGTTTTTAACTTCTTTTTCTTCTTCAGCAGTGTTTTGGTTTTTCTTGGCCCTTTGCTTTTCCTTGTACATTTTAGAATCAGTTTTTTGATATTTATATCAGATGTTTATTTGAATCTAAAGGGAAATTGAGAGCATTTGACATCTTTTTGGTATTGAGTTTTACTATCCATGAACATGGTACAGAATATTTCTCAGGTTTTTAGATCTTTTAAAAAATGTTTATTTATTTACTTTGAGAGAGAAAGAGCATGAGTGGGGGAGGGGCAGAGAGAGAGGGAGAGAGAGAATCCCAAGCAGGCTCTGCCTTGTCAGTACAGAGCCTGACACAGGAATGGATCCCATGAACCTGAGCTGAAACCAAGGGTCAGATGTTTAACCAACTGGACCCCCCTGACTCCCCTCAGTTTTTAATATTTTTAATAAAACTATGAACCTGATTAATTTGTTTTATAGATTTATTCATAATATCTTTAAGATCTTTAAGAGTTTTTGTTGCTTTTGGATATGGTATTGTTTAAAATTTGTGTTTTTTAACTGTTGCTGGTATATAAAAATGTTATTGCTTTTTGCATATTGATCTAGTAATGGCTGGCTACGTTGCTAAACTCTCACATTCTTCCTAGTGCATTTAAAAATTTTTTCTATGTAGAAAATCATAGCGTTTGTGAAGAATGCTGATTTTGCATTTTCCTTTTAAATCTTTGTATATTTAGTTTTCCTTTCTCATGCTAATTAGAACTGCAATACAGTGTTGAATAGAAGCAAGTGCAATGGGTATCCTTGTCTTGATTTTAACAAACTGCTTCTAATGTTTCCATAATATGAACAATACCTTCTCTGGGTCACTTTGCAGACTTTAAAAAATCAGATCAATGGGTTTTGATTTTCTAATGTTAAACCATTTTTTGCATACCTAGATTAAATTTTCTATGGTCTTACTTAGAATTTTTGCATTTATTTTCATAATTTACATTGGCCTCTAATTTCCTTTTTTGTTCTTTCCTGTCTGGTTTTAGTATCAGTGTTATACTGGTCTAATGGAATGAGTTGGAGAGTATTCCTCCTTTTTCTATTTTCTGGGAGAATTTGTTTAAGATTGAAATGTTCAGTTCCTAGGAAGTTGGTCATATTTCTTTCTGAATTGTCTAGGCTCAGTGTTTTCCTCATGGGAGGATTTCAAACTATTGCTTCAATTTCTTTAATAGTTATAGAACAATGCAATTTTCTTTCTGAAGTCAATTTGGGTACAGTATGTTTTTCTGGGAATTTGTCCATTTTGTGTAAATTTTCAAGCTTATTGGCATAAAATTGTTTATAGAATTCCAGAATGTCTTCTGCATCTGTACTTTTGTCCCATTTATCCCTTCATAATACTGTTTATTTATGCCTTTTCTCTTTTTTCTTGATCAGTTTTGCCTGAGGCTTACCTGTTTTGTTAGTATTTTCAGAGAACAAACTTTTCATGTTATTGATTCTCTCAGTTATAAATATTTTTATTTCGTGAATTTCTGCTGTTATCTCTTTTCCTTTTCTTTCTTTGGGTTGTTTTTATTGTTCTTTTAATAACTGCCTAACTGGAAACCTAAATCACAGGCCAGTCTTTCATAGGACGTGAGCATAACTACCACTTTTAATGCATCCCACAAGTTTTACTATGTAGTCTTTCCATTATTATTTGGCTCTAAGCATTTTTAATTTTCATTATGATTTCTCCCTGAACCCATGAAATTATTTGCAGTGTGTTTCTGAAAGTTCCAATATATGGGCACATTCTGTTATTAATTTCTAATTTAATTGTGGTGTTTTCTGAGAACATGCTTTATATAATATTGATGTTTTGAAATTCAATGGTGTTTGGTCTAGGATTCAATCAATTGTTGTAAATGTTTACGTGTGCTTGAGAATAGTGATTATTTTCTGGTTCTTGAGTACCAAGTTTAAGATATAGTTTGTAAATATTTATTTATCTTGGGGGAGAGCACAAGTGAGGGAGGAGCAGACAGAGGGGGACAGAGGATCTGAAGCGGGCTCTGTGCTGACAGGCAGACAGCAGTGAGTTCAATGTAGGGCTCGAACTCACAAACTGTGAGATCATGACCTAAGCCAAAGTCAGATGCTCAACAGACTGAGCCACCCAGGCACCCCACTGAGTACTAAGTTTAAAATATCATTTGGGTCAAGCTTATTAATTGTGTTAAAATATTTTATATATTTTTGAGTTTTTATCTTTTTGAGGTATTAATAAGTTAAGAGATGATTTTAAATCTCTGATTATGATGATGAGTTTTTCAATTTATTTCTATAATTCTTTTCAATTTCACTTTATATATTTTAAGTCTATTTTATTAGGTGCATAAAATTTAAAATATTCCATCTTCCTTGTGAATTGAATTTTTATCATTATGTATCAATATTCTTATCATTTAAATTTTTTTGTCTTAATGTCTGTTTTGTCTGATGTCTAATGTTAATATAGCCATACATTTGTCTGATATACCCTTTTCTCTTTTTTTTACTTTCAGACTTGCCGTGTGTTAAGGGTATCTCTTGCAAAATAGGCACACACACACACACACACACACACACACACACACACACATGTACAATCTTACAACTGCTGTTTTTTAACAGAATCAGGAACAGGCTTCAGCCTCTGAGCAGCACAGAATTTGGGGCTCAAACGCATGAACCGTGAGATCATGACCTGAGCCAAGGTTGGACGCTTAGCCAACTGAGCCATCCAGGTGTCCCTATATTTGAAAACTTTAAAGTATCTTACACATAGATATTTATTTGTTGCACTTTTCCTATTTTTCTCCTTTTTAAAAAAAAATGTTGAATTATTCCTGCTCTGTGCATTCCACTTTTTTCTCCCCTCTGCTTTGAAATTTATTAATCTATTATTTTGTTGATTCTCTTTGAAATTTTAATGTAATATTTAACTCCAAGTTTGTTTTATGTTGGAGAAATTTTAAAAGAAATCTTTAAAAAATTTTTTTTATCATGTTTGTTTGTTTTTGAGAGAGAGAGAGAGAGAGAGAGAGGCAGAGAGAGAGAGAGAGACACAGAATCACAGAATTGAAAGCAGGCTCCAGGCTCTGAACTATTAGCACAGAGCCCGACATGGCGCTCAATCTCACAAACCTCGATATCATGACCTGAGCCAAAGTCAGAAACACTTAACCAACTGTACCACCCAGGTGCCTCTGAAAAAAATCTTTATGATAGTGTTTGACTTGAGATTTTCCAAGGAAAAATAGCTACAACACAGAAGATATCTTTGTTCTTTTCCCTCCCTCTGCAGCGCCAGAATCCTCTCTCTTCACTAAGGAACCAGAAGAAACTGGGCAGAGAAGAAAGGCCATTGATACTTAATGGGGGTTGCTAAATATGTAGGACACAAGGAGGGACTGGAGGACCAAAAGTTTATTTCTTTTATAAAGAGGGGTGAAGCAGCCTGGGGAAAGGTGGAGAGTTTGTAGACACTAGATACAAAAGACATTAAAGGGAGAGTACTCTGGAGTTTGAAGAGAGAAGGGAAGTATTTGGGAACAAGGGTGGGGTAGTTCCTAAAGTCCCAGGACATGAGAACTCTTTCCTTGTGTACAAGTGAGTACCTTCACTCACTTTGTAAACTTAACCTATCCTTAAAACTAGGATGACAAAACACAGTCCTCTATCCCAACACCCAACCCAACTCTGTCTTTGCAAAACTGCCTGAACACTACAGGAAAGAACTCCTTGAACCCTCATCAAGATACCAGGTAATAGGGGCGCCTGGGTGGCGCAGTCGGTTAAGCGTCCGACTTCAGCCAGGTCACGATCTCGCGGTCCGTGAGTTCGAGCCCCGCATCAGGCTCTGGGCTGATGGCTCAGAGCCTGGAGCCTGTTTCCGATTCTGTGTCTCCCTCTCTCTCTGCCCCTCCCCCGTTCATGCTCGGTCTCTCTCTGTCCCAAAAATAAATAAACGTTGAAAAAAAAATTAAAAAAAAAATACCAGGTAATAAAGTGGTATTAGGAGTAGATAAGAAGAAGCTTCTCCCTTCATGGTCACCAGTGGACAGGCACAATTGGGATTCTTGCTGGGAGTTGCAGAAAAGTGAGAGGCAAATATCTGAAAACTACAATCCGAATAGAGAACTGTTTCCTGAGTTTCTGTTTCCCAGAGGAATACACTGTAGCACAGCAAAGGAAGAAAGCTATCACATGGCTTAAATAAGTACAGTAGTGTACAACATCACATACTGAGTATTATGATGGGGGAAATACAGAGTGCAATGGGAGTGAATAGAGACCCTGGAAAGGAGTTTCTGAGGAAGTCATGTTCAAGCGGAGTCTTATCTGGGTGAAGGTGATGGCACTGCCTTAGATGAGACAAATGTTAGAGACACAGAGAACACATTATGAGGTCTTAAAGGTGAAAGAGAATATGCTGTGTTTGAAGGACTGAAAACTTTAATGTGGATCATTGTGAGCAAGGAAGAGAATGGCATGAAATGAGTCTGAAAAAGTAGACAGGGACCAAATGCCTTGAAAACCATGTCATATATTTGATTTAACCCCATAGGCAAGAAAAAATCACTATAGCTTCTTATTTGTTTTGTTTTAACAGGTAAGTGACACGACTTAATCTGCATTTTTGAAAATACATTCTGGCTGCTGTGTAGATTGGAAATGGGCAGGGCAGGGATAATGATCACGATGTCCATTGTAATAATCCAAGTGAACAATGATGGTGACCTGGACAAGTGTGGAGATAAAGGGGAAATTAACCAACTTGAGAGATATTTAAAAGGTAGATTAAACTTGGTGATGACTACATAAAGAAAGAGAGAAGGAAGAAGTCAAGAATGACTCCTAGGTTTCTGAATTGATTAGCTGTGACATAATTTATCAAGCCAGGGAACCTGGGATGAGGAGCAAGTTTGACAGATGGTGTAGAAGAGAAAGACAATGAACCCAGTTTTATACAAGTTAAGTTGAAAAGAGAGAGCAAAGTAGAAATTTTCAGGCATGTTTCCACCTTGACTTTTGCAGTTGCCTCTACCTGGAACACTCTCCACAAATATCCACGTATCTCACTTTCTTAAACTTTGTCAGGTGTCACTTTCTTCGGGTTTCAATGACCCCTTTATTTTTAAAAGTAGTAGTTCTCTCCTTCTACTTCATATTCTCTCTCTTCTCTCCATGTTTTTTTCATAGTTCTTATAATTTTGACTCTTCCTGTATTTCCTCTATCTGAAATGCATCCTTACCACCTCAAAATGCTGCAAGGAGCACTTCAAATCTCAGCTCCTTGGAAAGCTCTCCTTGAGGTCACCAGGCTGAGTTATGAGTACTCTACTCAGGAGTCTCATTCTTCATCTTGAACATTTCCATCATACTACATTGTAATGTCTTCTGAATCAGGAGTCTCTTCCACTGGTCTGTGAGCTCCAGCGGGGCAGGAACTTCAGATCCTTGACTCCTAACACAGAGTAGATACTCAGTGAATACTTGTTGGATGAAAGGCAAAGTTTTCAATAACCACCATGGAATGGAGCACATTAAAGGATATTTTCCCTTTCATCTGCCATTAAATGAATGTTGAGTTGTTTGTTAAATTCTTGATGTATTTTCCTTCCCAGAATGTATTTCCCTTTCTTCAAAATAAAATCACCTCTATTACTTTTGAAGAATTACTTCTTCCCCATCACCTACAGTATATTAGTTGGGCTCTCAGTCACGATATCTTGCCTTACCAAGGGAAGGAAGAACACATAATGCAAAGTAAGGAAAGCAGTGTCTCTAACCTTAGAATTCATATCTTGAATAGAGGATGAAAAATGGTTAGGATCAAATAACATCCATGTCTTCCTGACTATTCCATTCTGTAGGTCCTATTCCCCAGGCAACCAGAAATTTCCTAGTTCCTGTCATTTCTAGATCTTGGTTCTTCAAGTTTTCCTTTGATTTGTTGAGTACTCCACTTCCTTCTTTTGTTTGTTTGCTTGTTTGTTTGTTTATTTATAATTCACATCCAAGTTAGTGGATGTCACCAGTGGACAGGCACACTATATGCTGGCAGCATATAGTGCAATAATGATTTCAGGAGTAGAATCCAGTGATTCATCCCCTACATATAACACACAGTGCTCTTTCCAACAAATGTCCTCCTTAATGATCCTTGACCATTTAACCCAACCCCCCACCTATGACCCCTCCAGCAACCCTGTTTGTTCTCTATATTTAAGATGTTTTGTCTCCCTCCCTGTTTTTATATTATTTTTGCTTCCCTTCCCTTGTGTTCATCTGTTTTGTATCTTAAATTTCACTTATGAGTGAAGTTATGTTTGTCTTTCACTTAGCATAATACACTAGTTCCATCGATGTTTTTGCAAGTCGCATGACTTCATTCTTTTTGATTGCTGAGTAATACTCCAGTGTGTGTGTGTGTGTGTGTGTGTGTGTGTGTGTGTGTGTGTGTGTGTATCACATCTTCTTTATCCATTCATCTGTCAATGGACATTTCCATACTTTGGTTATTGTTGCTAGCACTGCCATAAACATTGGGGTGCATGTGCCCCTTTGAAACAGCACACCGATATCCTTTGGATAAATATCTAGTAGTGCTATTTCTGGGTCATAGAGTAGTTCTATTTTTAATCTTTTGAGGAACCTCCATACTGTTTTCCAGAGTGGCTACACCAGTGTGCATTCCCACCAGCAATGCAAAAGTGTTCTTCTTTCTCTGCCTCCTCACCAACATTTGTCGTCACCTGGATTGTTAATTTTAGCCATTTTGACAGGTGTGAGGTGGTATCTCATTGCGGTTTTGATTTTCATTTCCCTGATGAAGAGTGATGTTGAGCATTTTTTCATGTGTCTGTCAGTCATCCGGATGTCTTCTTTGGAGAAGTGTCTTTTGCCCATTTCTTTACTGGATTGTTTGTTTTTTTGGGTGTTGAGTTTGATAGGTTCTTTACAGATTTTGGATACTAACCCTTTATCTCATATGTCATTTGCAAATATCTTCTCCCATTCTGTGGGTTGCCTTTTAGTTTTGCTGATTGTTTCCTTTGCCGTGCAAAAGCTTTTTATCTTGATGAGGTTGAATTAGTTCATTTTTGCTTTTGTTTCCCTTGCCTCTGGAGACATGCTGAGTAAGAAGTTGCTGCAGTCAGGGTCAAAGAGGTTTTTGCCTGCTTTTTTTCTCCAGGATTTTGATGGCTTCTTGTTTTAGATTTAGGCCTTTCATCCATTTTGAGTTTATTTTTGTGTATGGTGTAAGAAAGTGGTCTAGGTTTATTCTTCTGCACGTTGCTGTCCAGTTTTCCCAACACCATTTCCTGAAGAGACTGTCTTTATTCCATTGGATATTCTTTCCTGCTTTGTCAAAGATTAGTTGACCACACGTTTGTGGGTCAATTTCTGGGTTTTCTGTTCTGTTCCATTGATCTAAATGTCTGTTTTTTATTCCACTTCCTTCTAATCAATTCCTTTTGGGGCCTAAGTTGGCAAAAGTTGCTCTCTGTTGTATGCATCCAAAAGTCTTGATATAAACTTAGATTAGTAGTAATGGTAAGAGAATCAAAAAGCCTACTAATGTAGTGGATACTAAAAAAAAATGACACACTCATAACTTAAATATTTTATTTGATCATCATAGGTATAATATTCATTAGCCAATCTTTAGATTCAGGGTCAAGACCATTTATTTAAGCATAGTTTTATTTCCTTTTGGAATACCCATACCCACAATGCATGTCCTATATTTTCCAATTCCATTTTTTAAAGACATTGTGAAACAATCTGAGTACAGAATTCTTATAGATTTTTACAAATTTTCCTGATCATTTATAATTATTTTTATTAGATGTAATTGAACAGGTTTTTTTTTTTTTGTACTTTAATGAGTCTCTCTAAACTTTCTACATAATTTTTACATAAACAAAATCCTCTTTTTTTCCTCCTTCATATTTCATATATTTACCAAATGTTTAATTAGATTGTGCAATTATAATAACAACTGGCAAAACAGATTTGGGAACAAATACATTGGACTATTGGTAAGCACATAACTTAGTTGGTGGGGAAAATGCAAGGGACATATCAAAGACAACCTGTCAGTTGATAACATTGAACTTATTTTGGGTATCTGTCAGGGAATTAAAGGGCTATCATTATTCCTTGGATAAGGGCTCCCTTAAAAAACACTTTTATTAAACTCATATTTAACTTTAGAGCCTCCTAAGGAAAATACCTTTTTTTTGTTGTTGTTGTTACTTATTGCATGATACCTCTTCTTGAATTTCACAATTGGAAGATAATGGTGGAGGTGTTAGCTAACACTGTGGTATAATCATACTGCAATGTAGAAGTGAATCGAATCAACATGTTGTATGCCTTAAATTTATACAATATTATATGCCCATTATATTTCAGTAAGCTGGAAAAAAGAAGACAATGGATTATTTTGGAATGAGGTAAAAAATATTTCTTTTGGAAGCATTAATATCCACCATACTAAACTGGTGTTTGGGGAAATATAATTGTAGTTCAACAAATGCAGTTAGTTAGCACTTCTAATGTGATTGACTCTGTTGCTGAATGCAGGACATACACAGATGAATCAGAAGTGGTTTGGGTTTATGCAAAACTCAAAATATAAAAAGGCACCCTGGTTTAATGAGACATTAGAGGATCAGACGCGGCCTGTGGCCCTGAGGTGCCCCCAGGTTAGTTGTTTAGAGACAGGATAAGGACACAGGAAACTAGCTAGCTCATTGTCCAAGGCCATTGGTGATTCAGTGTCAATGTGATGGCAGCAGCTAGTCAGTGCTCCAGACGGAGGGATCCGAGATGCCTATTGTGTCATTTATGTAAATTTTACTGTGCATTACTTTGGGCCAGGCAGTATTCTAGACATTGAGGTTCTAAGGGTGAACAAGACAGGTAAGTTTCTTGCCCTCAGAGAACTTAGTTGGGAGTGTGTGAATGTGTGGGGCAGACAGTGAAGGCATGGACATATAAGTGATCAGACACATAGGCTTCTGGAAAGAGAAAACCAGGGTAATGAGTGGGACACTTAGTGTTGGGAAAAGCTGCTCTATGGAGATGAAATCTCGGCTGAACGGGGAGAGGGAGTCAGTATGTGAAGATTTGGGGGGAAAATGTTTCAGTGAAGGCATCATCTATTGCAGCTGTCTTCATGCAGGATTAATCTTGGAATGTTTAGGGCAGAAAAGCTGGGGTAACTTTCAGGAGGTGCCCGGTTTCTATTTCTGTAGGACAAATAGAATTAGTGAGTTTCTCCTGCTGTGTGTAAGTAGGGGACAACCCTGGCCTTTTCTAAGCTCCTCTGGGGAGCCACGGATCCCTGGGCAGTAACATTACTGTGGGGAGCTGAACTTACAACATTAGAATGCAATTTAACACGCCTCTGAGAGGCTGCGTCAGGTGGCACACTCTCTTGCTTCCCTCATTCCTCAGGCTGTGCTTTGATCCATGTCAATTTTCAGAATAATATAGAGGAAACTGCAGACTCAAATAGGAAACTTCGACTCTATCATTTTATTTTTCCGTTTTATGGTTTTCCCTTCTGTCCGGGCTCTGTTCTGACAAGCCAAGGCTTTTTGGCAAATCAGCTGAAAAGTACACTTAAACAAATGAATATGATTATAGGGATTCAGCCTTCCAGGATTACTCTATTAGAGAACTTGTTTAAACAAACCTACTTTCTCATTCCTGCAACTGACAAAACTGTAGGAAAATCACTCATGGTTGAAAGCAAAGTGTAGTAAAGTGCTATGTTATACCACTGGCTCTGTCAAAGGGAAAATAAACAAACAAATCACAAGCAACAATGTGTTGCGAAAATGATAGGTCAGAGGTTTATTTAAAAAAGGAGAAAATCCAAAAAAAAAAATCAGATTGACAGTTTGATTCCAAAGGTTGATAATAAATGTGAAATAAAAGCTTTATAAAGAACAGTATGCCGTGATTTTCATCTTGACTGTATGGTTGGGTGAATATATAAACAAACAACAGTTTGGGGAAAAATTAGCAACATTGGTTGCTCAATCGAAGAATCCAGATTGACCTACTTAAATTTTTTTTTAATGTTTATTTTTGAGAGAGAGAAAGAGAGAGAGAGAGAGAACTAACAAGTGGGAGAGGGGCAGAGAGAGAGGGAGACACAGAATCCAAAGCAGGCTTCAGGCTCTAAGCCATCAGCACAGAGCCTATGAGGGCTTGAATTTGCTAATTCACATGTTAATCTCTAAGCGAAGGACTGATCTAGATGTTAATGTTCTTGATAGCTTGGTTTAAAAACAAGGTAAGTAAAAACTTAGACATCAAAAGTTTTCTTGGCAAATATGGAACCAATCAACAGTGGATAGAGTTGATGATTTGGAAAGACTTAATGAAAACTATATTCAGGGCGACCGTGTGTTCCGGGATGTCGATGATAGCCCCACTTCATACCTGTTGTGCCAACACAATCACTAGCAGCAGCTTCCTTTCACTCTTAAAAGTGTTTTGCTGCTTAGAGCACATCCTGAAAGTAACAGTCCTCCCCAGGATGGAATCTGTCTGGCTGGCAACTTTGCCTTTCACTAGAATTTCGGTTTGCGCTTCATCCACTCATTCACAAATATTTCTAGGAAGTGCAATACCAGATATTTTTCCAGTCATGAAGTTACAAAAAAGATAAGTAGCAAGTATACCTCTCAAGGGGCTTGGAATATATAAGGATCAGTACAGGATGGACATAAATCGTTTTTCTCAATTCAGTGCAATGAGCTTTAATGACAACATATTGTGTATTTAAGCGCCGACCACGTCCCCAGGGAAAGAGAGGTGAGCAAGACAAGGTCTACGTCTTTAAGAAGGAGTCGTTGCTGGTGGATCTACTTGCCTCCATGTTTTTAATCTAGAGCCTCCACTGGCTTCCCATTTCACTTGGAATAAAATCTGAGTTCCTTATCATGGTCTTGAAGCCCTGATCTGGACTCTGCCTGCCTCTGTGACCTTATTTCACACTACTTTCTCCGTGGTTCACTAAGCTCCAGACTCACTGCCTTTCTTTGTGGTCCAGGCATGGTCTGAGCTCATCCTGGACTCACGGGGTTTGCACTTGCCATTTTCCCTCACTCCTTATAAACCCCTTCTCCCAGTCATTCTGTGGCTGGCTCCTTTGCATCTTTGGTGCCCAGGCTCCAAAGTGATGTCTCCCCTCCCTCTGCCCCGTTTTACCTTTTTTTCACAGCCTTTATCATCCTCTGAAAATAATTTTGAAGTATGTGTTGCTTTTTTGTGCTATCTTCTTTTGATAAAATGTAAGTAGATTATTGGCTGTCTTGATTACCCCCAAATCCTTGTACCTAGAGCAGTACCTGGCATAGTAAGTGCTCAGTAAATGTTTCTGAGAGAATGAGTAAGTACTTAGCGACTCTTTCTTTCCTTGGGTTAATGCTAACGTCTCACAATTCAACAAGCATTCTTAAAAGCCTTTTTCTTGCTTCTTTTACATGATTCTTTTTGCACTTTGAGTCCTGGAGCTTGTTATTCTTAGTCCATTCTCTTGACAAGAGTTATTTTGTGTTGCTTGCACCAACACACCAGTGTTGACTTTTGAAGCCCACACAGGTACAGAACCGCTCAGGCTGTTGCCTTCTGTGCCTCCCTGTTCTAATAAAATACAAACCTGAGAAGATTTTCGATTATTTCTCTTGCTTCTTTTCTTTAAAAAAAAATTTTTTTTTCAATGTTTATTTTTTTGGGGGACAGAGAGAGACAGAGCATGAACGGGGGAGGGGCAGAGAGAGAGGGAGACACAGAATCGGAAACAGGCTCCAGGCTCCGAGCCATCAGCCCAGAGCCTGACGCAGGGCTCGAACTCATGGACCGCGAGATCGTGACCTGGCTGAAGTCGGACGCTTAACCGACCGCGCCACCCAGGCGCCCCTCTCTTGCTTCTTTTCATATCTGGGGAGTGAATGCCAATCCGTTTCAGTCTGAAGGGTCAGTGAGAGATCTGTGGGCTTGTGCCTGGCAGTGGTGGGGCTGTGTTTGGGATTAGAAGACAATACTCCTAATCCAGTGTAAACAGGGCAAATATTTTGAATATTTAGTCCTGTAATGATGGCAGTTTGTCCATTCCCTTTGCAAAAGGGACTGTTGAAGTAGGTGAGAGATGCCTCATTTGTCCTTAGTTCACAGTCAGTTGGTCAGTGAGGAGATCAAGCCTGCACTGCAAGCTGCATGACCCTCCTACTTCAACCAAGGACAGTAGCCAGAACTACTTATTTGAATTATACATAAGCTTCACTTATTCTTTTACATAGAATGGTCTTGTATTTCCTCTAAAATCAACAATTCAACTCCTTAATGAAATGCTGTAGACCTGACTGGAGATAAAAAAGGGTACGATAATTCAAGTGTGGTGCCAAACACAGTGTCTTGAATGACAGTGACATGCTTTCTTACATGTTCTCTCAACAATCCGTTGAGGTAGGCAAAACAAGATTAACCCATTCCTAAGCTTCAAGGGTTGAAGGCTATTGGGCCAGAAAAATGGCAAAGCAAGAAGAGCTTATTTCACATCTTCTGAGGCCAGCCCACTGTGATTTCCATTACGTCATACTTTGTCCGTTCTTCCCACCCTCTGGGTATATTTCACTTGTGTACTTCACTTTATTTTCAGCTAATCTTTTCTCTTGAATGGGACCAGTGCAGCAATTTTTACTTCATGTCTCATCTTATTAATCATTTACACAGAATCTACTGGCAGCTGATCACATTTGAAATAAACACAAGGAGTGCCATTTGTGTTTTTAGAGTAGAAGATACCAACAGGGGATTGATGTGGGAGAATTTTTGTTGGCTGAAATGCCCATGAAGAATAAAGGAGGAAGGAGGAGGAGTAGACAGGGATAGCAAGAGTACACAGGTCTGACATCTGTGAAAGAGAGAAAGATGGAAAGATTGGGTTGGAAGAGCCCAGGCCATAGCGCAATTCTGGGAAATTTTGACCAGGTCAGTGGGGAATTCCTGAACCAAGTCTTCTCTCCCCTCCCCTTAGTGTAGGGATTGGCAAACCATGGCCCAGGAGAAAATCCAGCCTACCACCTGGTTTTGTAAATAATGTCTTATTGGAATATAGTCACACCCATTCATTTACATATCATTTATGGCTGCTTTCATGATAAAATGGCAGATCTGAGTTGCTGCAACAGAGAATGTATGGCTGGAAAAATTTAAAAAATTTATTATCTGACTCTAGAGAAAAACATTTATGGATCGTTGCTTTCAAGTAATATCATGTGGGAATGGCCCATTACGGTACCCTCATCATGGTTAGTTACTGTCGAGAATAGCCGTAAGAAAATGTGGTCTCAGTGCAAATGCTGCTTCTGGGTGGACCCAAAAGGATTTTAATGAGCTCTGTTTCTCACAGCCGTTCTCATACAGGGAGATTGTTGTGGGGCATTACTTTGGCTGCCACACAAGAAGATCTGAAATAGCCATTAATTAAATATTTTGGTTGGAGATGGGATCTCCAACACGTTGCATTGGAAATGCAGAGAGACTTTGGGACTACAAATCCTTAAGCATTTACTATGTGGTCCTTTACCAAAAAAGTTTGTCAAGTCCTGGTCTAGATAAAAAATATTGGTTATCCTACAAGGGAGGTGCCTAAATTACAAAGACCCTTGGACAATGCCGGGATTAGGGGCACAAAGTCCAGTGCAGTAAGAAAAAATCCATGTATAACTTTTGACTCTCCAAACACTAATAGCCTACTGTTGACCAGAAGCCTTACCAATTACAAAAATAGATTAACACATGTTTTGTGTGTTATGTGTATTATATACTGCATTCTTATAATAAATAAGCTAAAGTGAAGGAAATGTTATTAAGGAAATCATAAGGGAGAGAAAATACATTTCCAGTACTGTCTATTTATTGAAAAAAAAAAAAAAACAACTGTATATAAGTAGGCCCGTGCAGTTCAAACCCATGGTGTTCAACAGTCAACAGTAATAATCTGCTTTATAAAGCGATTTCTTCTAAGACGGCCCAGCAAGAATTATTTTTCTAGGATAGGACTTGATCAACTCTGTTTTAGTTGATAAAGTTGAGTTGCTGAGGGATGTGCAGGTGCTGGAGGGAATGATGCATGGTCAGAAGAGGGGGGACCTTGTCCAGTATTGGCAAGTCATTACCTTTGTGGCCTCAGTGTGTCATGTCCCCTCCAGGCTTCACATGTTCCATTGGTAGAATGTGAGGTTGAGACTAGAGGGCTTTAATTCCTTCTACTTCTAACTGCAAGCAGTTTAGGAAATTTAGGAACTTTGGACAGAAGCAGCAGCTGGGCCTCTAGTAGACTGACAGGGTGACCAGGACCCATCACCGATGGGAGGTATTCTCTACCTGGCATGGGGAATACTCTAGCAGGGGAGATTTGAAATCTGGCAATAACATCAATTGTTCCCTTTTTAAATTTCCCAATAAGCAAGGTTTCATCTGTGGAGATGTTTGAGTACATGATACTGTGGTCCATCAGGTGGAACCATTCAGCAAAGCAGCAAATGGCAGGGCTTCCTCAACCAGCTTGGCTGGGGGTTGCAGCAGGGCCCTTGTGCTGGGACATAGAAGAGAGGTTTTCTTCCCACTTACACGTTCTGCTCCGTCCTGTTGGAGGAAAATGAGAGGAATATATGTGTTTATTACCTGTGTGTGTGTGTGTGTTTGTGTGAGTGCGTGTGGGCGTGTGTGGCGGCGTGTGTAGGGGAGGAGATAAACACCAAAGCAGCTCAGAAAACGCCACTGACTCTATGAAACCCACATACTACAAGTTTGTATGTGTGTAATGTAAATTGTACTTGCTTCACTTTCAGATATAGCTCTTTGGTAACAGTATTAGTGTCAGATACTACATATTCCCAGGAGGGCTGGGAGGGGTTCATAAGAAGGGAGGACAATTCTTCCAGTAATATTATATGTGGGGTTGTTAGAAAATAAAAATACAGAGACCCAGTTAAATCTGAATTCAGATAAACAATGAGATTTTAGTGTCAGTGGTGTCCTCTGACAGTATTTCTATTGTTTTTGACAACCTTAATTTAATGAGGTCCATTTCCTGGAAGAGGTAATAGGGTGGATTTTAATGCCATATAAAAGAGTTGGAAAAAATGAGTAGATCCTAGGGCAGGGGGAGCCATGGTCATTGTAACACCTGTCTTTACCATCTTTTCTCATCCTCTAGCCAAGTTTGTGATATATTTTTTAAAGTGGTAAGGTAAAAAATAAGCTTTAACTCTACCCTTAGAATGACCAGAGTTTATTTGAGGAAACTGCTAGAACTTTAAGTCCAACAGTAACTACAGGGCTGACCCAGACCCATATCAAACACTGTGATAATTGAGTTTTTCAAGTCATAGAGTGAGATGGAAAGCTATATCGTGGCTGAGCTAAGAACATATTCTATCATTTTTTTGGGAAAGTGAACTGTCCTGGAAATATAAACATCTCTTTTTAGACCTTAATCTGAATCCCACTGAATTTACAAAATGTGAAACTGTTTAGTTGAATCAAAGCAACAGTGAGAAATGTCACGCCTAGACCCTTCTTTAGCAGGCAAATAGACATTGATAATACTGTCATTTGGAAGAGTGTGGGCACTAGAGTGCTTTCCTTCACCCATTAAAGAAGGCCACAGTGAAAAAGTGCAAAAACTTTCTGCCATGAGCAAAATAATATTGTAAACTTCCTTTTTCAATACTTTCCCCTATTATTGTTCATTGTAAGTTTGTGCTTATGCCAGCACGATTTTGACAAGCTTCAAAATATCGGCAACTATAATTGTAGGATTCCTTTCTTAATAAAATAAAATTTGTTCTCCATCGGGGGGTAGGGAGTTGCTGGTCCTAAAGAATCATGATGAAGATGATGTCAAAAGCAGAGCAATTTAACTGAGTTTCATCCCTTAAGCTGCACAGAGATATTAACTAGAAAGTTAACCTTCACAAGGTTAGAAGCTGCTGGCAAAGTTCCTAAACACTGAAACCTTTTGAGATCTTTAGCTCTTTTTTTTCCCCCCACACAACATTTCTCTTCCTTTTATCCAATAACTCTTGTCCCAAGGCACATTCTCCCTCCAATTCCCTATCCCTTTATTGGCATGCAATTAGCCTCATAATTGACCCACATTGTGCTCAACATGGGGACTCTAATTTCTCATTTCTCATCAGATGTTGCTTTAAAAAAATTATATTCTCAGCTCATCCTATCGTCTTCTCAACTTAAAGTCTGGCTGGCTTTTTGAGATAATGTTCAGGACATATCTGTCTGTTTCGTTGTGTTATTCTGCCATCTTCCTTTCTCTGTCACAGCCGGCCAGTGTTTCAGTTATCAGTCAGTTATCTGTCGCTGCATAGGAAATCACTCCAAACTTTGCGGCATCGAACAACAACTTTTTTATTACGCTCGCTGACTTTGTGGGTCAAGAATTCAGACCAGAAACAGAGGATATAGTTTATCTCTGCTTTAAGGTGTCTGAGATTCAGCTGGGAAGGCTCAGACAGTGGGGAGTGACTTGAATAGCTGATGGCTGGAATCATCTGGAGACTTCTTCACACATATCTGGTGCCTGCGCTGGGCTCCCTTACATGTTGGGCTTAGCTGGGGCTCTCAACCAGAATAAATACATGTGGCTGTTCATGTGCTTGAGCTTTCTCAGAGCATAGTGACCTCAGGGTCGTTGTACTACTTACATGGCAGCTTGGGACTGTAAGAGCAGGTGCTCCAGTAGCAAAAGGCAGATGCTGCAGGACATGTTATGACCTAGCTTCAGAAGTCACATGGAATTACTTCCCTTGTGCTTTATTGATTAAGGAAGTCATAAGCCTGCCCAAATTGAGGGGCAGTGGGCATAGATATCATCCCTTGATGGGAAGAATGTTCAAGAATTTATAGCCATGTGTTAGGACTGTCATACAGCAGCAGATGTTAGATAGGTTTCTTATCTATGTGGAAAGCCTAGAGTCAGCTACAAAGGGGATCCTAGACATTGCTCATCCTAGATGTTGCTTATATGAAGATAGTAAGCTAAAGATGCATTGAATTTTTGAATGACAGGCAGGGAGTGGAACACACACACACACACACACACACACAGAAAGATATTTAAGAGTACTGGAGATAGAGAGACAGACATGCTTAAAAAGGAGGGTCCAAGGCCTCTGGAGGATGTGCTTCAGGGAATGTATGTACCTCTGAAATGGTTGGAAACATTTTGTATGTGTATTTTTGGGAGCATTTTGTTCTTGTGTGTGTGTGTGTAGTATATGAAGTCTTTCACCTCCAAAAGTTTAAGAAATACCAATTTGAGGCAAGAAAATGGAGACTAGAGTTGTGTGAGGGAAGATGTTGTGCATATTTCATATCAGGGGAATGATTTTGTGAGATGTTGAAACTAAAATAGGTAAATCAGGCAGGTTGGGTGGAAGTTTTGACGCATTGGTCCACAGACTCAGGTATGCCGGAAATAGTGTACTTAAAATTTTCTGTGCATCAGTTTAAATCTCGTTCTAAATCCTCACTCTGCTGAGCTCCCAGCCCCTCACACCAACCCTGCTGATGTGCCAATGATTTGCAGTTCTATTCACAGCCAGACACAAGGACGCCTGATGTTTGGTTCTTATTGGTCATTAACCGAGCATTTGTGATCTCATGCCATGTGGTTTCCTCAGGTTCAGACATCACTTCTAGGCCATGGTTAGAGCCAAGAGTCCTTGAGAGGTTGGGAATTGGCTGCTCAGGAGTCAGTGAACTGTGGTAGTTTTTCCTCTAATATCTTGCCATTTCCCATAAACAGGGAAATCTTGTGACCCATCGACCTTCATCTTCGGTCCACTTTGAGGTGAATTCATCATTTTCTCTCAACCTGTCAGAATCATATTCCCCTCTTTTCTCCTCCTATTCACCTGGCACAATATCGTCAACAATCTAGGGCTTTTCTAAAAACAGAAAGAGTAGATGACTTCCAGGAACTTCTGTTTTCTATTCTGTTACTCTCCTGTGGTAATGAAATGCAAAGCCTTCTACCTGCTAGAAATGGGGATGGAAGAAAGATTAGAGACAAGAAAATAAAGATTATTATCTCAAAAACATGTCTGCTACTTGAGTCCTACTTCATTGGTAGGTGGTAGTGAAAATCTTTTGGCCTTTTATTTATGCTTATTGTCTTATGAACTCAAAATGGCCATTCAAGACATAGTGCCCACATTCCAGCAATCTATGTGTTGCCTGTCTTAACCCTAGGCGATCTTCTTGGTTTATCTCAGGTTCACTTGCATAAAGCACTATAATTTGGTAATCCCAAAGCCATCATATCACCATAGAATCTCAGAATTTGAAATTCGAATGTAACCTTACCTTGTACTTCATGTCTCAGGTTAAGGAAAAAAAAGTCTTCATACCCTGAGAAAAGAGACAAACAAGCAAAACCAGGGCTACTCTGTCTAGTGCTATTTTCTAAAGTGTTTGAAATTTTGATTGCTTTTATGTAAGTCATTGATGCTTTGGTTCTGAATTTTCCTTTCCTAAAAGAAGACAAAGGTCCAATCCCTGCTTTGCATGAACTATACTTCTAGCATTTCTAACGATGGTCATCCAGCCTTGCCACTTCTGAGGTGGAGAATTCACCACTGCTAAAAAGGCCTCTAACAATTTTGGTCCACTCCCATCATTAGAAAATTCTTTTCTTATATTGAGTCAAATTTGTTTCCTTGCAACTTCCATACATTACCTTGGTTTTGTCTTCTATAATATAAGCAAACTTAAGTCTTTCTTATTTATTTGGTTCTTTTCAATATGTGAGGACAGTAATATAAACTTTCTCTTTAAAAGAATCTTCTTTTCTGCCAATGAAACAGTTACTTCCTTCAACTAACTTACTTCTCAAATAAGGTGACTTCCACAACTGTGCTTGTCTTGGGCATTCTGTTACAGATGTAACAGCTAGCTCACAGATTTGTCTCTCCCATGCCCCTGCTCCCTAAGGTCGAGGACTCTGCCTCTTGTTTACCATGTTACTGGTGTCTAATGTGATTCCTATAGGTACTCAATAAACGTGAATTGAATTAATGAGACTACAAAGTGTAGTACCTGGAAATAACGTACACTGGTTGCTGATAAACAATTTCAATATTCTATCTTAAGCTTCCCTATGCTTTCCACATTTTTTACAATGGGAAGGTATTGCTTTTGTCATCTGAAAAGTAAAACAACAGCACAACCGTATTTTCTCACGTGTTGTACAAGACTGGATATGATATTTCAGATATAATTGACTAATGCAGACCCTTGTGGAGTTATTACTTTCCTTGTACTCTTGCTGTACTACTTCTGTAGCTGTTTAGTGTTGCCTTAACCTTTTCCAACATGGCTCATTCAAAACATTTGATTTGTGTCTGTTTTGTACAAACCACCCTGATAGGTCTCAGGCAGCTTGCTCTGCCGCTATCTTGAGTGGAGCTTGCGGTTGTCATACCTGTAGGTATTTTGCATGAGGGAGGAAGCGTGGGGAAAACACAATCATCTCTATTGGTCAAGTTATCCTCATCCTCAGATTGTGAGTTCCTTCAAGTGGAGCTCTTTTTTCTTGGTCACTTTTGAACTGTGTGCTTGTCACAGAGTCTTCAAAAGATGAATGCATCTTGAACATCAAGTAATCTTACTCAATTTTCTGTCCTTTGAAAATAGAATATGCTTCTTGACAAATAAAACTGAGTGAAGCACTTTCTCTAACACCTATGAACACTGTAACATCTTCCTACACCAGGGAGGTGATCATAAACTTATGCTTTCTTCTTTCTGCTGGTATTTAAAAATACCTTCCCCACATGAAAAATATGAAATAAAAGCTTCAAGAGGGCAAATATCATTTTCCCAGAGTTTGGCACACAGCCTAGAACTGTGCCTAGTATTTATTTAATGCATTATAATAGCTAATATTTGCAGCAAGCCATCTACACAGAGTGCTTTACTTGCATTTTTTCATTGAATATTCTCAGTAACATAACAGATATTATTTTACCTAAAGGGGTTCTACTATTTGATCCATTTTATTGATGAGAAAACTGGCTTAGAGTGATCAAGTAGGTTATGGACATCAGATGCCCAGTGAGTAGTCAGTTGAGCCAGGATGTGAATCCAGAATGTCAATATCAGGAGGTGACTTCTTACCCACATGCTTCAGTAGTATCTTAGGTAATTGAATGACTAAAACACTTTATATCATTCTGGACTATGACCTTCCTAGTACCATTTATGCAGTCCATTTCTGCTTATTTACCTTGACTTCTAACTTTTTACCTTCAGGAATGAGTTCAGTACATTTCAGGAATGACAGGAAGGCCAGTGTGGCTGGAGCATCAAGAACAAAAAGGAGATGTGTGGGGGGATGGGATTGGAGAGAAACGTGAGGGCCAGAGCACAGAACCTTTGGAGAACTTTGAATTTTATGTAAGCAAAATTGAAAGTCACTGGAGGCTTTTTAAGTTAGATCTAATTGGATTTAAACATTGTGTTTGCTGTTGTAGATGGGGAGTAGTTGGGGCAAGAGAAGGAGAGAATGTAGAGTTGGTGCGGTCACAGTAAGGATGATGAAAGTGCATGGAATTGGAATGCATTTTGCAGGTATTAGAGGGCTTAATAGATGTTTGTTGAATTAATGAGTCTGTGATGGGTATAAAACACTCAGCAAGTGTTGGTGTGTAGTTATTGGTGTGTAGTAAGTTCCCAGTCAGTGGTGGTGGTGATTACAATCATCATTATCCCTCCACTTCTGACAGATGACATGACAGTATTAACAGTCATGACTGATCAACTTCCTACTCTGTACTTTATCCTTGTTCCTTTAGCCCTTGCTTCTTACTCTACAGAAGCTACTCTCTTAACGTGACACCCAAACTGTTGAAATCAGTGTAATTTTATTTTTCTTTCCCTGATACCTCCCTGAGTCTGACTTCCTGCCCCTTGAAAGGCCTTGACACCTGGAATGATATACTCTTCTAATTCTTCTTGCACATCTCTTGGGGTTCTTTCTCTGTGGCTCCTTTTTCTCCTCCTGCCCTCTCAGAATAGAGGTTATCCAAGAATCTGATCTTAAGACCTTCATTCTTATATGCCAGGTCCAGAAGACCAAATCCTCATCTCTGACCCTATTTCAAGGTTAGTTCTTCATTTCCAGTTGATACCTTTTTCTTCCAAAGTCATGACTTAAAACTAGAAGAAGGGAGGGAACTTTATCTGTGTCCTTCAGTTTGCCACTGAACTTTATAAAATATATATAATTGGAAACCTAGGGAGGCATGCAAAACATAATTTATCAAGGATAGATTCTTTTAGAGAACTAAATTTCTGTTGAGGGAATTAGGAAAGAGTTTTCAATTTGGCCTAAAATATCCATTCCTAAAATTAATCTTATATGTGCTTTTTTTGGGCTAGCCTATATGATATTCATTTTTACATCTTGAATAATTCATGTACCACTGACCAGCACAATAAAATATCTCATTTTAAGCATCTATCTACATTTCCTAACTCAGCTCTCAATTCTAATTACTGTACTACTCACTTTCTGTTTCTCGATGGGAAGAGGAATCCTACATAGAACTGAACAACAGGTAATGAACTCCATTAAGTAGGGCTGACTGAGTGAGGCTTACTAAGAAGATTTAAGCACAAATTGAATTTTCTTTCTTGAGTTAGACGTTTCATAAACTCTTAAATGGGCAAAAGTTTATGCATAGATTTGGCAGACTTTGAGGTGGGGGACATACACTACTATCTTCCTTTCTAATCTCAGAGGCTCTCTGTGATCCCTTCCTATTGGATCCTGGCACACACTTCTTTTCTAAACTATGTTGCTCCTAATTAAGATGGGTTTTGGGGGCGCCTGGGTGGCGCAGTCGGTTAAGCGTCCGACTTCAGCCAGGTCACGATCTCGCGGTCCGTGAGTTCGAGCCCCGCATCGGGCTCTGGGCTGATGGCTCAGAGCCTGGAGCCTGTTTCCGATTCTGTGTCTCCCTCTCTCTCTGCCCCTCCCCCGTTCATGCTCTGTCTCTCTCTGTCCCAAAAATAAATAAACGTTGAAAAAAAAATTAAAAAAAAAAAAAAAGATGGGTTTTGGAAAAGGAAAAGGGAAGAGATAGTTGGGTGGCTTCCCCATTCTCTTGTAGGCTAGTAAATGTTCTAGTACCATGGGGCAAAAATTCTGCTATATTTAATGATTTGGGAGATTCTCAGAGCATTTCTGAGAGACTCTTGGGGGATATAAAATACAGAGCTTTGCTGGAGAGAAGCAGGGAGAAGGGAAGCTGTTCTTGTAGTCTACTCTTCAGATTTCTGCTTTGGACACAAATTTCAGGTTCCAGGCTGAAAACCTTGCGGTAGATGAGGGGGTCAAGCAACTTTTGGGTTTCTCCAAAAGCATACAGGCTGTACACAGTGGAGGCCTATAAAGGAGTATCCCCCATGGCATCTGGATCAGGGCCTCACACATATTGAACCCTTCATCATGGTGGAATAAATGAGCAAATGGGAAATGGCTCTTTTTACTTTGATTTTCAGAAACATTGAGGATGTCAATGCTTACTGATCCTGAGTGATTTGTATTATAGTCAATAATTAGAAAGTGATGGAGTTGGAAGGAACAAGACTGCACTTTTTCCTTCTATCTCAATTGACAAGATATTCAAAATGCTCCATTATAAGAATTCCTAGCTTCCAAAGTCCTCTCTATTGGATCCTTCCATGAGAAAAAGTAACTGTTTAATGTTGTTTTTTCTTTTTATCCCCATTTCCTATTCCTATCCCCCTACCTGCTCTTCAACTTATAACGATGTTCATATTTTCTGTGATCTTTTTGCTTCTATATTTTATAAAATATGAGTTATTATGTTGTGTGCATTAATTATAGTTCACATGGTATTGAGCTACACTGTTATTATTATTATTTTAACTCTTTTTCTGTGAAGACTATAATTTACCAGCTAGCTGGGTAAATATCCAATCCATAATCTTTAAAATTAAAAAAAAATTTAAAAAATGTTTATTTACATTTGAGAGAGAGAGAGAGAGAGAGAGCCTGAGCAGGGGAGGGGCACAGAGAGAGAGAGGGAGACACAGAATCCAAAGCAGGCTTCAGGCTCTGAGCTGTCAGCACAGAACCCAATGTGGGGCTTGAACTCATAAACCTTGAGATTATGACCTGAGCCAAAGTCAGACGCTTAACTGACTCACCCACCCAGGCGCCCCTCAGTGCCTAACCTTTAATGCTACCCGGTCCTCTGTGGGGGACATCCATCACGTTTGATCTATTCACTCCTCAGTAGGATCCTCAGATTGCCTATGATTTCCTGCTCCAAAAGTGGTATTGTGGCAAACATGCTGGTACCTTTCACTCTCCTGATGTATATGATAATTTTGCAGAACATATATACTCAGAAGTGGAATTAATAAGGCATACGTGCAAAATTGCATATTTAACTTAACTGCAGCCACTTTCTCTCCAGAATGCATCCCTAGCATCCCTAGTCTGTCTTCCCATCAGCAGTTATGAAAGCTCCTTATGCTCTGTGTTTCTGACGGCTTGGAATTATCCAGCTCTGCACTTTTTGCTGGTCTAATGGATAAAAAGTGATATTCCATTAGCTTTAACTTAGGTTTTAAAAACGAATATGTTTTTACTAATGTTTCTTTTTATATGTTGACTTTTTGTGTTTCACCTTCTGTAAATTGTTTTCTTTGCTTATTCTCTGTTAGGGTTTCTGTCTTTTCCTTGTTGAGTACAGGAAACTCTTGTCATTTTTAGATATTACAATACCTTTTCCAAATCTGTCATGTCTCTGTTAACTTGGTCCATGACATGTTTTGTTGAAAAAAATCTTTAATTTTTGTAAAATGAAATTAATGTTTTTGGCCTAACATTTTATACCCTTGGGGTAAAGAGCTTTATTAAAGTTTTATTAAGGTAATATTTTTATGACAATAAAAAGGGACAGAGAAAGTGTTTTTTTGATAGTTTTATGTCAAACAACATTTCTGCAGAGTTGAACATGAATGTCTTCTAATAGCACTAGGATTCTGCATTACTATGAGTAACTGAAGGTTTCTGTAGACCTAGGGAGAAAATGAGGTTTGCTTGTGGCATGTGTGTTAAAGAACTCTCATACCTAAGTGGAGAGGCTTTTTGAAGAAGAATCTTATTCCCGGCAAACTCTAGCTATTTGGCTCAGGGTTTTCTGGCAAAGAAGCTTGGACCTGCCCAGGAGCTGAAGAATTTAAATGCCATTTTGTCCTCCATTCATCCTCCACCGAGAAACTTTTTCTAATCAATTCTTTTTAAAAATAAATGAGAGAAAGACTGCACTTCGAAGCCACAATGGTTTATAATTATTAAGCTTTTTATTTTCCTTTTTTGACCAATTATTATGGACTAAATGTTTGCATTTTTCCCTCTCCAAATTCATATGTTGAAATCCTAACCCCCAATACGATAGTATTATTAGGAGGTAGGGTCTTTGGGAGGTAGTTAGGTCATAGAAGTGGAGCCCTTATGAATGGGATTAGTTCCTTATAAAAGAAACCCTAGAAAGCTTTCTCTTGCCCTCCCCACCATGTGAGTGTATAACCAGAAAATGACTATCCACAATCCAGAAGAGAATTTTCACCAGAACCTGACCATGCTGGCACCCTGATCTTGGAGTTACACTCCCCAGGCTATGGCATTCTAAGCCTGAACTGAGTAAAATACCAGTCATTACAATTAGTGAGAAAGATGTAGCTTGGTCCCCAAGACACTAGATAGTGAATAAGTTCAAGCCTTACTCATAGTTGCAATGAATTTGGAGGTGTAGTAGATTGAGTCATGACCTCCCCAAATTTGTATCCACTTGGAATCTCAGAATGTGACCTTATTTAAAAATAGGACCCTTGTATATATGTAATTAGTCAAAGTTCTTCAGATGAAATAGCCCTGGATTCAGGGTGGGCCCTGGACCCAATTATTTCAGGAGAGGAGAGGACATAGAGATACACATAAGGAAGGAGGCCAACTGAAGATGGAAGTAGAGATTGGAGTTACGTGGCTGCAAGTCACTGAATTCCAGGAGCCTCCAAATGCTGGACAAAAAGGAAAGATTCTTCCCTTGAGGCTTCAGAGAGAGCATGGACCTGCTGAAATCTTGATTTTGAACATCAGGCCTCTATAAACGTTTCTATTGTGGTAAACCACTAAGTCTGTGGTAGGTTGTAACATCAGCCTTAGGAAGTTAGTGTAGGTGGAGTGATGATATGTCTGTTTTTCAGGTTGCAGATGTCCAGTGGTTACTGGTACCTGGAGAATCAGGTCCAGAATGAGGAGACTGGAAAGACCTCTAGGGAACCCTCCTGCTAAGAAAGTTGTTTTTATTAGTTATTGTCACTCAGAAAGTTGCCTGGTTTGATGTAAAGACTCTGACACTCAAGGTCAGTCCAAATAATGGACTAATTTTCCACCCTACAAATCTGAGACTCTTGCCATGACAACTCAAGTTTCACCTCATGCTCCAGGCATTCCATGTGGCAGATAATCTCCAGTATCCTCTCTTCATAGAAACCCTTCCTTTCCCTTACTTTTAGGGGCATGTAAATGGGCAATGGAGGTGAGGAGGGGAAGAGTCAGGGGGATAAGCCTCACCTGAATCTTGGTGAGAGGGTTTATCCAGCAGAGGCCCCATGAACACCATTAATTTATGCAGTAGTTCTTTGTTGAGAGGTTTGTGTATGCCAGGCACTGGAGAGGCACTGGAGAGAGCTGACTTCTGGCTTGATGTTCTTCTCAGGTTTTCTCCTCAGATCCATGTGATTGATGTGAATGATTGCTAAGCATTTCTAAGGCTGAATCTTCTCTATGTGAGGTGTCTCTTTGTACAAAATGATGTCCTGGACTTTGGTGATAGCCCGATGCTTCCTTTCTGTGACCTCAACAAACCATGCTCTGAATCTAATCTTTTCACTCCTTTTTGTGGCTTTTTGGGTGTGTGGGGCTCATCTGTCCCCATGGCATACAGCTTTCTATCTCTCATGTCACAACCTCAGGTGAGGGGAAGTTACAGACCTTTGAGAGCCAGCTGAATTTTAATATTTTCCACCCAGTGTCTAGGCTAGGTACCTCTATCTCCTTGATTCATCTCTATGGTAACAAGATTCTCTTGGAACCTGACAATAATGTCTCAGGATTATAAACTCTAACACATTACTGTATACTTTAGGAGTTTTTTCTTGGCCACCACTCTCAAGGTTATTTCTAACTCTTTGGCAAAGATACAGACACCAGAAGGATATTGCTGTTACTGAGAGACAAGTGTGCCAAAAAGTAGAAACTGCAGCATTATGGGAGGCAAAGCAGATATGACTTAATTAGAAACATATAAGTAAAGAGGGGAAATTGAGATATTCACTGTCCAGGAGAGGAAACTCATAGTGGGGGAGCAGTGAATGTGAGGAAAATATTTTATTACTGGATGAATGATCTCAGCTGAAAAAGTCTGGGTGGCATTGAGCTGGCTTGGATACCTCCAGGCTTGGGTGAGCCCGAAGCTAAGGGTATTACAGGGATGTTCAGGCACAGAGACTGGGTCTCCAAATAGGCCTTTCAGAGTCACATTCCATTTGTGGAGAGTAGATCTTGGGTCCTGTTCTTCTCGGGTTTTCTCTTCAGATCCATGTGATCCATATGAGTGATTGCCAAGCATCTTTAAGTTTGCCTCTTCTCTGCATGAGCTGCCTCTTTTTACAAAACGATGTCCTGGGCTTTGGTTCATCCACTGTCAGGTCCTTTAGATGTGGTGGGAGGAGGAGTTGGTCAGTGTTCTGAAGGGCCTGTATGGAGGCTCAAGAAGACTGATCCTCAGACATTAATTATAGTGGCACGGGAGGCTCAGGGCCAGCCTTTGCTCAGTAACTGCATCTGTAGGAATTTTTCATTTCAGACTTGGTTCTTGGAGCTAACTTTATTTCAGCTTATTGGAAAGCCCACTATTGATTCAGATTACCAAGCTCCACCTGACATTTAGACCTCTTCACAATCTGGCCTTTCTCTTCTTTTTTAAGCTTAATTCTCACTGCATTTCTCCATGTACCTGTCATCAGTCACAATCATTCCCTCACCATTTCCCATATGTGGCCTTCGGTCAACTGATGCTAACCCATTGCTCAAACTATTCCTTCTATGTAGAATGCCTTCTCTTAATTAATGCCTATGGAAGTCCTACACATTCTTTACATCTCAGCTCAAATCACCACCCTTCCCAGATTCTCCTGGGGGATTTAATATCTTCCCTCTCTCCTTTCCCCTTCTTCCCAAACATTGAACGTCTGTTACATAATGTATCACATTTTTGTCCCATGCTGAAGTTATTTTACATACATTTCTGGTTTCTTGTCCAGGTTGGAAGTATCATTTTTTTGTGTGTGTTAAATCTGTATAACTCTGTTATACCTAAGACAGTGCTTTGCATGTAGAGACACTCAATTAAGTTTGTTGAACTGAACTCTCTAAAGTTGAGGTAAATCACAGATGTGATTCCATATTGAATGTAGAAGACTGAATGGATTTTCAACACTTAAAAATACTTCATTAACGCTTGGTACAACATCCCACAAATCTTCAGATTCTTTTTCTTGGCTCAGCTCCACTTCCTGACCACAGTCTTTGGCTTCAGGTCTTCCTTCAGTTTCTGAAGGGCCCCAGGCACACCCTTCATGGGATCCTGGTTGAGCTTGCTGTGCTGGGCTGCATGGCTCACTTAGCAGCCCAGAAGGTGTCCACACTCCTTCAGGCCCTACCTGCTCCTGAAAATCCTTGCTATTAGGCTCTGTCTTCCAAGCTGGTTCCTCTGTCTCTAATCCCCTTACCAATGTATCCCAGAGTATCAGATCCAGGGGTGTATAATGGTTAAAAACATGGACTCTGGTCTACTGTTTTTTTGGGCTCGAATTCAGACTCTACCACCTACTATGTGTTATCTTGGCATGGATACTTAACACTGCCAAAGAAACTGCTCCCATGGTAAAATAGAAATCATAACATATCAACTCATAGAATTCTCCTGAGGATTAGAGGAGATGAATGTAAGCACTTAGAGCCTGAAACATAGTCAGATAGGCTCTAAGTGGCTCCTATTCTTGTCCCTTTTTCTATATATTTTTTGCAAGTATTGTTTGGCACTCTTATTTGTATTATGCCCTATAAACACCACTTACCGTATCCCTCTACAAGATCCCCAGTCAGAGATACTTTATATGTATTTGAAAGATAAAGATAATTCTGTATCTTCCTCTGAATAATTCCTATCTTCCCCCCCCCCCTTTTTGTTTTCAATATCGCTAATATACAAGGCCTTTCATTTCTATTTTTATCTAGAAACTAATACCCTCATTGTGGAGCTATTCCCTCAATTTTACACTAACTTTTATGGGGAAAGATGTTTTATTATTGTTCTCTGGTATAAAAGAGCAGAGATATAAATTAGGCATCAAGAACAACCCTGTTCCCACAGTACACCAAAAAAAACCCCAAGCAAATCATAAACCTGTAATGCACTTGGGTTAGTAGAGATGAGCCTCTGAAACTGAAATTCCCCTTGTGCTTAAAAACCTTCACAAATGTTAAATGAGTAAACTCTTAGAGCAGTTCTTTCAGATAAGCCCTTAGGTAGACACACTCTCTGCCACAATTTTTGAATCCACATCAATACTGAAGGCTTGCTGGCCAGCCTATTGTCCTGTCCCTGAATTATGCATCCCATCTCCCAATAAGGCCTGAAGTGATGCAGGAGGTAATTGATCGAAGGGCTTAATCAATGTTCAATAGAGGAAGGAAAGTCTAATGAACACAATATAGGACTGGGAGCTCAGCCAGATCTGAATTCCAATCTTTTCTGAGCCTGTACAGAAGCCTAACTAGGTGATTTCACGCCTGGAGACCGTTCTTCCAATTGCTTCAGTCTCCCCACAGATGTTATTCTGCTCCAAGCTTCCTACTCACATGGGCAAATGGTTGATGAGATCAAGAGAAAAAGACACGTAGCAGCAGCATGAGGGCAGGACCTGTGTTTTTCATCATTGTTTATTCCAGGTCCCAGTGTGTGCATGCATGTGTATGTATGGATGTGTGTAGGCAAGTGCATAGGGGCACACTTGTGTGCATTTCTCTCCCTTGGTCTCTCTGTTTATTGATTCTGTTTCTGACCTTTAACGCTCCAACATTCATTCAATCAATGTCTATATACTGAGTACCACTCTCTGGGGGTGTGTGTGCTGGTGACCAGGAATTCAGATAAAATATAAGAAGAAATCTCGCCCACAATTCTTAATGATATATTAGAAGAGAAGTTTTGGCTTTATTTTCTTTCCTATTTTTTTATGATGGACATTTTTAGGCATGCAATAAAAGAAAAGGAAAAAAACAGTGAAACAAATCTCAATGTACGTATTATCCAACTTCAAAAATCATTAGTAAATGGTCAATCTTGTTTCCTATTTACCTTGATCCACTAGTTTCCCATCCTTCACTGCACATACATACAGACTAGATGATTATGGAGCCAATTCCAGTGTTTGCATGCAACCTCCTCAGGAACTTCCTGGATGTGATATGAAACTGACTGCCAAACACAGATGATGGGGAGAGAGGAAAGAAACAGAGGCCACTCCAGATTGGCAGGTGGTAGGTTTAACAAGCAAGGGGACTTATATATGAGGCTTGTCTTGGGTGGCTGCAAGATAAACAGATCTCAGCACCCACCCACCAGAATCTTAAAAGTTTGTAGGGAAGCCTGTACTGAGGTCAGCCATGTATACACTGTCCAGATGGTTTCAGCACCCATTTCCATCTCAAGGCTACAACCTTGGGGCAGCTTCTGGGAGCAGGGTAGGCAAGTAGAACACATATTCCAAGGACAGAAAAGGAGGTGAGGAGCCTCTCATTGCCTGAATTCAGCTCATGGGTCAACTGGCAGTCATGTCTTTTCAGTGACCTCCTCCAACATTCCATTTGGGCAGGACAGTTTTGATTTCCCTAAATGGAGTATGAAGAGAGGACTCCTGTCTTGCCGATGTTCCTTCTGTGTGTGACCTAGCAGCACCCCCTTCTCACCTTCAGATGTTGATTTCCACATTACAGAGGCCCGTTGAGAGAACCTCAGTCAGACCAGGCCCCTGGAAAAGCCCACTTACCCCTAATGCTTTTGTTTTCAGAGAACGCCGTACCTCCAGCAAATTTCGAGAAAAGGGCAATGACATTGGGTTTGGGTGTGGGGCAGGGCAGGGCTAATGACCCTGTCCTGCAGAGTAGATGTGAACCCGAGGGCTGCTCTGCATGGCCCCATGCCCATGGCTCCTCCTGAACTTCCTTCCAGCAGCTTCCCAGGCTCCTTAGGCCCAAGCTTGACTAAAAGTGTAGGTCTGTCTTGAACTGGATTCTAGGCCATTGACATTGGTGAGCTTTTTCTTGCTCTTTTATAGGAATATAGTGGTTGGGATTAAGGTCAAATCGGCAGGAAAGGAGCTTGAGAAATAGGAGTGTATCAAGAAACAGGAGCTTGAGAATTAGAGGAGTAGTAATAATGGCAAAAATAGTAACAATAAAACCAATGCTTACTGAGTTTACTCTATGCGGGCACTGTTCCTAGTCTCTTACATGCACTCATCTGTTGGAACAATTCTATAAAGTAGGTAGTATTATTGTCCCCAAAGCACAGAGAGTTTAGATAACTTGGCCACAGTCACATGGCAGCGAGAGGCAGAGCTGGAAAACAAACTCTGGCAGCCTAGTCCAGAGCTCACCCTCTTAACTGCAATTTTTCTGGGGTCTCATGAACAACTACTAGCCTCTAGGGGAAAAACTATGGCAAGTAAAAGGTAAGGGCAAGGAAGAGAGAAAGCTATCTAAAGAAATGAATAAACGGGGGGGGGGGGGAGTGTCTAACTGTAACAAATGTACCATACTAACACAGGATATTAATAATGGAGGAAACTGTGTGGGAGGTGATGGGGGTACGTTGGAACTATGTACTTTCTGTGCAGTTTTCCCATAAGCCTAAAACTACTCTAAAAATAAAATCTTAAAAAAAAAAGTGAGGTCTTCCCAAGATAATATTGAGTGATAAATTGAGGCATTGGCACAGTTGAAATCAGAGGTTGGATGGGGTGCCTGGGTGGCGCAGTCGGTTAAGCGTCCGACTTCAGCCAGGTCACGATCTCACGGTCCGTGAGTTCGAGCCCCGTGTCAGGCTCTGGGCTGATGGCTCAGAGCCTGGAGCCTGTTTCTGATTCTGTGTCTCCCTCTCTCTCTGCCCCTCCCCCGTTCATGCTCTGTCTCTCTCGGTCCCAAAAATAAATAAACGTTGAAAAAAAAAAAAAAAGAAATCAGAGGTTGGAAAAATTAAAACTTTCATGTTTAGGGGCCCCTGGGTGGTTCAGTCGGTTAAGCATCCAACTTCGGCTCAGGTCATGATCTCGCGGTCCGTGAGTTCGAGCCCCGCGTCGGGCTCTGTGCTGACAGCTCAGAACCTGGAGCCTGTTTCAGATTCTGTGTCTCCCTCTCTCTCTGCCCCTCCCCCCACTAATGCTCTGTCTCTCTCTGTCTCTCTCTGTCTCAAAAACAAATAAACGTTAAAAAAAATTAAAAAAAAAAACCAACAACTTTCATGTTTAAAGACCGTCAGGGGAGGTTCCTCAAAAACCGAATTCCTTACCACTTACAATACATTGCAAGGATCGGACGAGGTTCGTGTACGTGAAAACACTGAGTTAAGATGGAAAAGCTTCATATTTCTGCTGACTTATATTTGCCTTTTTCTTGGGCCTGTGTCTCTTCTCTTGTGGTTTCCGTCTCCTGCAAGTATGTCCTGCCAAGCCAATCTCTGTGCTGCTGAAAACTGGTTCCTTGTGTCCTGTGGTTGTACCTGTAGTTTTGATTCTGACCTCATCCTTGCCCAAAGAACCTCTGCCCCAGAGCGACTCTAAAGGCCTGTCTGCTCCCACCAACAACCAATATTGAAGATGGAGGTGAAGTTGAATGTGCACCTGGGTTAGGGTGAATGGTGTGGATTTTCAAGCAGGATCCTGCTTCCCATGCATTTTCGTGAGTATGACTAGGCAGCCACGCGCCCCATAATTATTGACTTAATACATTTCCATCTTTCTTGTTAGTAAAATGGATTGAGTAACCTCGGTTTCTGGTTCTCCTTGGGGCTAATAGGACTGAGAGCTGAGATATTTGGATTAGTGTGCTACAAGTAACAAAACAAATATTCCCTAAGGCAGCAAGACACTGTCTAATTTTGCTTCTCTGCATGACCCACGAGGAGATCCTGAAGGACCCTGAGTAGGTACATCAAGGTTTTTACTTAGCTAACTGGTTCAACTTTTATGAGTAGATTATAAAACCACAGGGCAGAACTCTGACATCTTCATTAGGTTTTATAGCTCTGTGTAGACAGTGCTTAATAAATAATAGAGGCAGTACTGCTCAATTGATAAAAATAGATCTTACTACATAGAGAGCATTTGGGAACCATGAGGATTAAATCACAGTTTATTCTATATATTGTAATTCAATCATACATCAGAAGTTTTAGCCGTGGGAAATTGCTAGAACCATAAAAGCAACAAGTCACCCCTCTTTCCTTTACCAGTTTTGAGGAACATGTAAAATAATCTGAGAATAAAATCAAAACAAGGGAAAAATTAAGCTCACATGTTTACTAGAGGGAAAAAAAAAAAAACCCAAAGGTATAATTTAGGAGAAACAAAAGCTTGATGTTTGAGAGTACACAAATTTCGAGAATTGTTTCCAGGTGCTACAAGTGAGATTAAAAGCTATTTTTTGGATGTTAGCCCACAAAAGTTGTTTTACCCATGAACGAGATGTTTGGGTATGCATGCTACCATTGTGTGAATGTGCAGTTGCCCCTGCTTGAAGACTCTCAGATACTCTGGAGCATCTCTTTTCAGTACTGTATTTCCCACCCAAGGGTCAACACTCACGTGAAAAAAAAAATCTGAATATGTCTCCTAGACCCTCAGGTCTGCCAGCTGTGGCTTCTCCCCAAACTGTAGTCAAGATTGCTTGGCCTCTGTCCTCTCCTATCCTTTTCTTTGCTTTCTGTCTATGAACATTGTCACATTCTCAAAATGGAACCCCATCTGGAAGCTTTAAGGCATCTGGTCGTAGCTTCAGATCCTGGCTTTGCTTCCATTGGACTTTCTTCTGACTCTCCTCGTGGCCACAGTCACAGATGTAATATTTTCTCAGGCTCTTCATGTCTGTTTGTTCGGCATGTGACACTCAATGAGACAACCCACTTTTTATTAATGGCTGTGGCACTCTGTGGCCATTTAAAATGTATAAGTCACTTTGCATATTTGTGAGCATACAAGGCACAAAAATAAATTAGAGCCAAGTAATCCCATTGCTCTCATGTCCCCAACCTTATGTGAATAATTTCCATTGGATATTAGGGGTATAGGCTTAGCTAATATGTTTTCTTTCTTGTCTTCTTATCATGTATCCTGGGCATTGGATTTTAGCCTTTTTTTTTTTTTATGAGGTGTGCCTTGATGGTTATTTTCTCTCTTTGGGATGATCAACATGAAGAACCATTACTATCAAGACAAAATGCTTTAACATTTATATAGTGCTTCTCAGTTTTCGGCATTCACTTAATCTTCACAACAATCAAATGATGAAAATACTGTAAATTTCCCTCATTTTATACATGAGAAAATTGAGTGACAAGAAAGTTGATTAATTGGCCCAATGTCACACAGCCCATAAGTTCTGGCATCATGATTCAAACCACATGGCCTGGCAATAGCAACCATGCTTTTGACTCCTCACTGCCTTGTATCTGATGATGTGGTTGATATGGCTTATGCAGTAATGTGAAGGCAGGAAGTCTGTGAGGCTTAGATATGAAGTGTGATGCACTGGTAAAGTTTGCACCTTGTATTACAGAAAGTGAACTGGAATAGTTAGTGGAAACGCCAAGAGGCGGGGAGTTTTGAGTTTCTCATAATCTTTATCAATCTCTGCCCCTTCCAACCTATACCAAATGAATATGCAATCCAAGGAAAAAGAATGTGCTTGCCATGAAATATATCATCAAAAGAATTTCTAGTATTCCGTTCCAACAGACTGCTGCCTGAGGCCCTCCTTTATAGAAATTCCAGAGCCCCCTCTGTTTGGTTTATAACAGCTTCAAAGGTTACAGATGGTCTCATTGCTCTAAAAATAAATATCTTGTAGATCTTTGAAACTCGAAACCCAGCCATCTCTTGGTACACTCCTGATTAATGGATTCATGAAAGTCACATAAAAATCAGCTTCTAAAGGGTTAGCATCTTTGATTAATATTGAATTTAGACCCTTGCCTATTTCTTCATTTGTATGACAAATTTTTAACTTCTGAGGAAAACTTCTAATAACTTTTTGTGTTAGTTTTTTCACGAAAAGTTCAAAGCCAAAGCAGGTAGTAGCAGCATTAGACTACAGTAATGAAAAAAAATCCACATAATTAATCATTGCTTCAACAAACACACTGGCATTCATCCAAGAAAAGGGAAACTTTCTCTAGAAGAGAGTTTGATACCACAACTTATGTTTACCTTGATTAATAGCCTCTTTGGGAAACCCAAAGCAAAAGAAGATTATTAGTGGAATGTTCTGACTCTTTCTTTGCCAGATGCAAATGACAGGCTGAATTCTCCAGGTGTGGAGATTGAATTTTCAGAGTGGGCTTTCTGGGTCCTTAGATTATTTGCTTTCAAATACCTGGTTTTTTTTTTTTAAATTCATGAATTATTTATGAGCTATCATATTTCACACAACTCTCAGGGACCTAGTAAGCCTCCAACTCACTGATTGATTCCAGATCATGTCGAATATTAAGACTAATGTCTGCTTCATAGTTCTAAATAAAAATGCTCTTTCATGTAATTTGCCATTGGAAATGTAGAATGATATTTTCGGTTGTATCGAAAAGAGTATGCTTTTATGTATACACACACACACACACACACACACACACACACACACGTACGCCCACATGTAGCCATCTTCTTACATGTTTTTATAGTGGTGCCACAGTCTGTGGAACTGAAAAAGGTAAACCAAGCAAGAAACTGGCCCTGTTTACTATAATGAAGGCCACTTTCTTTTCCTTGTTATTACTAGCATATCAAAGTACAGTAAAATTATTACTAATGATTCCTGGAGGGAAACAAATGGACACAATTAAAATTCATCATTTTCCCTCTATCATTGAATAGCATATCATATTTTAGCATTCATAAGAAAAGTAGCAGGCATTAGTTAAATGAACTAATAATGAAGTTGAACGTGGAAATGCCCTCAGGCTCACTCTACTGAAGTTGTCAATTGTGTTAGGCAGGGCATTGATATCTACACATCTGACAGGCCATTCTTTCTGTGCAGACCAAGTGGACAATAAAGTCCTAGAATACACTGAAACTTAATAATTAAAAGAATTGCATTCACTGGGAGAAGATGATTGATAACAGCAACCCAACTGAAAAAATTATGTCCGTATTGAATATCACCTACAGATAGCTATAAGTATCATGAAGGATGCACAGAGGAAAAGATCATAGTCTCTGGGCTCCCGGAAAATTCACATTCTAATTTATCACAGCGATCAACCTGCAGCTTCCTCTGCTGACTTGGAGTATTTATACAGCCTCTTGCGTCTGCCCAAAGCTGAATCTTTTCATGTATTGCTAAGGAAGGTTCATTTGCTTCTTAGAGTGGGCACAACACGATTTTCACTGGAGTTTTATCACCCAGGCACTGGCTTGCTGGACAAGTACTTGCTTTGAGTTCTGCCCCCTTGTGTTTCATATGTGGAGTGTCCCAGGGCTTTGGTCCTTCAGGAGTTTTATTCGGCCTTCTGTGGTGGGAAGAGTAACTTCCTGTTTGGGGTCTGAGATGAAAACAAAATCATCCACTGACAGAGATACAAATGCCAGGGCACTTCAACTGTAAAGTCATCAAGTCTCTCCTCTCCTCCCACCCAAACCTTGGAGATTTGGTGTCCATCTTTTAGCCATTTCATCTCTATCATCAGGTAGGCCGTGCAAGATTCCGTGACTGCTTCTTAAATTGCTAGAATTCTGTTGAGTATATTTCCATTCAACTAGGTCTCTTCATACACGATGCAGTACTCTGGGTATGGGGGGATGAAAAGGATACTAAACTCCCCCTCACTTTTTAAAATTTGACATTGATTATGTAAAATTCTCAAATCTAAAATAGCAACAAATGCTTAGATTGACATTTCTACAAAAGTAAAATTCTTATAAACCAAATCACCCATCATCAATATATATAAACTTATATATATACTTGCTTATAATGGTGTGTGTGTGTGTGTGTGTGTGTGTGTGTGTGTATATATATATATATATATATATATATATATATATATATATATATATCTCCCTCCCCAAAGAGCCTCACCCCCAAATAAACAAGTTAACATATTATTTTTTAATTTACTTTAATTTTTAATTTTTTTAATGTTTCTTTATTTTTGAGAGAGAGAGAAACAGAGCATGAGGGGGAGGAGGGGCAGAGAGAGAGGGAGATAACAGAATCTGAAGCAGGCTCCAGGCTCCCAGCTGTCAGCACAAAGCCTGATGTGGGGTGTGAACTCACGAACCCTGAGATCATGACCTGAGTGGAAGTCAGTCACTTAACCAACTGAGCCAGGTAACTTTTAAATTTACAAGATTAAGACAACAGACTGACTAGGAGATATATAGAAAATACTAACTGATGAAGTTGAACTCATTTTAAAACACGGCAAACCACCAAGAATGGTTCCAGAAAAGCTTTCTTTTCTTTTCTAAACAATGATATCCAAATGTGCTGGTTAACCCTCCTGGCAAGTTACAAAACTCAGGGGCATAGAAGAAGAGAAGTTGTATTAGTGGCGAATTTTTTTTTTTTTTTAAATCAGTGACTAAAAGTGAATATTTCCTACTTAGCCACCAAAACGTTCTCTGGATTTCTGGCCTACTAGAGGTCAAGCCACTGATTCATATTTCACAACTCCTTTAGCTTTGATTCATAAATCTTAAATTTCTCTAATTGCTACTGGATAAAGATAGCTGTAGAGAGTCATTTTCTTAATGATGGAAAAACTCCCTGATAAATTAGGTGTCAAAACTCAGGGAAAGTTCTTATATTATCATGGAAGATAGGTAGGGCATTTCAATAAACGTGTTCAGGGAGAAGTGAAAAGATCTTCATGTATACTCTAGACTTTGGGGATTGATTTTTTGAGCTAAAGCCATTCTTGAAAGGACAAGAGTGCTTGAAATAAGCCTTATTTTATTTTGAAATCTCAAAACCAGAAGCTGCTTACACAAAGTCTCTACGGGGTCCTTGGTGAGTAGACACAGTGAGGGGGGTGGTATTTCTGTGAGAGTTGCTGTTGTAAAGTATCGTCGTGTCTCTTTGCTTAACATGTACGCAGTACTTAAGCAGCCACATGATTTGTTACTGCTTTGCATGCATAAGGTCTGATCTCATGAAATATGCTTCTAGAAGAGGCAAAATAGCTAACAGAAGAAAATGCAGTGCCCTTCATTGTCATCATCTGATACTGTAAAAAACCTTTGATGCCTATAAAGGATTCCCTGATAAGAAACTACTTCCCAGGGGAATAAAAGGCAACTGAGGCCACAGTGAGTCACCCATCAGAATTCTGTCAGGGGTCCAGGAGTGCCCCTCAATTTGTACCCTTATGGCTTTCAATATTTCTTGGTTTTGATCTCATCGTGTTTTTTTCCCCCCTGCTACCATCATGGGCCATTCTTCATCTCGCTCTGGCTTTCCGGTTTCTGCGATTGAATTCCTCTTTTCTCCAAAACTCTCATTTCAGGATTTGCTTCCTGGATTTTGCTTTCTAATTCATCTTCACTCCTTGCTCTGACTTTTGCATGCGTTTGAAGCCAGCTTCCCTGGTGACTATGCACATTCTTCTCCCTGCCCATTACTGGGGTTCACAGGAGCACTGATTGTGGAAGAGGATGAGTTCCAATGTCCTTAGTAGGGAGGACAGTTAAAGAAATATTTTCCAGTATTTTCAAAACACAAAGAGAAACACATAATCTTCCTTTTTATTGACAGAGTCTTAAATAAGGATCTCAAATATATATTTTTCCTCTAAGCAAGATTTGCTTCTAAGATTTTTAATGTAATCTGACAAAGTGATATCTTGACTTATCTGTGCACTGGGTAAATAGGGCATCGGGAAGGAATAGGGCAGAGGGAGGGAACAGTGTCACATTTTGATTGATGTTAAGGGCAGCCATGGTTTTAAGTGAAGTCTTCACTTCATTTTTAGGTTATTTAAGGCAGAGTTCTTGTACCTCTAATTAACAGGTATTTGCTAACTTTCTATTAGGAAAAAATTGTTCTAGATGCTTTACATTTGACGGGATGCTAAAAATGATAAGGTATATTCTCTACTTTCAAGGAGCTTATACTTTCTTGGGAGAGATAAGACATAGGCTAGGTAAATTATAAACCAGAAACGAAACATAAGATGTAAATCATATGAAACTAGCACAAAATTTGGCATGCCATATTTAGTGTTTGTTTTTTTGGTAAGGCCAAGTAATACCTATTTTCATCTTCTTGCATCTAGTCATAAAATCGAACCACTTTTTTTTAAGACTTTTGTGAGGTTACGATTAAACTGCATATAAAGTGCTTATTACTGACTTTTAAAATTTGAGCTAGTGAGCTAGATAACTCACCTACTTTTCAAACTTGCAACATTTATGATTGTTTTAGGTATGAGAATGGCTAACACACAGGTATAAAATCAAGAACCATATATATTACATAGTTGTTTTAATAATATTAATTATATTTTTTTCTCTTTGTTGTATAATTGTAATAAGGAGACATTAGATACTACTAATGACTGTATGATATCCAGGTAAGACTCAGGAAAGATAGGTTCAAGAACTGTGAATAGGAACAGAAAATCCAAGGGTTTTCTGGTTAGGAAAACATGAGGGTTCCTGGTCAGGAAAATGATGTCACTGTAATCCCCAAAGTTAAGAAGTAGAACAAGATTGTCAAAGTCCTTGACAACAAATTGATTCTGTGACCCTAAGGGAGGCTGAAAGAAAAATTGAGATATGTCAGCAGGATACAAGGGGACCTCAAGGGAAAACTGACATCGATGCCACAGAAGGCATCTGCTGGTCCTGCTCATTTCACTGCACACGATTTTGTGCACCTGTCATGGATAATAATGAAAATGAACTCATTTAGGAAATCACTCTCTTTGTCTCTGCATGGACATATCTCAAAACTTCATCCAAAGAACAGTATTTGAAATAAGTCACTTAAAATGACAACATTGTTAGACCTAAGAATATCTTATACACCAAACAAGTTTGCCTTTGAATAAAACCAAAACATTTTCTAAACCAGGAATTGGCGTAGCCAGCTCATTTTCAGAGGATACATTGCTATATCTCTTTTTCCTTTGCTTTCTAAAAGAAAGTCAGGACCTTTTAAAGTGACAGGTTAGAAGATGTTTTGATTTGTCCTCTTTCCCACCTTCCCAATTCCTAGGAAATATGAAAGAATTTTTATGTAGTAACACTAATATCTATTCATTTACCCTTATGTCAAATGTATTCACAACTCTGAAGCACAAAATAGCATATAAATTACAAAGGAAATAGTGTGCTTTCTCATTTATATTCTTATCTCCAAATTCTGACTATCAGCACAAGTTTAAATGTAGAATTTAAAACTGAAAAGGACTGTAAGATCACCTCATCCCAGGCTTCTTATTTTACAGATGAAGAAACAAGCTCGAGAGCGACCTGTCCAAGGTCACAGGCACTGTGAACAGAGCTCCGACTGAGGGCTTTTGACTGTCAACTCAATATTCTCTTTACATCACACATCCTCTTAGGCTAAACCGTGGGAAAGAAAACTTCCCCAGAATGTCACACAAAGTGGAGATATCATCTCACTTATTTTTCTTTGGCCACACATTTGTAATCTGTATAAGGAGACTCCTGTAAAAACAGTGCTAGCAGAAATGTGACTATACTTCAGGACTTAAGCATTGTTCCTCTTGCCAATATACAAGATCATACCAACCACTTACTTAGAAAGGGAATTCTCTATTTAATTATACAAAGGTGCCCTCATAATCAGCCATCAGGAGGTCGTATGCCTTGTAGCCCTATCGGGCATAATCACAGACCCCAGAGTTGGAAGAGGCCTCCAAGAGCATCTTATCCAAGTTTACATTTTTGTATGAATAAAATGTGCCTCAGAGATGCTAAGTGACAGTCAGAGGTAGAGCCGAGTTGACCTCTCCATTCTCTCGTGAAGAAGAACTCACATGTATGAAATAGCTATTCAAGGTCAAGCACACGTACGGCCATGAAACAAGACAGATTTTCTACCCACATGAGGATCAAACCAATTTCTAGTTCTCATAAGCAGTGCTGAACTTTCAGTAAGTCTTAACACAAGACACAGGTACAGGTTGAAAATATAACGAGATTCAAGAAGAGTTCAAATAAACCTTGGATACCAGTTTCACTTAGGAAATGTTAGACATGTTTTGAGGTATTACACTAATATTTTGGTAAAATGTGATAAATAAGAATACCGGCAATAACCTAGGCTCTCTGGATTAAAATGCTAGTCCTGCCACTTTCTAGTGGTGTGAACTAACTTCTCTGATTCAAAACAGGGAGAAGGCTACTTCCAATTTCACAGAGTGGGTGTGAGGATTCATTGGGTTAATATACACAAAGTACTCAGTGCTGTGCCTGGCATATAAGAATTCAATGGATGTTAGTTATTACAATTATTGATGCCATGGAAACTAATTCTCCCAAGATATCTACTTGGAAGATAGGGTGATTTAGTGGCAAGGATGTTGAATTTAGTTTCTGGAGTTTTCGAGTTGTGTCTCCACTATTTACTATGTGTTGGATAAGCCATTCACTTCTCTGAGGTTCTATCCCTCTGCTGAACATATTGGTAATATTATTTTTTCTGTTTACCTTATGTGAGTAGTTCTAAGAATTATGCAAATTAATGAATATGACTATGAACATGCTTTCTGAAGGATAAAACATTTGACAAATGGCCACTATATTTTTATTCCTTTTTCCAGCCTCTGTGTGAAGTGGTACAACATGGCTGGACAAAACTCCCAATTCAGTGTGAGCGTTTAAGACCCATACATCCAAAATTTCCTTTAGACTCACAACAGCTGTAAGTGGGGGGCAGAGCAACATTTATTGAGTACTTACTGTCAATAGGACACTCTGGACAAAGAAATTACACCTAAATTCTAAGATTCCTCAAGAACAAAAGCTTTATTTAAAAGTGATATTCAGGGGGCTCCTGGTGACTCAGTCAGTTGAACACCTGACTTTGGCTTAGGTCATGATATCATGGTTTGTGAGTCCGAGCCTCACATCTGGCTCACTGCTGTCAGCAGCGATCCTGCTTTGGATCCTCTGTCCTCCTCTCTCTCTGCCCCTCCTCTGCTTGTGCTCTCTATCTCTCTCAAAAATAAATAAACATCAAAAAATAAAAATAAAAGTGGTATTCAATAATGTTCCATGATAAAGGACACCAGCTCTGACCACAATTTCCAAGTATTGTGCTGTGAAATATAGTGTCCAAGATGGCTGCCATCACTTCCTTCCCTCTCTTAACCTGCTTCTGCTCACACATCATGAGGTGGATGTGGGCTGGCCTTAGTATCTTTCTGGACCCATAGAATGTAGCAGGAGTGACAAGGACTTCTGAAGCTCACTCATAAGAAGGTTGTCAGCATCTGCTTGGACCTCTTGGAACACTCACTCTTGGAGAACTCCCTCTCAGAGCTCACGTGTAGAGGCCTCCTGCAGGAGCTGTCATTGCCCATTTTGCCTGACCTCTCACCAGTAGCCAGCAGTGGCGATAGGAGTGTGAGGGAGCATCCTGGATATCTAGCCCAGTCAAACCTGCACATGACTCCAGCCCCAGCTGCCATCTGGTTGCAAACGCGTGAGAGATTACATGTGAGAACTGCCCTCGTTGAGTCTGGACAACATGCAGAAAATGGGAGATGATAATAAATTACTGTTTAAAGCCACAAAGTTTTAGGGTTGTGTCCTTTGCAGCAATAGATATCTGAAACCCACACTACTTTCTTCGGAGGTGATTTGTAAATTGTGAACACTGGCAAGAAGTGGTTAATAAAAGTCTTTGTGTACCCATTTCAAGCTTGATTTAAGCTGAAAAGCATTTGGAACGGGAAATGTTTCACTCTTGATTAAAATAATAAAGACAATTACTATCATGTGTATGTCTGTCACTCACAGAATATATGCTTATCTCAGAACTGGGGTTTAAAACCAGATTTATTTAAAATCCCAACTTCTTATTATATCACAGCCCACTATAAATTTTATCTCCTTCAGACTATGAGGAATTTTATACTTTCCAAGTAAAAAGTTCTAAACCCTATAAGAAAGCAGTATGGTATAAACCAGATTTTTTTTTTTTGGCAGTGAGCATAGAACCTGATATAAGTGGGTGCTTAATAAATAGCTGTTAACCTGGATATTTATTACTTACTAGTTTTTCTCTAAATGTATAGTGTTGCTCTTGACTTCTATGTACTATCCAACCATTGGAGGCCTTTTCTTCCTCCATAGCTTGGTCACCAAAATTTATCATACTCATGATTCAAATCAACTTAAAAGTTAACAATATTCCTACTGTCCTCCTTTAAATATTGTCAATATCACGTGGACTGGCGAGAGCCCCACTTCCTCTCGGTCCTCTCCTGGAGCCATATTGCTCCTTGTTCACTCTGCTTTGGCCATGCTGGCCTCCCTGCTATTCCACTCAATCATTAGGCATGCTTCTGCTTCAAAGCCTCTCTGTCAGAGGTTCTCTGTGCTCCCTTCAGGTCTCTGCTCAGGTGTTACATTGTCGGAGAAGCCTTACCTAATCACCTTTTTAAAACGGCATCCCTCTCCCCCCCACTTCAACTATGTAGCTTCCTTACCCTGCTTTATTTTTTCTTCATAGTATCTGACAAAGTATATGTTTACTCTTTAATCCCTTTATTAGAATGTAATCTCGTAGGTAGAGACTTGGTTTTACTCTCTGTTCTATTTTCAGCATCAAAAACAATACCCACACAGCAGGAACTGAATGAATGAGTGGATATTGTTGAATGAATGGATATCTATGATTCAGTAGCTGAGCCGGAGCCCAGAAATGCTAAGCCAGTACAGTCTTCCCATTATGTTTTAGGTAAAGGGCAGCGATTCACATTTTGGGCCTCTGCTGTAAATAGAAAAAACCTGAAGGTGTTGAGAAATTTTTAGCGGCATATTCTAGAAAAAGGAACTCATCAGGCTGATGTTGGCTGACATAAAGTGGTTGCAAAGATCTTTGCTGCGGGGTTGGCCAGGAACTCTGGAGCCCTATGTCTCCCTCATGAGGGGTACTAGAGCAGATAAGAGAGGACACTTGAATTTGGGGACCAGACGAAAGTCAGAGTCAGCTGCAACCAATAATGATTAATACTTTGTGTAATGAGGCTAAATCCTATGCAGGTTTTTGTGTGGGACTTTGGATTCATAAACACTAGCAGTGTTTTAAAAGAATATTTCACAGCTGTTTTAATGAAGGGCTAATTTTTATAAAACTAGATCAGATCTATGCTTCTTGCAAGCAACTGTGTTTATAGATATGCCTGGTTATTTGAATCAAGCTTCTACACAGAGTTGTAGAAGTGGTGACTTCTTAAAAGAAGGGTCTAAAATGGAAAAGAAAATTCTCCTAGAGTAAAAATGAATAAGATACAAAGTTAGAAATCTCAATAAAGCCGGAAGGTGAAAGACAATGAAAGCCCGTGTCATAAAGGGGGATCTCTGTGTGTGGCAGAGTGAAGCGTGAACAGAAGCTGCTCAACTTGCTTCCCCAGAATCAGTCCATTTTTTTTAATACAGCTTTGGAAGAATGTGTGTGGCTATAATGTTTAGCACCCAGGCAGAAATAAACCTTGCTAAGATGGCATTGCTTGGATTTTCCAACTCCGGGCTTTGGAACCTTGATTATAATTGAGAGAACTCAGCCTTATGCCGCTCAGGTCTACCCCTCTCTCTGTTCTGCATTCAAGCCTCAAATTACTAAGTTCTTATTCATATTTTTTTTTATGTTTATTTACTTTGGGAGAGACAGAGACAGCACAAACGGGGGAGGGACAGAGAAAGAAGGAGAGACAGAATCCCAAGCAGGCTCCTCGCTGCCAGTGCAAAGCCCGACTCGGGGCTTGAACTCATGAAACGGTGAGATTATGGCATGAACTGAAACCAGGAGTCGGATGCTTAACCAACTGAGTTGCTCAGGCGCCCCTCTTATTCATTGAATCTTAAAAGGCTCAAATTTAGTCAAACTACTTACAAATTGATATCTAAGGAGATAGTTTTCTCAAATATGGTCCACAAAATGCTGATGGCTTCACTGGTCTCGAAGCCTGGCGTAGTAGTGAAGAGTGTGGATTTTGTAAAGAGACATCCGGATTTATATGCTAGCTCTGTCACTTGCGTGAGTTACTTCACCTCTCAGCTGCTTAGTTTCCTCACCTGCAAAATCAGGACATAAATATCTTCCTCAAAAGGGATTTTTTTGTGTGGATAAATGAGATAATGTATGAGGATTGCTTAGTTCACTGTTTGGGATAGATTCATCAGGCAACATTGGGTAAAACAAAAAAAAAAAAAAGAGGGAGGAATTTCCTGGAGTGGATGCTGTCTTTTTTTTTTTTAATTTAATTGAAATACAGTTGACATATAATGCTATATTAGTTTCAACAACATGATGATTTGACAACTCACATAACTCACTGTACTGCATACAGTATACTGTGCTCACCACGGTAAGTGTAGTCACCATCTGTCACCTTACGACCTTATTACGATACTATTGACTGTATTCCCTGTGCCATGCTTTTCATGGATGCTGTCCTTTTGACTACCTTTCTTGACGGTTGTAAGAACTTACCTTCTGTCACAACGTGCTTCTTTCCAAGTGACCACTAACCTCTTCTCTAGCAGTGATAACTCAGGGATTTTGTTTCATTACTTCATGGTCGGTTTGCCTCACCTGGACAGGTGGTCGAGCCTGTAATGGTGTCGTCTTATGGCGTTCCCTGTTCTGTGCTCCTCTCGTCTGGCTGTGCCTGCTTGCACCTGAAAACTTTGTAAATTCAAGAGGCCATATCTGATGCACAGAGAAGGATGTTTAACCTATTAACTTCGCTTTGCTTGCCTCTAAATTGTTTAGAGGCATGTAAGTTTAATTCTGTGAGTCTAATTTTGTGCTTTTTGGGCCTAAGAATTTATAGTGGCTGCCATTTATCATGCCCTCCCTTGGCAGGCACAGTGCTCAGCCATAGAGATCACCTAATATTATTAATAATATTTAAATCTAGACGGAGCTAATAAAGTTTCCCCAAGAAACCACCACCAGACCTCAAATGTGATGTGGCAAATCCCAGCACCTACTCACCAGAATGCAGAGGCAAATGTATTTAGAAAATTTGCTGCAGGATGTGGATAATGAGGATTCTTGTAAGATATGGGACTGCCGAGATGTGAAGGAAGCATGTGATCATTCCGCCTCTGTGAAAACTACATTATGTCATTAGGGGGGAAAAACAAAGCTCCCACACAAAGAGTAAGCTGCAAGTAAATTGAACATTCTAAATTATTAAAGGGACCTGACTGGGAGAGTTTGATCCTGGCTAAGCTTTCACAATATGCAAACAAACAAAACCAGATAAGAAGGTGTAAATGACCTAGTCAATCAAATATCAGATAGCATCACTAAATGAACAGAGCTGATCATCCCTCAGAGAACTTATCAGAGTGCCAGGGAAAGGTTGTCAGGAATTTTATGTATGCCTAGCACACAGTCACTTACATAGACCCACACTTAACTGAGCTAGTAATTTCATTCTACCTGACAGATAACAAGGAAAACCTTAAAAAAAAGAAGAGTCATTATTTTAAACTACTAACGATAATAATGAAAAACAACAGTGAGACAACGCTTGGATCAGAAACTTGAGATTTCAATGTGGGGGAGCTGTATCCTTTGAATTGTAATGGAAAGAAAAATGAAAACTAGGTTATAGAGATATAGAGAATGAACACTTGTGTCAAAACCATTACAACGAACTCTGTTATCTTGTTTTGTAGCAAATGCACTAAGAATGCTGCCACTTGAAAAATGTGTGATAATCAAGAGATTGATTCATTAATTCATTGTGAACCTCCTGTGTGCCCAGCGATGTAATAGACATAGAGATAAGCAGAAGTCCTTGCTCTAAAGGAGCTCATAGTTTATTTGAGAGAGCAATATAAACAGATAAATTATAATATGATGCTGTAAGTGCTGTGATATATGTAAGAAAAAATGTGAGGTCTTGCAAGGTTTGGAAGCACCTTCTGAATTTTGAAGAAACAGAATTATTTTTTAGAGGAGTTTTAGCTAGTGTATTTTGTCATTCGAAATATATGATAACTCCCCCTTAACCATGTCCTAACAAGCTAAGTAAAAGTTTGCAGTGTTTGGATGGAATACTCATCTTCTGTCCTTTAAGTTGGGGGGTGGAGGGTGAGGGGAGAGAGAGAGAGTGGGGAGGCAGTGGTAGAGAATGAACCCATCTCATTTCTGCATAGAACTGTGTCCAAGAATTAACTGGCTGGTGATAGAATCATGAGTTGGAGAGACAGATCGTGTAGGTGGAGCTCCCATCCCATACAGAAATGTCCTCTTTCACACACTCACACGTATCTCTCTGGTTCCTCTTGAACAAATCCAGGGGCAAGTAGTTTCGCAATGCTAGTCAGCTCCTGTAGGAGGAAACTTCTTTATCCTGGGCAGAGTCCATTGTCTAGTCATTTCTTTGTGGCTGCTAATTCCATCCTCTGCAAAAATGTCAATAAACACAGTATATCACCCACAGGATACCCTTAAAGTAGAAGAATGTCTTTACTCAAGCTTTCTTTTAGAAAGACAAGACTTCCTTCCCTCGGTTCCTCCAACATTTCTTTTGGAGCATTGTTTCCAGATTCTGCGCTCCAGGTACAATTCCTCCAGTTTTCTCTGCTCTCTCAAACCCCTCAAGCTTGGTACATGGTGCTTCCTCACTGTGCAGGGAGATCCTCAGCTGTCATCTGCCTGGTTGGTTTCTCCTCTCCTAGAAGTCATCCCTTGTGGCGTCTTCCTCATCTCCCCACTAGAATTGGATCCCCCTTCTCTGTGCCTTTTTCCTTCCTTGTGTAGACCCCTTTAATAAATTGGCCTTAAACTCCAATGCATAACTTTAATAGATTTGATTGACTCACTACAAAAGTCTTTTTTTCTAAGCAGATTTAGCTTTAAAAACTTCAAACCGGAGCAGACCATGAGGCCCATCACATTCCCCACAGATTCCACGCAAGTCTTGGATGTGAACATTAGAGGGCAAGGAAATGCCTTCCGAACACCCTCCCACTAATGTCAGAGAACAAGACACAGAAGACAGCACCTTTGTCTACAAAAGGGAAGGGCTGAACTGGCTTAAGCTGTGGCCTGGCTAATGTTTCCATCCTTGCAGTCACATGGGAAGAAGACAAAGTATCCAAAGAAAGAAATGACGTCTGGACATGCCTCTTGTCCATTTATTAATTTACCTCTTTGTCTGCTTTGGTGAAAGAGGGAAATATACCATGTGGGCCTCTATACACATTCGAAAGCTGTATTCCTAGAAAATATGACCCCCAAAGTCATAGAATCTGACCAACCAGGGCAAGAGCTCTCCTTCTTGGGGGAGGGGATGATTCCTTTTTTGAGAGGAAAGTGTAGAGGTGTTATGTCAGTAGACTCCACAATCATCCCCTCCATCGAACTTTCTTCTCCTCTATAAACAATTTTAAATGTAAATTTGATAGAGAAGTATTTTAAAAACGATATAGTGTCATATAATGACTTGATGTTATTTTTGATGATTTGTGTACTACACAGCTGTTGTTTATCCACCTATTAGAGTTCATTTACACCATCAACAATTATTGAATACCAATGATGTATTTTATATATAAGATAAGAAGAAAGAGTGCCTGGCATAGAATTTGAACACATAGTATTTAATAATTATTGCCAGATAATTAATGGAATAACCAATGGAAACTCAGTGAATGTAGGTAATTTACTCAGTCACAAAGCTAGATAGATTTAGAGACAGGATTTATGAGAAATGGCTCTGATTCCAATGCCTATTCCATTATATCACAATTGTCATTTGCCTTGAAATGAATAGTAAATAATAGGCTAGTGTCGGATCGTAGTGGGCCTTGAGCGTTAGGCTAAGGGGGCTTGGATTTTATATTCAATGTTTCATTCATGTTATATTCCTTGCTGATTGGCTAAACAGTGTTTCTTATTCTTGCTTGAACTTAAGTCTCACTGAAAATTTGATAAAAAAATACCAATTATCAGACTCTGCCTTGTAGATTCTGCTTCAGTGTGTCTCAGGTTTGGCCTGGAATTCTGTATCCTTAATGGGCTCCTGCTAAAAAGCTTCTCATCTGGCAAATCTGGAAAACACTGTGCCAAAAGATTTTCTTGCTCATTATAATCTTGTTGTCATATTTCTTGACTATATTTACATATAATCAGATGTCAGTAACAGAGGCATATTGTTTCTTTTTTTATTTTTTTTAATGTTTATTTTTGAAAGAGAAAGACAGAGTGTAAGCAGGGGGAAGGGCAGAGAGAGGGAGACACAGAATCTGAAGTGGCCTCCAGGCTCTGAGCTGTCAGCACAGAGCCTGACGCGGGGCTCGAACTCATGAACCGTGAGATCATGACCTGAGCCGAAGTCAGAAGCTTAACCAACTGAACCACCCAGGGGCCCCTAGAAAGCATATTGTGAAAATCCGCAGAAGCAGCCTGATTGCCAGTGGACTCTGGAATCCTTGTGTTACCTGCAGCAGATACGGCTGCCTGTATTGTAGACACTTTAGGCCACTTGATTTGAGACCCTTTTGACCACTTGTGGTCACTGCAACTCACAATGAATCTCAGGGGATGGCTGCCCATTCTCTTTGAAGTATGGGCTTTGGAAAAGTCTCCACTGGCAAGTGCACTTGACGATGTCTGACACATGAGATGAGGTATTGATGATGACACATCAGAAGCTCATTTTAAAAGGGCACTTCTAAAGAGCTCTTCACAGTGAGGCTGCAGAAAGACAATTCTCTCTGCAGTTGGGAAAAATGCAGAATAAGCAGACATTTCTCTTTGAAGAGACTGACTATTCTAACACATTCGTTTCAAATAACATTGTGTTTAACGTCCAAGAAATCTCTTGGGTGGGGGTCATATGCTTAAATGAAGGGGCAGAAATAGAACATGTGTGAAACTCTTCTCTGTGAGCTGTTCAGCAGAGCCCAAGATGAGTAGAGGAAATTGCATTTGCCCTTTGGCCAGTGTTAAAGAAAACAGGTTTCATGACACTTGTTAAAGATAGTAAGGCGGGTTTTATTCGAGACGATGTCAATAGATAGATATGGGGACCACCTCAGTGGAATTTTGCAGTGGGGGAGAAAGATGGGGCTCAACTCTCAATACAGCCTGGGCAAGTGGGAATTTACAACCAAGGAACAGAGTGAGAGTTGGGGGGTAGAAATTACTAAGAGGAAACATCAGGGATAGAGGGGGATGCTGGCTAAACTGACCTAACAGGATTTGTGCTAAAGATGGACCAGAGTGATCAGACATTACCCGGAAGATGGTAGAGGATAAGGAGCCTACTCAGATATGAGGGTAAATGGGAAACTGGTTCTTAAACTGACTTAGCAATGTTCTTGGTAGAACTAGATTCTACAAAGGAGTACACAGGTGGACCTAGGAGAAGGTTCAGGAGCCGGACTAAGTTTGGTGAAGCAAAGAACGTTTGTCACCAGCATTATTGAGAAGAGCAAAGAGGGGCACCTGGGTGGCTCAGTTGGTTAAGCGTCCAACTCTTGATATTGGCTCAGGTCATCATCTCACAGTTCGTGAGATTGAGCCCCGTGTAGGGCTTGCCAACCGTGCTTGGGATTTTCTCTCTCACTCTCTCTCTCTCTTTCTGCCCCTACCCAGCTTGCATTCTCTCTCAAAATAAATAAACTTAATTTTTTTAAATGCTACAGATCACGATGCTACTGGCACCAGAAGCCAATTCCATAAAAGTTAGCGTGACCCATGTATGATGAGCAGGAAAGGGGTAATGTCTTTTTCTGCTGGCCTCGAGCCAAATCCTGCAGCCCCAGAGTGGTATAGTCAGAAGATTTTTGTGAAAAAATGGAGAGATAGTGTCTTCCTGGGTCTAGAAGCTGCAAAACTTTTGGGGCGCCTGGGTGGCTCAGTCGGTTGAGCATTCAACTTTGGCTCAGGTCATGATCTCAAGGTCCATGGGTTCAAGCCCCGCATCAGGCTCTGTGCTGATGACTCAGAGTCTGGAGCCTGCTTTGGATTCTGTGACTCCCTTTCTCTCTGCCCCTTCCCTGCTCATGCTCTGTCTATCTCTCAAAAAATAAATAAACATTAGAAAAATCAGAAGCTGCAAAAATTTCAAATGTATGAGTCAGATATGAGTGCTCCTCCTACAGAACAAAGAGAAAAATTTATTGTTCTCTTCTCATGGAATTGAAATAATTTCCTACTTAAAGTCAGAATTTTTACTTTGCACTTAGAAAGTACACCTAAAGAAAAAGAATAATTTGATAAAGTAAAAGAGTCATACCATTAGCAGCTAACTATCTGGTCATAATCTATTAACTATCCTCAGAGAGTTAACCAAGAACCATGCATGCATAATTCAGGTAAATAACTGTATACACACAAATGTATTTTTAAATTAACTGTTTCCTAATTACATGTTTTTAACATTCATAATATCTGGCTCTTCTCAACTGATTTCTTTGCTTCTAATCTTTCCTCTATTCAAGAACATTTCTAGAAGCAGAAAAACCCCAATCTGGGAGGGATTAGTGAATCATACAGAGGTCACTATTACAGACTCAAAATAGTCTTGGACATCCAGACCACTTGTTCCATGAATCCACCCACCCCAGAACTGTGTAAACATGAACTATTCCTATGAGGAAAGCAACAGGAGGGAAAGATAACATTAAAGTTCAAGAACTCTTTTATTTCTGAATCCACACTTTTTTGTCTCATCAAAAACATTGTAAACTCCCCCCTCCCCCCCCTTTTTTTTATCACACAGCTGTTATTACAGCCTATGTAAAGTTTTGAGATTGGGACATTAGCTTTGCATATTCTATCCCTCTTTGCATTTCCCAGTGCAGAGTAGGAAACATAACTGCTACTTTAATAAACCTTTACTGAATAATGGTTAATTCTGGAGAAACCGTATTTATTGTAGAACTGGGCACAGTTGAAGGAGGATGCAAAAGTTAAATTGCATTCACCAGCACCAGGACACATTTTCTTTTGCTGCTGTAGTATTTGATGGGTAAAATGATCGCTCAGATTTTCATATTATCCGACGTATTCCTCCAACAGTTTATATTTGTAGAGATCAAACAGAGTCTACAGATCTCTGCAAAGACATCACCCAAACAGTCAGCGATTTCTCCTTCTGTGGATGGAGTCATACATAATGAATGTTCTCTGATGGCTGCAGGAGTTGTGCAGCTATAATTAATGTTATAGAACCCAGTGGAGTTCATTTAATCAAGTCTGTAATGGTGGTATTGACTGTAAAATCTAATGAAGTGATACTAAACATAGTTGATTTGAGATTGGAGTGGGAGTGTTCAAAGACATGTTTGATGCCATTTGTAGCCTAAAATATTGTTAAGGACGAAAGCACAAAGAGTTAGGACCACGGAGAACTCCTTGTTTTCATTTTGAAAGTCATTTCTACTAGTTTTGATTTGGGCAAAATCTGAAAAGCCACAGTTCAAAACCTGTTTGCTCTCAGCATAAACAGGGAAATCTCATTCTTTGAAGAATTAAAAACAAACTTGCATCTTCAGGGGCTTCTGTGAGACTTGAAAAACAAGCTCTTATAAAATCTGTCTGCCATGACTGGACATTTAGTCATAAAATGAAAATAAATGATTGGATCTGGTTAACGCCAAGGCTGAGAGTTGAGATGAGTGCATGTATCATTTTGAGAGGAGAGGAAAAGGAAATGATTGTGAGGAATTTATCAGAAGACGTAGGAAAGATGCAGGAATTTCTCCAGTAAGATAAAGAGCAAAACAAAAATGTTTTAAAAAGGCAGCATGTGTATGTGTCGCTATAATGGGAAAAAATATTTAGTGTGCTAGTTCAGGAGTCAAGATGAAAGTCTTCAGTCTAGGAGCAGTGCCTGTTTGAACTTTTAAGAGCAAATGACCTTGGCAGAAATTGTGAACAATAAACTGGATCTCTGCAGAAAGAAAATGCTGAGACTAAAATCAATGTAATAGAATGAGAGGCATGGGAAAATGACTCAGTACATTGAAATATAAAGCAGTTATCTGCAAATATTAGTATATGAAATGGCTTGAAAGTTCCATTGAAGGAGTGAAGAAATTTGGGAGGTAGTATCAGTACAGAATGTAATAGTTTATTTCCATGTTATTAAAGGATGCTCAGAGCCTTCACATCCAAGTCCATTAATATAAATAAAATTGCACAAGCATTTTCAGAGGCTAGAAAAGGACAAGGAGGAATAAAGAGCTTAGACACAAGATTCCTCCATCTTCTTGAGACAAAATTTCTCTGATAAAAATGCTTTCTTCATTTAGGGTAACTTGAATTAAAATAAAGATATATATATATATATATATATATATATATATATATATATATATATATATATATTTCTTTTCTTCTACCTGTTCTTTGCAATAGCCAAATATCCAAAATCACCCATCCAGGTCTCATTTATATTTATATTGGGAAAGATAATGCTTTTAAAGCAGAAGTAAAATCTTACTCCTTGATTTGGTAGTCAGTATGTGTTCATGTTACTGAGCCAGGTAGAGCTGACCTGGGGCATCAGAAGCAATAGCAGACCCATCCTCAGGAAACTTCCTGGGGTTGCTTTCCTTCTTCCTTCCCTCCCTTCCTTCCTTCCTTCCTTCCTTCCTTCCTTCCTTCCTTCCTTCCTTCCTTCCCTCCTTCCCTCCCTTCCTTCCTTCCCTCCCTTTCTTCCCTCCCTCCCTTTCCTCCCTCCCTTCCTTCCTTCCTTCCTTCCTTCCTTCCTTCCTTCCTTCCTTCCTTCCTTCCTTCCTTCCGTCTTCTTTTTGTTTTTAAGATTGTCCAAGAAAATACAGGACACCCAGTTAAACTTGAACTCCACATAAACAACAAAAAATTTTGGAATATATTACATGCAATATTTGGGACATACTTATATTACAAAACCACTCAGTGCCCATCTGAAATTCAAATTCAGCTGCATTTTTTCAAAAAATTTTTATTGTCACAAAACACATATGACATAAACTTTATGACATAAACTTTACCATCTTAATTACTTTTAAGTGTACAATTCAGTGGCATTCAGCAATTTCATATTGTTGTGCAACCATCACCATCCATCTTCAGAACACTTTTCATCTTGTGAAACTGAAACTCTGTACCCATCAAACAATAACTCTTCATAATTACTCCCTTTCCCTCCTGGCCCTGGCACCCATTCTAACTTTCTGTTCCTTTGATTTTGAACACTCTAAGCACTGTATATACATGGAATCATATAGTATTTGTGTTTTTGTGACTGGATTATTTCATGTAGTGTAATGTCCTTAAGATTCACCTACATTGTAATATATGTTAGAATTTCTTTTCTTTTTGAGGCTGAATAATATTCCATTGTGTGTATATACCCCATGTGTATCCATTCAATGGATCTCGGAAAAGACATCACCCAGTCAATGATTTCTTCTTCTCTGGATGGAGCATAATGAATGCTCTCTGGTGGCTGCAGGAATCGTGCAGCTATATTGAACGTTATAGAACCCAGTGGATGAACACTTGGGTTACTTCCATGTTTTAGCTATTGTGAATAAGGCTGCTATGAACATGGGTGTACAAACAGGTTAAGACCCTGTTTTTAATTCTGTTAGGTACATATCCAGAAGTGGAATTACTGGATTATACTGTTTTTAATTAAATTTTCTTTAAATCTTAATTTTAAAACAGATTTTAATTTTTAATTTTTTAATTGTTTGAAGAACGATATCACAAAACTATTATCCACTGGTTGTAACATTTTATTCCCAGCAGCATTGCACAAGGGTTCCAATCTTGCTACAGCTTTGTCAACACTTGTTATTTTCTGTTTTGTTCTTTTTTTTTATAGTAGCCACTCTAATGGATGTGAGGTGGTCTATCATTGTGGTTTTAATTTGCATTTTCCTAATTAGTGATATTGAACATCTTTTCATGTGTTTCTTGGTCATTTGTATAGTATATCTTCTCTAGAGAAATGTCTATTCAAGTCCTTTCCCCATTTTGAATCTGGTTGTTTGTCTTTTTTGTTGTTATGTTTTAAAAGATGCTCTATATATTCTGGTTATTAATCTCATATCAGATATGTGATTTGTATATTTGATCCTGAACAACATGGGGTGAGGGGCACTGATCCCATGTGCAATTGAAAATCTATGTATAACTTTGACTCCCCCCACACTTAACTACTAATAGCCTACTGTTGGGGCACCTGGATGGCTCCACAGGTTGTGTCTGACTCTTGATTTCAGCTCAAGTGATGATCTCATGGTTAGCAAGATGGAACCCCGTGTTGGACTCTGTGCTGACAGTGCAGAACCTGCTTGGGATCCTCTCTTTCCCTCATTCTCTGCCTCTCCTCCACTTGTGATCTATCATTCTCTCAAAATAAATAAACTATAAAAAATAGCCTACTATTGACCAGAAACCATACTGATAACACAAATAGTTGACTAAGACATATTTTATGTTACTATGTAGTATATGCTATATTCTCACAATAAAGTAAGTTAGAGAAAAGAAAATGTTATTAAGAAAACATAAAGAAGAGAAAGTACATTTATGGTATTGTACTGTATTTATTGTAAAAAATGTGTATAAGTGGCACAGGCAGTTCAAACCCATGTTGTTCAAGGGTAAATTGTAGATATTTTCTCCCATTTAGTGGGTTGCCTTTTTATACTGTTGATCATGTCTTTTGATGCACTTAAATTTTTAATTTTCATGAAGTTGAATTTGTCAGGTTTCGCTTTTGTTGTCTGTGCCTTTGATGTACTATCCAAGAAATCACTGTCAAATCCAATGTCATGAAGCTGTTTCTGTATGTTTTCTTGTAAGAGTTTATAGTTTTAGCTCTTGTGTTGGGGTATTTGATTCATTTTGGGTTCATTTTTGTGTATGGTGTTAGGTAAGGATTGAATTTCATTTTTTTTTTTTTTTTTTGCATTTGGATATTCAGATATTCACTGCACCATTTGTTGAAAAGATGGCTTTTTGTCCATTGAATGGTCTTGGCAGTCTTGTCAAAAGTCATTTGACCATATATACAAGAACTTATTTCTGAAATATTTATTCTATACCCTTGGTCTATTTTCTTTATGCCAGTTCCACACTGTTTTGATTACTGTAATTATAATTTTTTTGTAATTACTGTATGTAGTTACTTTGTAGTTAAGTTCTGAAATCAGGAAGTGTGAGAGCTTCAAATTTGTTCTTTTCAAAGATTGTTTTGGTTATTTAGGGTTCCTTTAGATTCCATATGACTTCTGGAATAGATTTTTTTCATTTCTGCACAAAACATCAACAACAAAAATAGAGATTTTGAAGGGGTTGTATTAAATCTCTCTGTGTGTAGTATTGGCATATTTATAATATTAAGTCTTCCAACCCATGAACATGGGCTATCTTTATGTCTTTATTTATGTCCTTGATTTCTTTCAACAATGTTTTATAGTTTCATTGTATAAGTATCTCACTTTGTTGGTTAATTCCTAAGTATTTTATTCTTTCTGATCTATTGTAAATTGAATTATTTTCTTAATTTCCTTTTTGGATTGTTCATTGTTAGTATATAGAAATGTAGCTGATTTTTGTATATTGACTTTATACATCCTACTAATTTTCTGAATGTGTTTATTAGTTCTAACAGATTTTTTTTTGTATGGAATATTTAGGGTCATCTACATAAAAGAGCATCTCATCCAAGGAAAGAAGTAATTTTACTTTTTCCTTCCCAATTTAGATACCTTTTATTTCTTCTTGCCTAATTGCTTTGGCTGGAACTATTCAAGTACTATGTTGAATATAGGCAGTGACAACAAGCATACTTGCCTTATTCCTGATCTTAGAGAAAAAGCTTTCAGTCTTTCATTGTTAGTATGATCATCACTGTGGGTTTTTAATATATGGCTTTTATTATTTGAGGTAGTTTCCTTCTATTCCTAGTTTGTCAAGTGTTTTTATCATGAAAAGGTGTTGGATGTTGCCAAATATTTTTTTCTGCATCAATTGATACAATCATGTGTTTATTTCCCTTTCATTTGCTTAATATGTGATATATTACATTGATTGATTTTCATATGTTGAACCATCCTTGCATTCCAGGAATAAATCCTGCTTGGCCCTGTTGTCTCATTGTCTAATTTCTTTTCTTTGAATTTTTAAAATGTGTTTTCTTGCTTTTGTTTATATGACTTCAAAGTCGACCTGAAGACAAAACTGCCTATTATCTGCAGTGGGCAGAAGAATGAATGTCAGCTGCACACAGCTTTAGTACAAGGTTAACCATCTGTTAGTTTTGAGCAATGAACAAATAAGTAAAATAATTTGGGGAGGAGTTAATCTTTACTTTTATTGGTTTTTTATATGATTTGAAATGTCATCTATTTAACATTATTTTAAAACTTATAATTTTTTATTTTTTGAATTCTAGCTTTTATGTTGAACTTTCTTTATCTTTTATCTTCCTTTAGATATTTCAGTATTGAATCTCCTAATATTTTTGCTATACTGAAAAATAATTTTTTCTGTCTCATTCTTATTCTTTCATATATTTTATTGATTTCTGACTTGCTTTTATAATAGCCAGCCAGAAGCATAGCTGGCAGAGACAGCAGAGGGTAAACTCTCTCCATACGTCAGGAGGAGCAGATCCTTTTTTCTCAGCTGGGCCTTCACAAGCCTCCCAATGTTTCTCCCAGACCTTTTAAACTTGGATGTTCAAAAAGCCTCATCCCAGCTGACCAGGCAGACTCATAGCCTACTTCTTTCCAGGATTATAACTCTTGTTCAGATCATATAATGAGCATTTTACACTAGCCTCACTTTATATGACTATTTGCTGGTTTAAAATTTTTCTGGATTCCTCATTTTTGCTTCATCTCACTAGATGGATGTGAATGTGTGTGCATGTGTGCATGCACACACTCAGAGTTACTCTCCTTGGAAGATACCACTCCCCTGGCATCCGTCTCAACCACTGGTTGTTTTTCTCCTAAAACCCTTAAAGAACCTGGCCTGGATGTGAGAAAGACATTTCCCAGCACTCCTCTCTTCCTCCTTCCTAACTCCCACCCCCACTTTGATGCTCATGCCATCAGATTATATTAACCACTATACCTTTGTTGTTGTCATCTACTGACCCTGGAGTCAGTTTCCCTCATATCTAGACAACTTTTGCCCCTGGCTCCCTGTCACTCTCTCTAATGTAATTGTCGTCTTAATTCTTTATTGCAATACCAGTTACATAATTTGTAAGCTCAATACAAAATGAAAATCTGAATCCCTGTTCAAAAGTTATTAAGTTTTTCAAGGCAGTGATAGCAGAGCATAAAGCCAAATGCACAGTTTGTCAGAGCACAGATCACACAGCCATGAAGCTGGCCTTGCTTGGTTGGGGACTGCTATTTACCTTCCCTTTCATTTTTATGGATGAGGGAGCTTGTGACATCTCTCTATGAGTGAGGAGTATTAGAGTGAATGCTTCCTGCCTCTGCCTGTACAATTTGAGCTTCCTCTTCCCTGGGAAGGCAAGAATCGGAGAGCTGGTTGGTAAGAGTTTATATGCACCGGACCATACTCATCAATGGGTGCAGTTAATGTGCTGAAGGCAACCACTCTTGCCTCTTTCTTGCCCTTTTGGATTGTTCCTGCTCAGGCTCATGGAAGTCATCTTTCTCTTCCCATTTTCATGTAGTGAACCAGATTTTCGCTCATTGTCCCAAGATTTCAGACCAATATTTTGGGCCCTATATCCTCAATTAAGTGGAGAGAGATTATGATACCCCACCTTTGCACCTTTGTCTTCAGGTTCAAGCCCTTTTTGTCATTACAATGTACTCAACAATCTTATATATTGACAGCTATTGAGAACTTGCCTAGGCCACAAGTAAAGCTGACACTTTGATCCCCATGTGGCTCCTACTTTTTTTGTGGATATTTGCCATTAATATTAGGACATCCAAGCTTGCAATATGATACTTTCAATCTAGGCCTCTCTGTAATGTAGTATTGTCCTGCAACATGGTCACATGGTTCCCCAGTTGCTTTTTTTTTTTCCCCTGACAAATATTATTCTCCTTTAATAGACTTGAATTTGAAAAATAAAAAAACATGTCTGCCTACATTTTTGGTTTTAAACCTCCCTATCTCTGACTGGCAGGGAAAACAATTTTGGCAGAGGTGAGCATCAGTTGACCCGCTTTGTTTCTGGCAACCTCAGGGAAGGAAAAACATGACTGATAATAAGAGGTGGTTGCTTCAGGGCCAGCCCAGCTGACAGTCTCAATCGAGTACTGACTTTGGTCTCAGGGTCTTTTTTGACAAGTAATATTCTCTGAGTAAGCAGGAAGGACAACACCAACAGTTTATATTTTTAGGAAGTGAAGAAATTTTCTATTTATCGTTCTCTAAAACCCCAATGTATTCCCTCTATTTAGACTGAGGGACTTTCAAGAATCTAGCCTGTGAAATGTGCTGCAGGATATTGTTGAGATGGTAGTTCATTATATCACAGATGGTCTTTTTTATGTGGATGCAGGTGACTACTTTCGTTCTGGTATTAGAGGATGAGTAATAATTGTGCTGTTTATAAACATCCTGTGTATTTTTATGTTAATGACCCTGATTATCTCTTTGCATTCGCCACAAGAAAGCCAACTCCAAAATCTGTATCCCACCTCTCACAAATGTAAGGTTCCTAAGTTGTGAAAGCTAATTTAATTCTGACTCTATCTTACTTTTTCTTTATTTCCATCCTTCCTTTCTCATCTTCAGCTTCTTGTTTTAGATTTTACATATTTTTTGTTGCTTTTCAACATGTCACTTTAAATCTTTTCTAGAATAGGGGAAGATACGTATAAACACACAGAGAAGGAATTATGAAAACATAGCACAAGATCATTTGAGCTTGACACATAGAATTTAAGTCACGGAAATTTGAAATCATTGTGGATATGAAATGAAGCACTGGATATTTAAATTTTTAATCCCAGATTCCATCACTTGTCATTTCTGTGGCCTTGTAAATGTCTCATAAATAGAGATTTCTGCTCTGAAAAAATTTTTTAGGAATTTGACCTGATGTTCAGAGGTAATGTGAGGACTAATTTGTTCATGTGCAGTATAAATTTTAAAGCTTAGATTCATGGAAAGGAAATTAGTATTGTTAACTACGTTTTTGGGAGATAGGCAGGCTGGCGCTCCGTGCAAAATCACAAGTTGAATATTAACTCTGCCCCAGGAAGGGTCCCTTAACTGTAATACACTTCATTCACCACCAGCAAAAGCTGTGTTACAGTTCTTAGTGACACCAGCGCGGGGGCTTTTCTGACCTAATTAAAACTTTACAATGACTTTCACTAAAGCATTTCCTTCTTAATTTTTAGCTCTACTCCAAAGGTATTATTTAACAACATGACAATGTGCCTGTTGATCCTAACCATCCTAGTTAAATATGCAGAAGATGTTCACCAACATTTTGTCTGAAACCACTCCTTTTCGATTAGCTGTCAGCAAGAGACCATCTCTGTTCCAAGTGAAACTAAGTCATTATCATTGATGCTTCAGCTTTTCTTTCATCTTATGGGCTCCGGGGCATTAAGATAATGATTCTGCTTCCCTTTTTCCCAAAGAGTAGTGGTGTCCACTCTGGTTCACTGAACATTTAAATTTTTGAGTGCACAGACTGTTTAACCTGTTCAACTCCTTGTAGCTTCGTTCGGCAAGGGTAACTCGGGTCTATGTAAAATATACCATGCAGAACCAAGACGTTAGGCATCATTCATATAGTAGGTCCCTTCCCTTAGTAGAATCAATAATATCATCTAAGCTCCTGCTAGGTGATTTAAGGACCAGATTTTCTCATTTACTGGAGCCACCAAGAGGTTTAGGTGGGGATGGGAAGTCCTGGAAGGGTCAAGGTGGTAACTCCATTTTGCCTGTATGTACAGGAAATCAGCCAACTGAAGACAACCTCATCAGCACCATTTGGTTTCCCGGGACAGTGCCATATAAACAATGGTATTTTAATCAAACTTTTTCAATCAAAAGATCTTCGGCATTCTACTGGTAAATACAGTATTTTGTCTTCAGTTTTATAAGGACTGAAATAAACTTCCAAAAATTAGCACCCTCTTAATCGTTTATTAAATTAAAACAGTGGCTAAAAATTGTTTTGGTGTCGTATCTCACGAAATACTCCAACATGATGCTTAATTTGGAATAAATATATTCGATTTATTTTAATAATCCTCTGTAGACAGTCTCGATGTGTGTTTCAGTGAGTTTAAAGGCACAAGTAATAGGACGCAACTTAACATGTTGGAGTTAACTTCAAAGCTGTGTTGATTTGGAGCAAACTTCTTTGTTCTTAACTTCACTTGTCTTGTCCATAAGAGGTAGATAAATATTCTTATATTCCAAAGCCGTAGCAAAGTTTAAAGAAGATAATCTACATCAAACATAGAGCATACCATTTGGCATATTGTATGGACTCAATAAGAGGTAACTATTATTCATTATCTTAGTTTACTACAGAAACACAGTGTTATTCAATGATATAACAATTGGTCTCTATTATGAGTTCCACATGCCATTTAAATGTTATGGCTGCTGCTTAAATAGCATTATGATGTATGATGTGTATGTGTGGTGGCCACCGTAATTGGGATACAGCGTTAATAATTCAAGTTCTTGCTTCTTAGTGGCTAACTCGGAATTACCTTCAATGCTGTGGTGACTATTTGTTACATCGTCTCCTTGTGCACACCAGTGACAGTTTCTATGCAGTGTATGTAAATACATGGAATTTCCAGGTCACAGGGTACATATGTATGTTTAAGTCTAGCAGGCACTACAAACACATTTCAAAGTCTTTGTCCATTTTACAATCCTATTAGCAGTGTGTGAGAATTCCGGCTGCATTGTGTCTTTGCAAACACTTAATTTTATAAGACTTTAAAATTTTAGCCGTTCTAGGGGTGCCTGGGTGGTTCAGTCTGTTGAGTGTCTGACTTTGGCTCAGGTCATGATCTCACGGTTCCTGAGTTGGAGCCCTGCATTGGGTTCACTACTGTCAGCACAAAGCCTGCTTCAGATCCTCTGTCCCCTCTCTCTCTGCCCCTCCCCCGGCTGCTCGTGCACTCTGTCATAAAAAATACTTAAAAAATATGTAGCTATTCTAGTGTATGGTGGCATATTATTGTGGTTCTCTTTGTCTCTTGAAATACTATCTCTTATTTAACAGGAGTTCTGAATTTTAATGAAGATTAGGTTATTGATCTTATATGGCAAGTGTTTGTTTTCCTGAAGAATTCAAAAACTCTCTGCCTCAAGTATGGTCATTAAAATATTATTTTTCTATATTAGTGCTTCCCACAAATGTTTAACTTTTATGTTTAGATTTATAATTCATATGGAATGGAATGGCATGAGATGAGGGGTCAAGATTCAAGTTTCCTCACATGGATGTAAAATTGACCCGGCATCAGTTTATTTAAACATCTATTCTTTCCTCACTGATATGCATTGCTATATTTCTTATAAATGTCCCTATATATAGTGATCTGTTTCTGGGGTCTCTATTTTGTTTTATGTATCTATCTTTCTACAGACAGTCCCACACTGTTTTAATTATTATAGCTTTATAATAAGTCTTGATATCTGGGAATATAAGCTTCTAACTTGGTTTTTCTTCTTCAAAAAAAAGAAGATTGTTTTGGGTGTTTCTGGCCTTTGACATTTCCAAGAAATTCTAGAATCAATTTCCACAAAAATATCTGCTGAAATTTTGATTTGGATCATATTGAATCTATACATAAATTTGAGAATTGACATTATGACAATATTAAATATTACAATCCATGCAATGATATATTCCTCTACTTAGTCTTGTATAGTTTCCCTAACAGTGTTAAATGGTTATTTGTACAAAGGTCTCACATATTACATTTACTGTTACATTTAATATTCATAAGTACTTGATGTTATTTTAAATAATATTTAGAAATGGTACTGTATGTTTATTTATTGCTTGCATATAGAAATAAAATTGATTTTTGTATATTCATTTAGTTTCCAGTGACCTCGATAGATTCATTTTTTTAAATCTAATAATTTAGGGGACTTTGGGTGGCTTAGTGAGTTGAGTGTCCAACTCTTGATTTTGGCTCAGGTCATGATCCCAGGGTCATGGGATTGAGCTTTGTGTGGGGCTCCATATTGAGGGTGGAGCCTGCTTAAGATTTTCTCCCTCTTTCCCTCTGCCTCTCTCCCTGGCTTGTGCTCTTTCTCTCTCTAAAATAATTTTTTTTTAATTAAAAAATTAAAAAACCCCTAAATCTAATAATCTGAAGATTCTTTTGAATTTTCTATGTATACAATCATGTTGTCTGTGAATAAGACGGCAGCTATATATTCCTTTTCCATTCCTGGCCCTTCATTTTCCCTGTCTTAATGTCTTGCTAAGACATCCTTTCAGTGCCAAATAGAAATGGAGATAGCAGACAACTTTGTCTCATTATTTTTTTAAATGTTTATTTATTTTGAGAGAGAGAGAGACTGGGGGAGGGGCTGAGACAGAGGGAGAGAGAGAGAATCTCAAGCAGGTTCTGCATTATCAGCTCAGAGCCCAATATGGGGCTTGAACTCACAAACCGTGAGATCATGACCCGAGCCAAAATTAAGAGTCAGAGGCTTACCTGACTGAGCCACTCAGGCACTCCAACTTTGTCTCATTCTTACACAATGTGTCACCATTAAATATGATATTTCTTGTGAGCCTTTTGTGGCTACTCTTTATTAAATTATGGATATTCTCTTCTAATTTGCTGAGAGTTTTTATCATGAATAGATATTAAATTTGTCAAATGTTTTTTCTGCATCTGTGAAGACAATCATACAATTTTTCTCCAATAGTCTGTAAGGTGTTGAATTATATTGATTGATTACCTAATGTGCAACCTAACCTTTTATACTTGGAAGGAATCCAACTTGAACATGATGTATTATCATTTTTGTTTATTACTAGATTCTTTGCTAACATTTTGTTTAGGATTTTACTTCTTTTGTGGATGAGACAGAATAGCCTCTAACTTGCTTTCTTGAACATCCTTGTCAGGTGTTGTCACAGTCTTCTAGATTCAAAGTATGAGTTGAAAAGCATTCTCTTATGATCTAGAAAAATTAATAAAGGTTGGTGTTGTTTTTCTTTAAATGCTTGGGAAATTTTGTTGGTTCTGGGGCTTCCTTTGTGAGTATGTTGTTTTTAGGATGTATTTTCTTGTTTGTTTGTTTGTTTTACATAGATCTATCATCAATTTTAAAAAAGCAGAGGATTTATAAACACAGCAGGTGTTCAAAGTTAAGGTAAAAATGAGAGGAGATATTTCTAGAACTTTCTTATGAATATGTATGTATATATATTTATTTATTCATGTATTTAATAGTCAATCTAAGTTGAGCATTGATTATATATGAAGGCTGTAAAGAATCAATGATTAGTTTTGATCAAGGATGTGAAGTGTTCAAAGTGATATTTTATGTAGGTTAATTGGGTGGTGATGTGTCCCCCCAATTAGATAGGGCAGAAATTAGAGGTAGAGGGACAGATGGGGGCTGTTGCAATAATCCAAACATAAAGTACGAAGGACTTGAGTTTAGATAACAATTGTAGAAATAATCAGGCAGAGAGAAAGTTGCTAAAGGAAGAAACAATAGGATTTGACGGCTGATTGAAAGTAAACAGGGAGAAAGGGGCGCTTCCGTGTTGACGAGAAGTCTTGAGTCTGGGTGATAAGAAACCAAGCAAGTAAATGAGTCTCCAAGACATGACAGAAAGCAAGCTTTCTAATGGGAACATATATTTCCTCATTCTCATAAAGTCGATGATATTTCTCAAACTCCAGTCTCTGCATTTTCTTTGCTGTTTATTTTTATTTCGGGGCCTTGGCATCAGACCTGGAATTTCAGTGTCGGGAGCTGGCTCACTGTACCTTTTAGTCAAAACCGTAGGCAGGAAAACTGTACCTTTTAGTCAAAAGCAGGTGGGCAAGACCGTGTTAGAAGGCAATTACCCTTTTAACTGTCATCTTCTCTACTCTGATATTTAATTCTGAGCTTCACAGGCAGAACTCATTAATAGCTTTTCTTTCTCACATGTCTACAAACGGGGAAAAAACTGATAAAAATTTAAAACTGCGGTGGGCTAATTATTGTAACTAAGTTTGCAGTCGATAATTGAAATTCACAGAACAGGATAAACATATCAAAATGTAATTGCAGATGGGGGTGATTACATTGAAAAGAAATCTACTCATCTGGAACATGGTATTATCATGAGAAAGACTAATAAGCAGTAGTTCATTTAGGCTACATGCAATATCTAAATTTGTTTACTTGAGGCATAAATATCGACCAATGATAAACTCATGTCAGTATTATCTGTTGTTCACTGTGTAACACATTTTGATATGATACGGAAAAAGTATTATCATTGCACTCTCTACCCTGCCTTTTTGAGGGAATGTACCAATATGTAAAGAGAAATTTGCCTGTAGCTGTGATTTTCCCACCTGTACAGAAACAAACATTTTCTAGCTTTCTGGCCCACAGATTTAGAAGTGGTGAACCCTTCCATTATCCTTGTTCTAAATGATGTCTAGTCTCTCTTCAGTGACTGAATTTAGATTTTTCGACCTATAAGACACCACAAGTGTCTGCCCTACTCCACAGGAAGTTTTCATGAACTCACTTAAGGGAATAACAGCTTCTGTTTATTCGGTTCTTACCACATGCCTAGTAGTCTACACAGTCATTTCACTGAGTCCTCAAAGATACCTGATTTTTCAGGCAAGGAAGCTGAGACTTGGCCGGCCCCTATCACTTGCCCTTGGTCCTAGTGTTGGAATGTACAGAGAAAGGATATAACTGGAGTCTTCTCAACTCTGAGCCCACATGCCCACTCTTGTTCTTTGTATCCCATCCCATCTCTTTATATGGTCATTGAAAAAATTAACGTTTATTTTTGGCATCTTTATAATAAGGTTGCAGGCTCCTGAGAGCAGGACGATGGCTTGTTCATCTGTGTAAAATAGAAAGTTAACACCTAATCTGTATGCCTTCTGTGACTTCAGAAATGTCTGACATATCTAGAGGAATAGGGGACTAGGCCATGTCTTGGGGGGGAGATGTGTCTGAGCTGAGGGGCTAAGAAGATTCAGGAAGGTTCTTTTCCTCCTAAGCAAGGAAGATGAAGGTTTGCAAACTTGGTCCAAGAACAATGATGGTGGAGATACTATTTTGAATATGTCAAGGGCTGTGTTACTCAGGTTGCTCCTCACTCAGCGCTGCGTGGTTTTGGCCATTTGCCTCTTTCCGGAAAGTTCTGAGCAGAGGAAGTTGTAACAAAGTGGAGAGCTATATTCTTTGAATGCCTGAGCAGCGTGAGAGAATTGGCAATGGAGATAGTAGTTACAGTGGTGGTAGTAGAAGTTGTTACTTTTTGTCCCCCTGTAAAAAGGGAATATTTTGGAGTTTTACTCATAAGTAAATGGATGCAAATGTTTTTGTTTGTTTGACTGCTGAGGGAGCCGAGGCATCCATAAATCTCCCAACCGTCAACTGGCAGATGAGGGAGGAGTATTTCTCTCCCCTGTAGGGTAGAATGGAGGAGAAACCACTTCTTGCCGACGGCAAGTGATGTCGCAGCTTCACCCTGGTACTTTATCCAATTTCTAACCTTTGCTGGGAACAGCAAGGCTGCTTTCACGTGGGCACAACTGGTCATGGGGAGGAGAAAGCTGCTGCTGGTTAATTGGGAATTGCATTTGGAAGCACAAGAGTAATAGCCCCTTGAACTCTTCTGAATTATGAGGGATTTGAAAAGGGCCAGGGATGCCCAAATTCTGCAGACAGGGTTGCTCTCGACAGAATATCGTCATTGTGCATTATTATTGCATATTTGCATTTGTGCCATGGACCTCACTCAGTGCCTCAGACACCAAAGGTGAATGCTCAGGCAATAGATATATATTTTTAATTTAAAGGCACTAGAAGGAGGATCTAGTTTTCATGATGTAACCTAAGGTTCTGTCAGGTTCAGAGTAGGAATAGAAGCCACTTTAGATATTTTAAGTACAGAGAAATTTAATATAGGGAATGAGTGGCTCACAAAATATTTGGAAGTACTGGACAACTGGCTGCCAGTTTCTGATTCTCGGCACCGTTCAGAATTACCCCACCTTGGGAAGTTCTAGAAGCTGTTACTTCTGAGGTCCCATCCTGGAACCAGGTGGGGTCAAGACGTTGATGGAGCTGCTTCTGTTCTCTGGCTTCAAGTGATTTCTTGCCCAGGGAGCTGAAGAATGACACCATGGCTGTGACTCAGAGCTTAGGAAGCCACATCAGGAAGTCTTGCTGCTGCTGTTATCTCTAACATGCCTTCTCAACATCCAGAAAGCTGGAGAAGGGACACTGGAATGCTACTGCAGAGACAGCTCATGTTTTCCCAACCACACAGGCCAGCAGAACCCAATAAAAATGCAGAAAGCTGGTCCCCACCTCACTTCTGCCTTGCAGTCTCTCTGTGTGAATTCCACTTGAGCGGCAAAGGAGTATAAGAAATGTAGTTTAGAGTTTCCAAAATCTCCAAGTAGAAGGAGGAGGAGGCCACAAGTGGAGGTGGAGTGAATTGACTCACGGTGGTCAAAGAGCAAGCCACTCAAATCTCAGGCTCAATTTCTTCATCTGAAAATGACAATAATAATAACAGTACCTATCACCAAAAGCTGTTGTTGGGATAAAGCAAGGCAAGAAAAAGATATATCATTTATAAAATACTATATTAAACTTGGCATGATTTGCTATGCTCTGCAAATCATTAATGCAACAAATATTTATATTTCAGGCATGGTTCTAAGCATGTGGGATGGATCACCAAACAAAACAGACAAACATCTCTGCCATGAAGAGCTTAGCTTTTTATGGGGACAAAACTTGGCATTGATAAGTCCATCATACAGTATTTTAGAAGGAGAAAGCTTATGTGGGTGAGGGGTGGGGGGAGAGCACATATGGGGAATGCCAGAAGTGAGGCTGGCTCACTGGGAAGGCAGGATTTGAGCAAAGGCTTGGAGAAGTGCAGACATGAGCCAAATTAATGCTGAGAAATTTGAGGGAAGAATTCTAGCAAATGCACTGATAAGGCAGCATGCCTGGTGTGTCAAAAGGAAAAAAAAAAAAGCAGCAAGGAAGTCAAAGGAGCTCCAGAGAAAAGTAAAAAAAAATGAGAGTATGAGGTGCTGAGGCCAGAGGGGTTACGGGCGCTGGATCACATCTGTGGGTCGGTGGGGAGGTCTTGCTTTGAGTGAGATGTGAAGCCCTTAGAAAGTTCTGATGGGAGGGAACATGGTCCTAGTTACATTTTCAAGGATCACAGAATAGACAGACACACACCCTTCTCCAATAATACATAACGACATACTCATCAATGCAGAAATCGTTTAACAAATACTTATTAGGAACTTATTATGTGTAGACATAGTACTGTGTGCCAGAGTACCATGGTCAGCAAGACTGATGCCAGTTCCACTAGTGAGGTTTAATCTACTGACAGGCAAGCAGGATCTCAAGGGTTAGCCAAAGACCTGGAGCCATGATAGGCTTTGAGGATGTGGGGGGAATGTGGGGGAAAGGTGGAGACCGCACCGGTAAGGCGCTACAGTGGTAAGTCAAATACAGTCCTAAAGCTATTAACATTTTCTGGAAAAGAACATCCCGTATACACATTCAATATGTTAATGACACTGAAGCTGTTGGGCAACAAGTTTTGAAAAGTGTCAAATTTGAATAATTGCTGCACTGAACAAAGCACTGACGTTCAATGGAGTGAACTGGAAAACTTACGGACACCTCACATGATTGTCGTTAGGCAATTATGGCATCAGATGAGCTGCAGAATGGAAATGAAGTATATATCTGTTATCCCATCGGGTGGTACAGAAGCATTCCTATAGCATTGCACATCTGCTATTAACATCATTCGGGTTTGCTCTGCAATTACCTAATTGTGTGATTTCTACTCTTTCAGTAATCTCATCTCGTAAGATTTTATCATTCACATTTACCCTGCCTAAGCCACTGAGATAATTCTCATGTCTCAATAGGCAGACTGGCGGAACAGCGGGTTCATCAACGCTGCCTTCCCCACCCCCCAGTTTGTGAGTTGCTTCTCAGATCTGTCCTTTTATTCTCTCTTCTCTAAAATCTTGATTTTTGGTCACCGGAATAAAGGGCTGCATTAGCTATTTTTTGTTTTAGATCTCACTATCAAATCATCCTGTCTCCACGGACAATTTAGGGCATCTAGAGAGAAATAGCTTTTTAGGTATAAAGAAAATATTGGATGGTCGTAAACCATCACGTATCAAATGACTGGGGTCCTGGGTGTCTGAACGTTTAATTTTCTTTGGCCTCGTTTCCTAATGTGAGCTCCCCTGATTGGGTTACCAGAGGTCAGACACGAGCTTTATTGCTGGGGGAGGTGTAATAATTGTTTGGAGAATTGATTAACTCTGGGCCGAAATAAATCACTAAACACGTGGAATACTGTATCGTTGCCCTGTTGACGTATGGGTTGTGTTGACACACACATTCTTATATATATCACAGCTGGGATTAGGTAAGGCAAAGGAGGTGCCCAGGGTGCAAAATTTAAGGAGGCACTTCCTTTCTGGCTGGTGCAAGTATGATGTCATTTCTTTTTTTTTTTTTTTAATATTTATTTATTTTTGAGAGAGAGAGTGCAGGCAGGGGAGGAGCAGAGAGAGAGGGACAGGATTCAAAGTGGGCTCTGTGCTGAAAAGCAGCTTCAACACAGTGAGTCTCATGCGGGGCTCAAACTCATGAACCATGAGATCGTGACCTGAGCCTAAGTCACCCAGGTGCCCCTGGGGTGTCATTTCTGAAGACTGCTGGCCAACCTTTCACTTGTGGTGCCTCCTTAAATACAGTACCCGGATGCCTTGCTTGCTTTACCCTAGTCTTGTCTTTTGATTTCCAGCTAATCATGTCGTGTCAAGGATATGAAACTTTAATACATTTTTGTATGCTCCTCACTCTAGGAGGGAGTTCTCTGCTGGATCCTCCAGTATTCCCCCATAAATATTTACATATCTATTTTAGGCTAAAGGCTCTTCTCTTGGGTTTCCTCCTGGATGCCCGCCCCCCCATTTGCAATCCCATAGCCCTTGGCACAGACACCTGTCTGTCTGACACCTATCTCTCTCCAAATTTCACAATCTTTGAGGAGAGGGATGATGTCATATATGTGTCTGTGTCCCTAGTACCTAGCCCTGGGCCCTATATATATATAGCAAGCCCTCCATAAATGTTTAGTGAATAAATGAAAAAGTACTGTAGTCAAAAAGCACTGTATGTGTAGAAGCAGTCATTTTGAACTCAACCACATTTAAAAAAGCAGATCTCCTCCCAGATGCAAACGAATCCTAATTGTGTTCCACAGAGGGACAATTTGCCATTACTGTCTGTTGACTGTGTAAGTGAAATAAAGTAAAAAAAAATGATTTCTGGAAAAGAGATACCTAAAATGTCAGGCACATTATTATCTAAGGCTTAGCCAGCTGCCAGCTAATTACCTTAGCCACAGGTTCTAGAGTAAACACAGATGCAACTGAAGTTAATTACCACCAGAAAGCAAAAACACTTCCACTGTGGCCCAGAAAAGGCAGCTTTGGGTGGCTCTTTGTAGGGAACTGAGGCAGGCTGGAGAGGTGGATGGATCAGGGAATGATCCAGCCATCTTGATGGGAGGCTGGGAGGTGGAATGATTTGAGAAAGAAAAAGTGACGGGAGGGTCATGGAAACTTCCGGTCCCTATTTGAAGGTCTGTCACACAGAAGGGAGTTTATGGCAGAAACCACTACCTGCAGTTATAATACAAAAACAAAAACAGGGATGCCTGGTGGCTTGGTTGGTTGAGTGTCTGACTCTTGATTTCAGCTCAGGTCATAATCTCAGGTCATGAGATTGAGCCCTGCCCACATATGCTCCATGCTGCATGTGGAGCCTGCTTGGGATTCTCTCTCTCTCTCTCTCTCTCTCTCTCTCTCTCTCTCTCTCTCTCATTCTCTCTCTCTCTTTCTCTCTCTCCCCCTCTCTCCCTCTGCTCCTCCCCTGCTCACTTGCCCTCTCTCTCTAAAACAAAACAAAAATATATACCAAACCTCAGCCTATTATCTGTATAATCATAGATTTCTTGTATTAGCTCCTGCCCAAGTCAGGCACCTCTCCCTGACTGCACAAAAGAGGGGACCAAGGGTTGGAGGGAGCACATTACGTGTCCAAGGCCATACAGGGACTGAATGTAGATTCAAATTATTCGTTGCAGAGCCTGTGTTCTGTTCTCTATGTTAGTCTGGGCATCACTGGCCATTGGTCAGTTGGGATCTGCCCATGAGAAATGGAGCTCTCAACTGGGTGTTGTATGTAAGTGATGAATCACCAAATTGTACTCCTGAAACTGTTATTACATTATATATTAACTAACTTGGATTTAAATAAAAAAAATTTTTAAAGGCAATGAAAACAGTTAAAAAAAAAAAAAGAAATGGAGCTTTCAGTCCAACTTGCACCGGTGGAGTACCTTACAGCTTGCAAAGCACTTTGGTACGTGTTACAACAACAAGTCTCTGAATCAGGTGCAAAAAGGAACTAAATCCTACTATAAGGACTGGCTAGTTCAGAGTCACACAGCCAGGTATTAGCTGAGCTGCAATTCTGGCTTTATATCTGGCTCCACGGGAACACTTCCCAGCAGGGACTTTTAGGAAATGCTGGAGAGGCTGTTCCTTTACCAAGAGGGAGGCTAGTAAACAAGCCCAAGTTGCTGTGATCCTCAACTGCTTATACTTAACTTTTATAACACCCATCATAAAAAAGGGAATAAAGGGAGAGTTATTTCAGTGTGGGAGGCTCCAGGATAATAGTGTAGAGTATAAGGGGGCTTCCAAATGGAGTAATCCTATACAGGCAGTAGCAGCGGGTCGGCAGAAGGCATTGGCAATATAAATTTGTATAAAATAGTGAACAACAAAAAACAAAAACCAAATTATGTGAAAAAAATGAGGTGAAAAAATTTGTGAAATATGATTCCCTGCAAAATGGAATATGGAACCATTCTAGATGCTGGAGTATACTTTTCTAAATATTTTTTTTAATGTTTATTTTTGAGACAGAGGGAGACAGAGCACGAGTGGGGGAGGGGCAGAGAGAGAGGGAGACACAGAATCTGAAACAGGCTCCAGGCTCTGAACTGTCAGCACAGAGCCCGATGCGGGGCTTGAACTCACAAACCATGAAATCATGACCTGAGCCGAAGTCGGACGCTTAACCTACTGACCCACCCAGGCGCCCCTGGAGTATACTTTTCAATGAATTTTTAAGATCATGAGAGCTTTATCGTGAAGGGAATATTATCTGATATAAATGAACTTTTAGTTAATGGACATCTTCAGTCATCAGATAGATATCTTGTATCATCTATATCATCCATATCTATCTATACCTAATGTTTATATCTATTCTTTATCTATATCTATATCTACTCTTTATTCCAGAGATATTTTCTATTGCGTTTAATTTTTTCAAATAAAATTTAGTGGACTTTTTTTTGTGCGATGTCCTGGTAAGAGGTTAGGTTTGTTAGAAATGTAGATTTCAAAACATCTAAAAGATGTCAAGAGGGAGATTGGCTATTGAAGCAATGTACCTCTGGGCAGCACTGACTTTTTGAGATCAAAACAATCCAGATGAGGCCCACAGGTTTACTTTCCAAAAATGCACTGATTGGTTACCGTGGAGGTGGTTGGGCTCTGGAGGACTGATGCATAACCACGGAATATGTGAGACTAATTGGTAAGCTCCTTCACCAGAATGGAATATTTATGTAAATGGTTAATGCATGTCTACCTCATTAAAGGAGTCAACCTAGGGGTCAAAATGACACTCAGAAAACTGTTCAGGATGACTAAAGAAAGAGATTGGGATGCTCTCATCATCATACTTTGTAATTACACATCTTATTGTATGATTATTAGTTTATTTTTTTGCCCTCTATTTAAAAAAATTTTTTTTTAATGTTTATTTATTTTTGAGACAGAGAGAGACAGAGCATGAACGGGGAAGGGGCAGAGAGAGAGGGAGACACAGAACGGGAAGCAGGCTCCAGGCTCTGAGCCATCAGCCCAGAGCCTGACACGGGGCTCAAACTCACGGACCGTGAGATCGTGACCTGAGCCGAAGTCGGATGCCCAACCGACTGAGCCACCCAGGCACCCCTTTTTGCCCTATATTTAGGTTATTTTACTTGCTATAGTCTGTCCAGTGTCTAACACATGGACTTAGGCATGTAGTAGGCACTTGATAAACATTCTTTCAAATGAATGAGTAGGTGGTGTCGTTAAACAGTGATGCCATCATGCAATCACCCATCCTGGGGACTGGATTTCTCTTGAGCACTGGTCAACACACTCTCCATCCTGGGCAATATAGGAAACAGATGACATATATACTCTCTGGTTCCTTTTTTTACTATAATCATCTTTACTTCATATCTAGCAAATCATTATTATACAACTACTAAGATGCAATTGAGTAAATTACAAGTGTCATCATATCATTTTCTTTCCAGATCTCTGGGATTCCTCAGGGTAAGAGCTGTATGTTCATTATCTGAATGTTCTATTCCCTGGTGCTCAGCAACAGTGTCAGATGCATGATGAATATTTGTTGAGAGAGTAGATGATTACCTTACTGAGAATATACCTAGTTGAGGGATAGAAAATAATGGTGCTGTCATTGTTTCCTCTTATGTCATGGCAGATGTCTCTATGTGATCATGGAACTCTTTCCCACTGAGGTTAGATGGGATCATGGCCTCCTTCTTCACCAAAGCTCCAGGCAGAGTGAGCAATTTACTGGAGTTGATAAGTTGAAATCTGTTTCTTGTCCCTGTCTTATTATCTTAGTTGGACCTTGGGGGTCACCCATTTAGGGGTGTTACACTGGTTAGGATTCAACAATTTGCATTTGTCACTCTTTACAATTCACTGTGGTACATGTTGGGGACATGAAAATGTATACTGTAAGAATATGCTCCTCATCTTTTAAACAGCTCATTCTACAGTGAGGAAGAAAGATCCCCAAACTCATGATGATAAAGTAGTATGATATTTGCTATACTAGAAGCACATATAGGAGATATAGGAACATAGGAAGGGCGAAATATATTATCTCAGGGAAAGTGTGTGTGTGTGTGTGTGTGTGTGTGTGTGTGTGTGTGTGTTGGGAAGGCACATAGGGGAAATTCAAAAAAATATGTGGAGAGGAAGTGCTAATTGAACTGGATTTGAAGAATGAGATAAATCACATGGGGCAGACTATTTCAGATAGGAATGAACAGGAATAAAGACACACTAAGTATGAATGCACATCCCCTCCATCATGTGTGCATCAGCAGCATGGCATGTTTGTGGGGTGATACTGTTTGGACCAAATAAATGGGTCCATTTATGTTGAAATTTTAGCTTCTGGAGAATATATTTTGGGTAGATTCCCTTCTTGGTGTATTGAGATCAAACCACATAAACTCATCTACAAATTCAGCTGGCCCTGCCTATAATGCATGCCGGAAGTAGCTTTATGGTGTTTGTATGTTATAAAGGAGAAAGATTTTTGCACACTGTATGGCAAAGCCATAATTTTGCTGAGCCTATTAGAAAACTCTAATCCAATAATTAAATAGGTATCTTCTGTTTGACATAATATAAATCAGATATCCAATTATCACTGAAGTTTCCACTTTCCCACTGGTGGTTTTGGTGCTTCTGGGACCAAGGCTTACACGTCCAGATCTGGTCCCCTCCCATACACTCTGATCATGTCCTGATTCTGTCCACATTCCCCACCTTCCCAAAGTTCTGGGGTCAAGAAGAGTGAAGGTAAAGATGAGGGGATGGGGTCAGGGAAAGGTAGCTTTTAAGATTGGGGCAGTTTAATTAAATATATAAAGAAGTTCTGGAGATCCCCCTTTAAACTTAATAGATTTGGAAATGCACTCCTTTTCTTCAAAACGAAATCTATTCCTCCTCTATTCCTGTCCTTTCCACTCTTTCTGTCCTCCACATTGGAAACCTCATGGATTTTCTTTACTTTTTCTCCCTTTACCTCACATCTATGTAGCTAATTAATTCTGTTAATTTTACTTTAAAAATGTACCCTAAATGTTACCTTTTTTCCTCCACATTTCTTTACTGCCTTATTAACTCTCTCATCTTATTATTATTAATTTTATCTTGGTTACCATCACCACAGCCCTCTAAACTGGTCTCCCAGCCCCTAGAATACCTGGAGCTCCCCTGCTCGAGTTATGATCCAATAAAGTTATGATCCAGTAAAGTCTAACAAGCCATCCCTGTAGATGATCAGGTTCAAACTCCCTCAGGACCCACGTGGATCATGAGCTCCCTGAGGACAGGACATGTTCGTCTTACTCATCTAATGTAGTGTGTGTTGTAGGTCCTCCCTAATATTTTTGAATATGATTAGCGCAAAGTTTTTCATAATCTAGCCTGAATATATCCTGTCAGAACCATTCCCCTCACCCCTATTCCCCATCATGTACACCAAACTCTAGTTCCACCCAATTTCTCACCTTTCTCTAAAAATGCTATATCCTTCCACAGTGCCATGTCTTTCCTTTGGCTGGATTTCCCTTTGTTTCTTCTCCTTCTAGAAACTGGTACTTCTTTAGATAAAGCACAAATCTCTAAAGTAAAATGATAAGTCCACTCTACTCCTACTGCCTTAGGATGTTCTGTCATTCACAAAAACCTAGTCTATGTTAATAAAATGCTTATGTATTTGCTCTCCACACCAATTTTTACTCTCTGACTTCTTCCTTCTATGAGTATCAAATGGGAATAGTTTATAAATATTTTGTGTAGAGTTTAAGAAAGATATTTATCCAACAAGTTCTGAAAGAGACAAATGACCTAGCAAAGACAGGTTTAGAGAAAATAATTAGACCAAACCCAGTCATCATGTGCCTATATAGTTTTAAGGCAGAGAAAATCTGAAAAAAAAAAAAAACTGTCCCCAAAAGACTCCTCTATATTAGTTAAGAACTTGTAATGGGTAAAGGATGCAGCCTCTCCCCTGACCCCACCCTGTATATCTTTGCTATCCTTCTTACTCTTGTATTTTCTAGGAGAAATCATTACTGTTACTATTCCTGAACCTGAGTTATCAGTAATTCTCATCTACTTTTCTCTTGCCTTTTCTTTTTCTCAAATATTTGAAACAGAGCGGTCAACTGTCAATGATGAAAAATAAATACTGAATGCTATATTAGGAAGTGTGATGAACAAATACATATATAGAAGGTGAAGCGGTCCACCACTATATGCCAACTCTATTATGGATGATAGGAAATGTGAGAAAAAAATATATTGCAGTGGGCATTCGGGGAACATTGAGATTCTAAAAGATGCATAAATGTACAGTCAAGTAGAAGACAATGATGAACCCAGCTGGCTGGGCAGATATGAGCAAACCTTAAGCGCTAACTTTACTGAAAGAGGGCAGTGACACTTCCAATATATTTCTACTCTGTCAATATGATAGTCAAAGGAAAAATGAAAAAGAGAGGAGACTCAATGATTTTGTGTCCCTGGAGCTAACGTGTATTCAGGGATGTATTTAGAAGGCATGAGAGTGGCACGACCATGTCTCCTCTTGCTAGTGTTCCTTTGTCTATAACCCCCTGCAACTTGTCTGTTGTGCCTCCATGTTTCTTTGCAGCTGTGCTTAATTCCAGATAAGCCCCTTCCCCAAAGCAGAGAAGAAGATCCTAGGAGGCAAGAAAAGGAAATACAGTAAAACCTTGGATTGCGAGTAACTTGTTCTGTGAGAGTTTGGCAAGGCGAGCAAACATTTCTAATAAATTTTAACTTGATAAACAAGCAGCGTCTTGCAATGCGAATAATAAGGGATGCTGAGCGTCACGTGATCACAACTGATTCAATGGTTCTTGAAATGCGCTTTGAGGGGCGCCCTGGGGGCTCAGTCGGTTGAGCCTCGGACTTCGGCTCAGGTCATGAACTCACGGTTTGTGAGTTGGAGCCCCGCGTTGGGCTCTGTGTTGACAGCTTGGAGCCTGGAGCCTGCTTTGGATTCTGTGTCTCCTTTGCTCTCTGCTCATCCCCCGCTTGTGCTCTGTCTCTCTCTGTCTCTCAAAAATAAATAAATGAATGTAAAAAGAATTTTTAAAAATAAAAAAAAGAAATGCACTTTGATACACAAGTGCTTTGGATTACAAGCATGTTTCTGGAATGAATGATGCTCACAAACCTGGGTTTTACTATAAATACAATGCAACATAATTTTACCAAGTGCTTTCTGTGTGCCAAGCACCAGGCTAGGCTTCAAAAGCATGAAAAAGGAAAAAGAAACAATTGAAGAAGCATTCAGTCTTGTTGGAGAAATAAGAGTGAGGTCATTGAAACAACTGAAAGTTGATAAAAACAATGTTTCACTTTTAAGGAGCTACCTCATAAGTACAGTTGACAAAAAGAGAAGGGTGGGGTTAGTGCTGCAGGAGGAGTAGAATAAAAACATCAAGAAAGAGGTGAGGATAGAGTATAGTTAGAAAAAGAATAAAATGTAGAATTGCATAGAGAATAAAAGAACAGTTAAGTGAATCAATGTAGAGTGAACGATCAGTAAAAAAATAAATAAATAAAAAATGGGTTGATATAAAAAGGAGAATGATTTTTAATATTGGAGAAATAAGTATAGATAATGTTTAATTATTTTTTTATAGTAGGGAGTTTATTTAGAAGAACTAATTGTACTTTTAACTTATGCTTGAACTCTGTAAATAAAGAAACGAAAGTACTAACCATCTTTATATTTTCTCATAAAACTAGTACATTGCAACTGAAAAAAAAAAAGGAATAAGATTAAAGTGGGTTTCAAAGCAACTGTCAAGCTTCTGCTATGTAGAACAGCAATTTTTTCACCAAAACATTGAACACAATTTTATCACTCGTGCCCAGGGTGATATTCATAGGTAGAAAATAATATTTTACAAATATTAAAATTGTATTATTTCTATAGATAATCACCTAACTCTACTTTGGCTCAAAAACACATGATCTATAAATTATGACTATAATATAGTGTAAGTGCATGACAATTTATAGACAGAAAGTCTTATGAGAATGGCAATTTAGACTTCACACGGATGAGCTCTCCATTGTTTCATGACAAATTACCCCCAGACTTAGTAGCTGAAAACAACACGTTTTTTATTATCGCACAGTGCCTGTGGGTCAGAAGTGTGGGAGGAGCTTGGCTCATTGATTCCGACTCGGGGTCTTTCCCGTTTCAGTGAAAACCTCGGTAGGGGCTGCGGTCATCTGGGGGCTTGGCCAGGGCTGGAGGATCCACCTGCGCGATGACGCTCTCTCACATGGCTGTCGGTAAGAGGCCTCAGCTCATTGCTGGATGTTGGGAAAAGGCCCCAGTTCCTCACCACGTGGACCTTTTCACAGGGGCTGTTTCGGTGCCCCTGGGAGAGTGTAGCTGGGTTTTTCCAGAGACAGCCATCCAAGACGGAGGAAGGCAGAAGCCACATTATCTTCCATAACCTAATCTCGGAGGTTGTACACCATCTAATCTGCCATATAATATTTGTTAGAAGTGATTCACTAAGTGTACCCCACGTGCGAGGGGTGGGGGAGAGGAATAAAACTCTACCTCCTGAACGCTGAAGTACCAAAGAATTTGTGGATATATTTTAAAACCACCGCCCCCCCCAACATGATCTTAACATCTTTTCGTAAGAATGTATTTAATAAGTGAATCACAAACTTATTTCCACTGGCATTAAATATTCATGGAATACAAAAAGGCATCAGGGAGTGACAAAAATGGGGTGACTGGGTGGCTCAGTCAGTAAAGCATCTGACTCTTGATTTTGGCTCAGGTCATGATCATGGTTTCTGAGATGGAGCCCCGTGTTGGCTCTGTGCTGACAGTGTGGAGCCTGCTTGGGGGTTCTCTCTCTCTCTCTCTCTCTCTCTCTCTGTCTGCCCCTCCCCCACTCATGTGCTTGCACTCCTGCGTGTGCATACACACTCTCTCTAAGGAGGGCACTTGTTGGGATGAGCACTGGGTGTTATACGTAAGTGATGAATCACTGGGTTCTACTCCTGAAACCAATTATTACACTGTATGTTAACTAACTTAAATTTAAATTAAAAAATAAATTGATAAAATAAAATAAAATGTCATTAGATTTGTGTGATTGAAGAAAGATCCTCCTCAGCTTCTCACATCCTTTAGAAAACAAGTTACAGTACCCTAAATCTTCACCAAATGTTGGCTTAAATGATCTAAGTGTCTAAATTAAACACTGAACTTAGACTTTAATATTTACTGTATTAGTCACATCTGTGAGTTTTGCTCTTACATTTTAGAGAACACGAATAATTTAAATATCAAGTTCAAAACTTTAGGGGCGCCTGGGTGGCTCAGTCGGTTAAGCGTCCGACTTCAGCTCAAGTCACCATCTCGCGGTCCGTGGCTTCGAGCCCCGCGTCGGGCTCTGGGCTAATGGCTCGGAGCCTGGAGCCTGTTTCCGATTCTGTGTCTCCCTCTCTCTCTGCCCCTCCCCTGTTCATGCTCTGTCTCTCTCTGTCTCAAAAATAAATAAACGTTAAAAAAAATTCAAAACTTTGGAAGAACCCATAAATGTCATTGAGGATTTTCTTCACTAAACTGATAACATTTTAGTAGGTAAACAGAAGCATGCTGCTCTTGATACACTTTGATAATAATTTCAGTATTTTATGAATATCTGAATTGTTTTTTCTTTCACCTGTTAAATATAAGAATTCCTCCTTAACAGAAATGTGAATTATAGAGTACAATCCTCAGATTAGGTGATGTGATAGTTAATTTTTTGGTGTCCGTTAGACAGGACCGCAGGGCGCCCAGATACTGTGAGGGTGTTTTTGAACGAGATTGAAATTTGAATTGGTAGACTGAGACAAGCAGATGGCCCTCTCTGATGTGGTGGGCATCATCAAATCAGTGGAAGACCTAAATGGAAGGAAAAGGCTGACTTTTCCCTGAGTAAGAGAGGATTCTTCCTGTCTGACTGCCCTCAAACTGGCACACTGGTTTTTTTCCGGCCTTAGAATTAAACTGAAACTATGGATCTTCTGGGTCTCAAGCCTGCTAACCAATGCTGTAGACCGGAACGATAACGGGGCCTCCCTGGAGCTCCAGCTTGCTGACTCACTTTTGAGATCTCCAGACTTGTCAGTTTCCATAATCACAAGCGTTAATTCCTTCTAATCTTTTTATCTCTCTTTTTCTCTTTATCTTCATCTTTCTCTTTCTATTGGTTTTGTTGCCCTGGAGAACCCTGAATAATGCAGATGATGACAGATGCTGAAACAAAAAGTTCCTTCTTAGTTAAAGCCATGATGAGCCTCAAGACATGGGTGGTCTGGTTAGTCCTTGCTCTGACTCAGACAAGGTAGGTGGCCTTGTACCTGTCTCTTTATCTCCAAGTAAATAAAACTTTGGACTTCATCTGATCTCTACATTTCCTTCCAGTTGTGAAAATCTGATATGCCATGACTATAAAAAGATATCCGCCCTGGGTCTGGATCTCACTGTTCAGCTTCACCCAGCGAAGATGGCCTTTGTGTAGGGGATCTAGTGTTCCATAGTTGGTGCTTATTCAGGAGGTGAACAAAAGAGGAATTATCAGAAAAAGTGAACAAAACATTCACGGTCCTTCAATTAGTATGTGTGACAGCTCTATGAAAGGATAAGCCTCAGAGTGCCCAGTCTCTCTAATTCATTCTCAGGGGATTTGTTCTCATAAGCCCTATTAAGTAGGTAAATCCTCTGTGTATCTCAGAAAGCACAGACTAACAAACATCAATTTACTTGTTGCTGGTTGCATGTTTTATCCTTGGTAGGTGCCTATGTAATTCTTCTAGAAAACTTCCTTGCTGAAATTCAGATTTATATGCTGTTTCTCATTTGTTTGATTTATCTAAACTGCACACAACAGCTTCTTTAGAGGATAGATTGTTAAGATATAAATACAAGTTTGAAACGTCTTTAGCATGAGTGAAACATTACAAAGCACAACTGTTTATTCACTGAACTCTGTTAGGTTAAATCACTTCTACCTGATTTAAATGTGTATGAAGAGAAGAATTACAGGCAACCAAGTGGAATTAAGGTCGCATCACATTTGTAGAGAGGCACAGCATGTGGAATTTGGGGTCATGAAGACCTGACTTTGAATCTCAGGTTTCCAAGCTATAGGACCATTGGCTTGAGACTTAGTGTCTCTTCAAGCCTCAGTTTCCTCAGCTGTAAAAAAAAGGCGGGGGGGGGGTGGAGAAGACAAGAACACCTTCCTCATAGGTGAGTTGCAAGAGCATTGCAATTACTCAATAAATGGTAGCTTATTATGATAGCAAATCAACATTTTTAAAGAGAATAAATCAGCCCACATAGTCTTGGAGGCTAAACGAAACACTGTGTCTACTTTTTAGCTTTATTTGAGTTATCACATGTATCCTTTTTTATTAATTTTGAAAGGAGTGTCTCATGAAAACACAGCTGTGCATGCTGGGAGTTTTTCTTGACAATTGCCAAGGGTAGCCTGGGAATGTCTCTTCAAAGTGAAATGAGCACATGTGGCAGAAGGGACAACAAGGTTGCCTCCCTTCCTTTTCTGTGACGCTCAGTCCAGGGATTTCCTGAGAAGAGGTAGTGGGGCATGTGAAGACTTCTCAGGTGAGAGGTAGTGACCCACGCATACAGCCCATGTCCTGGGACTGAAGCCAGGGGGAATGCTTTCCAAAGGCGAGGTTTGCCATCACTCCGCAGATCCTTTCCTTGGAGGCAAGCAGACGCTGCTCTCCGTTACTTCATGTGCCCTATTGCTGTTCTTGTACCACATCTATCATGTAATATTTTGGAACTAATAAGCGTGTCCCATTGCATGGGTGTTCTTGATCCCAAATCATCTGATTTAAGAACACTTGATTCTCGAACTGAAACCCCAACTTTGTTTTATAGCTTCTCGGCACTGTAAATTTCGCCTCTTCGTTAAGCTCTAAACGAATCTGCTAATGTTTGTTGAAGTCTTACATACACAAGTCTATGGGCACCTGGAAGAATTAATTTCCTCGACAATGCAGGCTCCTTTTCACATGGGGAGAAGAGTAGGCTAAGACACTTGTCTAGTATATAGAACGTGAAAGTAAATTGAAAAGAAACCCCAGTGTTTCTCCCACCAACTTGACTGTGGCTGCCATATGAAACCTGCTGGGACATATATTTTACTCATCTTAATAAGCACATTATAAAATGGCACCGAATGTCTTCCTCTCAGAGACAAAGAACACTCAGGGTATTAAAAACATCAAAAGCCAAAAAAGTTAAGTAGTTGCAACAGGTACAGATCTAAGGCAAAGAGCTACATCTAGCTGTGGAATCTCAGATCAAATATGCCTGCTTTTTCCGTTCGCCCTTTGGGGTCTTTCCTCTGATAAATAATTCACAGACTGCAGTGCAAAGTAGTTTGCATACTGACAAGATTAAAAAGAATGCTTTGTCTGGGTTAAATTTACAATCTGAAACCTTCCTTTAAAATGTCAAGAAGGTAATTAATTTAAGAAGGTTTGCCAAGCAGAGTCTCTGACCCTGTCAGAAAAATTTCATTTCCTGAGGGTGAAGGGGATGTTGCATTTATCTTTCCCAAATGCCTGTTTTGGTTTCCATTTTAAGACCATTTTTTCCCTTCCTAATATTCTTTTTTAGTCCTTTCCTTCTTCGGCAAAAGTTGAGCCAGAATTCTATCCTCGTGGATTTTTGGAAGATTATCTAGCAGGGTGTGCAAATTACCTCTGAATGGGGACTGGAGTACGGGTCAGACCTTTTGACACAAACAGAAGAGGAACATTTTTCCACAGACAGCACTCTCCCCTGCCCGAACATTCAGACAAGCCTTTTGAGTAGCAGCGGGAAATGCATAAATTCAACAGCATGAAAATTCGCTTTTGGCATAGCAAAACATCCTGTCCCACATATGCTCGGTAGTGTGCATTCTTATGAATGAATGCTTGTGACAGTCGGTGGGGTTTTTACGGCAGCTCTTCAAGCCAAGTTTACTGGTGTAAAATTTTATTAGCCATTGTGGCCCTTTAGCTAATCCTTGGAGGCATCACAGGAGAGATGAAACAACGCATTGCTGATTGGAAACCGAACCCAAACTCTGTGTGTCACATGTACATACACATACACATGCATGGCAGAAAAAGAAAACTATCAGTTATCCTCTAGAACTATGTTGTACCCCCCGGAAAAGGGGGGTTTGCCAGAGTAGCAAAGCTAAATAGATGTCATCTCATTGATGTTAATCAGGAAGAAATAATGTCGTCTCTGATCTACTTCGAGAAACAAAGATCAGCTGAGTTGTGTTATAAGGCGAAGTGAGAAGAAAATAGCTCAGACTATATGACATTCTAAGTAAGAATATCACGATTCTAATGCAAATCTAAACCAGGAATGTGTTCAACAGAGAAGCTTTTGGATACTTAGCTGCCCTCCCTACTTATAGCTGTTGAACACGGTGAACAAAGTGTTTTCATTGCTACAATTCAGTTTTCTGAGATTTTCCTTCCACATCTTGTGTCATCTTGATGGGGTCAGGATGTGCTGTATCCGTCTGACAGCTGTATTCTCTGAGGCCTTAAAAAAATCAGCCCATGGGTAAATCATTTTGCACATCCCTCACCCGCTACCATCACGGCTTGGAAGACAGGTATCTCATGAAGGGCACGCATTGGTTCCACCTGTCACGGTGTCTACGTTATTAACATGTCAATACCCAACATTTGTATCTAATCTTTTCACTTGGGCAGTTAACTGTCCTTTTGAAAAATAGTTTGAATTGTCTTCAAATCTTTTAGGAAGTGGTGGTAGTAAAAATTAAAAACAAAATATGATCTAGTATGAATTAGTATAAAAACAAATAATCTCACAGGTAAAAATGCAATTCAAGTTTAAGAAAACCTACATCTTTCATTACTCTAAAGATTATTTTTTGGAAATTTTATGCCATCATTCCAGTTTTTTTTTTTTTTTTCAAAGAAAGGGATAGAGAAGTTCCCCAGAAATCAGTTTTGGAGGAATGTTTACCTTGAAGGTGTTAGTGTTGGACATAGAAGAAATGTCCAACATGTGTTGGGGAGGAGTGTAAATTTGGCCAATAGGACAGCATAGTAGGTTGGTCAAAGTGTTTTGACTTTTTTTTTAAGTTTATTTATTTGTTTTGAGAGAGAGAGAGAGAGAGAGTGAGCATGAGCAGGGAAGGACAGAGAGAGAGACAGAGAATCCCAACCAGGCTCTGCACTGCCAGCTCAGAGCTGGATGTGGGGCTCGGACCCATGAAGGGTGAGATCATGACCTGAGCCAAAATCAAGTGTTGGATGCTTCACCAACTGAGCTACCCAGACACCAAGAAGTGTCTTGACTTTCAAGCAACAACAGGCCACACCCACTTTAGTCCAAAGCATCCGGAATAGTCTTGGTTAGATCCTGGGATTTCAACAAGCTCTGAATTCTCCATTCCAGACACTGGAATCTTCTCTCGAGGAAATAGAAATGTTCTCACCATCCATACTACGATTTCCCCTATCCTACTCACTTCCAGGACTTCTCAGTCGATACAGTTCCCACATTCTGCAGTAAGATACAAACTCAGTTGGCATCCCAACAAAGTACATGATGATTCAACCAAGCCAAATTTCTGCCCCGGTTATCTCTAGACTAACTAGTCATTGAATAATTTTGTAGGACACTATTTATGGGAGATGTGAAAATTAGCAGAAGAAGGAAGGAAAATTAAATGGATAGGGAATATCTGGACCCTGAGAAAATTTACCAATAAGCCTATTGAATTGTCTATAAACTATTTGAACAAGGTAAAACATAGTCATAATAGAAAAAATAAAATGCTCTGTCTTAGGCATTCTCAGTTTATAGGAATATGTGACAATCACTTTGTAATACTGTCTAGAGAGAGGATAAAAAGGTAATTTGAACTTTGCTCTGACATGTTTAATCAAAATATTTTTAAATTAATATTTAATTTAATTAACTTAAATTAATTGGGATTTCTAAAGCATGCAACTTCATCGACAGTCTCACTGTCTGTGAAACAGCCAAAGTATGTTTTACAAATATAGGAATTGTAAGAAATTTTGTGCAATGCCCAAGGGAAAAGTAAAAAACAGTGGATAGGGGTGGCTGGGTGGCTCAGTCAGTTAAGCGTCTGACTTTTCATTGCAGCTCAAGTCATGATCTCACGGTTGGGAGATCGAGCCCCACATCAGGCTGTGCACTGAGCAAAGATCCTACTTGGGATTTTCTCCCTCCCTCTCTCTCTGTCCCTCCCCTGCTCACGCTCTCTCTGTCCTCTCTCACAATAAATAAACTTTATTTAAAGAAAAAACATAGTGTATTTATCATTGTATTCACTAAGTTATATTTCTTACCAAAGAGAACTTCCATTTTGATTAGGCATCAGTGAGAACCAAACTCTACTTATAATTTTACCTGATTCATGATTAGAAGAATTTTCCACAGATTAGCTTCTGGTTTTGTACATTTTAAACCTTGTTTCTTCTTCACTATGCACATACTTCTGGGGGCAGTTATGGTAGGACTTATTCATATTGTGGTATGACCTGTGGTCCAATGCCTTTGTATCATGATATGAGTTCATCCTGCAGACAACAGGAGGATTTCTGAGATGATTAGCCACAACTTAATTATATACCGAAGTGATTGCAAACCGCATCTATGGATCTCATTAAACAGACAAACAAATAAACAAATAAGAAAGTAGCATCTTTCCCTTAGCCAGATCCCCCCAATTCCCCAGTCCATTTGAATACCACTTGACATGAAAGAAAGTGTGATGGCCCTAAAGTCATATTGGAAAGAGAGAATAGTATTGGGGCATCTGGGTGGTTTGGTCAGTTAAATATCCAACTTTGGCTCAGGTCATGATATCAGGTCATGAGTTCAAGGTCTGCATTGGACTCTGTGCTGACAGCTCGGAGCCTGGAGCCTGCTTCAGATTCTGTGTCTCCCTTCTGTCTGCCACCTGCTCACACTCTGTCTCTCTTAAAAATAAATAAACATTAAAAAAAAGGAAAGAGAATAATCTTAACCAACCGTGGTTAAAATATCTTATTTTGCAAATTTTCCAGAAACATAGGATGATGTATACATATTTGGGGCCTCTCCCAGGCCTGGCCTGAAGTGTAAAGCTCATTTATAGTCAATCTATTCTGTAGGGAAGCACACATTTTTGTTTTGGACTCGCTGAGGGTGCCAGTAGAATATGCATGAGGAGGTATTCAGCTGGCATTTGGTAATGGGGCTAAAGTTTGAGGGGAAAAATGGGCATAGGGATCAAAGCAGGGGTATCATGGCAAGAATTCATTCTTGAAGTCATTGGCTGGATGGATTATTAAATGAAGAAAGTGTGTACGTGAGACAGTCTCTGGGCTAGATGTATATACCTAAGGGGTAGGAGAGAAAGAAGAACTTCTAAAAGAAGCAAAGAGGAATGAGTTGAAGAGGTAGAGAATTAATCAACATAATGTAATCTAGAAAACGCCTGAAATTTAGTTGATACCTGTATCAGCTTCCTACTGCTGCTGTAACACATTAAAATAGAGATCGGAATTCTGAAATGGGTCTCACTGGTCTAAAATCAAGGTGTTGGCAGGCTGTGGTCCTTTCTGGGGATTCTAGGAGAGAATTTATTTTCTTGCCCCTTCTTAAAACTTCTTTCTATCCTATTTGGAGTAAACTCAAAATTTCTTACCAAAGTCTGAAAGACCCAACGTGATCTGATTTCTTAAATCCATGCTCTTCTCTTTCCATTTCCCCCCACCGCTGCCATCCTGGCTTCCTTTCTGCTCCTCAAGGATGCTGATCTCTCTCCCACTGCAGGCCCTGGCCCAAGCCCCCCACCCACTCCTGCATTCAGCATGGCTGCATCACCTTGGCCTCTCTCTTTCTTTCAGAGAGGCCCTCATTGACCTCCTTTGCTTCTTATCTTTGATCCCTCTGTCCTACTCTCCGTGTCTCATCCATCTGTGAGACCTGCTATTTCAACCTCTTAAACAAATCCTCTCAAATCCTTGGCTCCTTGGCTATCTTTACCACGACCATCTATTAGGTTAGCCTCTGACAATCTCTCATCTGTAACAGTAATTTCCAGTCTTCTCAGAGAAGACTGACAAAAGATCAGCTGTCCCTTCTTTAGTAACACTAAACAGGAAGAGTTTTGGGCCAAGGGATCTGATTCCGGGTGAACCTTTCTCATCATGGCGACCACCTGGTGCTCAGACAGGAGCAGACTTGCTCTGAACTCTTCCCTCCCCGGCAGAGAGGGCATGGGGATACAGATTGTGCATATCTAAGTTTGCCAGATTTTCCCATATTGGGTTGTGCTGCAGAGAGACCGTTCTGAGGATTTTGTATCAAGTCTATCTGAATTCAAAATCTAGCTTTACCACTTATAAGCTGTATGGACTTTAGTGGTTTAGATTCTGGATATCTCGGTGTTCTCATAAATAAAATGGGGACAATGCCTGCTTTAAAAGGCTGTTATGAGGATAGTGTAAGTGCCGAGCAGAGTGCCTGGCCCATTCTGGACACTTAGTGAATGCTAATCCCTTCTATTTTGTTTTTCTCAGATTTTGCCTAGGAGACGGGGCTGTAAATCTCTGCAAGTGATCCCCGGAGTTTTGAACCATGACCATCACTGGCATGAGGTCTGCCCCTTGCAGTAACTAAACTCAATCCACATGCCCTGTAAAACAGGGATGGGAAAACTGAGCTTGGTAATTCTCAAAACCTGAAGAACATTACACATGCTGCAATGTTGCAGTGTGTTTATTTCTCCATCTCAAAGAATCATATTGTTTTAGAGCTGGAAGAACCCATAGAGAACATTCTGCGGTGTAGTAGAAATAACACTGTGCCTGGGGTCAGAAGATAAGGATTCAAGGCCTGAATTTTCAGGAAACTGACTAGAGGTCTCTCAACATCTGCCCCTCTCTGTGCTGGTGAGCCTCTGGCAGGATGAATCAGGGCTCCCCATGAGCATGCCTGAGAGTCAACGTCAATAGGTGGCTATTGTTTTTACCAGCCCTCAGTTTTTGTTTTGTTTAATGTTTCTGGACTTGCTTGAAAAACAGCAACAACAGGGGCAGGGCTGCCGTTGGTGTAAGAGGTGAGAAGGTGTGTCTGGAGGAGCCAAGGTGTTAGAGCAACAAAGAGAGTGAGCTATGGAGGCTGTGTAATATGACCATCTCCCTTGGCCTCCTCACGAAAACATCAGTGAAACTACATAACCCTACAGTAACTTTGGAAATTGATGTGCATGCCTCCACATGTCATGGTGTATGCAGTTGGACACTAGGGCAGTCTCTAGGAAATTCAGGGCTATTCCCATGAAATGCAACAACATGTGGTTAACTTGAATGGTAAATTAAATAATACTTAAAACAATGGTTTGGAAATGCATGTGGTAATCAGCTGTAAGTCGTAAGTCTTTGCTTCAACATGTTGACTTCGGAGATGAACAACCTGAAGATGAGAAAGCTTAGGTGATTTGGATGTAGGTACTTTGACATATTTCACAGAGATTTTTGTGAGGGTCAGATGAGGCTTAAGGCACTTGGCTTAGGGCTTGGCACATAGTAAGCACTCCGTAAATGTTACCAATCGGCGTGGATGTCGTCATGCTGTTGCTATGGATGCTGCTGGTGGTGGTCGAAGACCTACATGGGAGATACTCCAGTCCTGTGTGCCATGCAGTTCACAACAGCCATGCGGTTTTTATTTTCAAAGCCATTGTCGATCGTATTGTATCACAAATCCTGAAAAGGTAAATTTGATGGAGTAAATTAGGATAAAATAGGTCTGAAGTAAGCTTATGCAATTGTTAAAAGGCAAATAAAAAACTAACACTCTTGATTTAGCTAAAGTTATTATCTCAACAAAAGTGAGAATCGTCAACTAGAATTTTCATGGTACTTCATGTGAATATCCTAGATACTTCATGTGAATATCCATCAAGCTCTATTATTCTTTAAATTTTTTTTTTAAATCTTTACTTATTTTTGAGAGAGAATGTGTGAGCAGGGGAGGAGCAGAGAGAGAGGGAGACAGAATCTGAAGCAGGTTCCAGGCTCTGAGCTGTCAGCACAGAGCCTGATGCAGGGCTTGAACTCACGAACTGTGAGATCATGACCTGAAACGAAGTTGGACACTCAACTGACTGAGCCACCCAGGCGCCCCAATCAAGCTCTATTATTCTCAGTGCCCAGGCTCTTCCAGGCCCCAACAGAGACCTTCAGTCCAGATTTGGTGAGGTGCTGTTCATTCATGTTTGCTCATTTTTCATTCAGAAAATCTTTAGAGTGCCTTTTATGTGATAGGCACATTTCTAGCTAGCACTGATTGAGCACTTCATTTGTCTACAACTATTTTGTAAAAGAATGCGAAAGGAGAATCCTAGAAAAGAAGTCACAGTGCTGTTTACATATGAAAGGCCATGCAAACAATGACAAAACATCCTATCAACAAGGGGAAAATGAGAGATATTGGAACAAGGAAAAGTCAAGAAGTATTCAGAATTTTTGAATCCCCAGTCTTCCCAAAGGAGAAAGAAGCTATACAGTGATGCCTTGCAAGTGGTAATGGGTGTGAAACAGGGAGGGAGAGAGGGATTTCCAAAACAGGGGTATTACTGGGCATGGTAGCCAGGAGCTATGTGGTCTACTCTTCTACTCTTTCTCCCTTTCTTTCTCCCTCCCTTTCTGTCTCCCTCTCCCTCTCCCTCTCCCTCTCCCTCTCCCTCTCCCTCTCTCTCTCCCTCTCCCTTTTTCTCTTTCTTTCTTCTTTCTTTCTTTCTTTCTTTCTTTCTTTCTTTCTTTCTTTCTTTCTTTCTTTTCTTTCTTTTCTTTCTTTTCCTTCACTGCAGGGATTTTTCCTAGAAATGTGCCCCCAGAAACAGATCATCCATTTTGCACACCTCTTCACCTTTTCCCTAATCTTTTATGCTTCCATGAAGAAACTGCCAAGAGTCTACTAAAGAGAAACTCCCTGCCTTTACTGTTGGTTATTTCCAACACTATTCATCAGCCATCTAGGACCTTATGAAAAAAATGCTTCATAGGATACTAATTTCCCTTGCAATTGGGCTCCAGTCACTGTCCACTTATGGTCTATATTCTGTGAGCCATATAGATTATAAATACTGGGTTGGTTGGCTACAGAGTCTGGGATCCCACATGTAATCTCTATTCAAGTAGGCCATATAAAATGATAAAATAACCAACACTTTCTGACTTTTTCCACCATAATTAGTGTTTTATGTTCTTAAACTCTATATTAATAGAATTATAAAGCATGTGTTTCTTTGTGTCTGGCTTTTTTTGTTCAATGTAATGTTTTTGGGATTCAACTATGTTGGTGTGTATAGCAATAGTTCTTTCTTTTCATTACTGTATAGTATTCCATTGTCTGAACATTCCGCAGTTTATTTGTCCATTCAACTGTTGATGAACTTGTAAATTGTTTCCAGATTTGTCCTATTATGAGTTAGCATAGACATTCTTGTTCATGTCTTTTAGTGGACAGGCACACATTTCTCTGGGCATGTACCTAAGAGTAGAATTGTAGGACTTCCATTTAATTCATATCTTTGCAAACACTTGGTATTGTCAGTGTTTGCTTAGTATAGCTATTCTGGTGAGTGTGTAGTGACAAGCTAGATCTTGAGAATGATACTGAGTTTTATCTTATCTTATCTTATCTTATCTTATCTTATCTTATCTTATCTTATCTTAATATTATTTTAGAGAGCAAGCGAGCATGCAAGCAGGGGAGAGAGGCAGAGGGAGAAAAAGAGAGAGAGAGAGAGAGGCTCCACACTTAGCACACAGCCTGATGCAAGGCTTGATACCATGACCCTGGGTTCATGACCTGAGCTGAACTCAATAGTCGGCTGCTCAACCTACTGAGCCACCCAGGCACCCCCTAAGTTTGATTTTAAAAGACAGTCTGACACAGATTAGTACAAGGCTCTGCCTTCTTATTCCCATTAATTTTAGCCATAGGGAATTTTATCTCAATCCTAGGCTTGGTCGGGGAGAGAGGGGTTGTTGGTGGTGCAGAGCTGAGTCCTTTCTGTATGGTTTCACTGCAACACCTGATTCCAGCTGGATTCTAGTTCCTGTATTTTATTCTCTACTGTGAAAACCTGGCAATTCACTGGGCTGATATGGAGCTCTGTTATCTTACTTATAGAGTAAAAAACTTAGTGTAATCACTCCCCAAAGTGCTTTCCAGCCCTGATGGTCTATGCTTTCTCTCACACCCCTCTGTATATATCCCTCATGCATTTTGAAATGTCTGTTGGATTTCAAAATGAGGATTTAAATTATTTCCTATCTTTCTTTAGTCATACAACTTAGTTCCCTTTCCCAGCCCCCCTGTTGTCTTTCTTATTTTTGATGCAATCCTGTCTGTTATTAGTTACATAAGTTGGCATCCTTTCTAAAACTTAGTCTTTGCTTCCATATTTGTGATCCAAGAGTCCTTTTCTCACTGATATGAGGCACCTACTCTTCTATGTTCCTGAGATCTTTTCCTGCTGGTCACTAGTCACCATTTTGGTAACTCCAAAGGCCTATTTTAAGTACTTCCTTTATGTTACATCTCTGCAACATTGATGCCATTCCTTCTTAAATTCTCTCTCCCTTGGAGTCCATGGAAGGATTGCTTTCCCTCCTTTCTTTGCTTCCTTCCTTCTTTCATTCCTTCCCCACTTCTTGTGCCTGATTGTTATCAACTCAGTATCATCCTGGGCCCTTCCAGACTCTTTTGCATCTCAGAGTAGAAGCAGCTAAATTAAATTGTTCAGAATACTTCTTCCAACAGGGCTCTGGGGTGGCTTCTGCCAAAAAGAAGTACTGCACAAGATTTGGAAGACAGAAGAAAGAAAAAGCCATTTTTCTTTGGTGGCAGCTGCAGGCATGCGGGAAGTCAGCTGTCATGAGATTTACAACAGCTTCAGGAGAGTGTCTGCAAATTGCCTGCCTTGGTGCTGCAGTCAGGGTTGATTATCAGCAGGAGCTTCCCTATGATTCCTATCCATCCAAATTTCCTGAAGGCCAGTGTTCCTTTCACCTTGGTACCTTCAAATGGTTGTGTGCAAATCCCTAATTATTAGTATTCCATTGCAACCTGAAATAAAATTCTCTGAGCTCATTATGCTAGGCTAAGTCTTATAACAAATAGCAGTGGCTTAACATAGTAAGGTTATTTTTTTATCCTGTCTAATGGAAGCAGTGGTAGTAGAGACTGGACTGGGGAATGAGGGCTTCTGTTTCAAAGAGTCATTTGGGGACTTAAGTCGATGGAGGTTCTGCCATCTTCAGTAAAGCTCGTGTAGCCTGGGGCATTGGTCTCCAGCTGAGAGACAAGGAAATAAGATGAAGCAAGGTGATTTCATGCATCAGGCTTAGGTTGGCCATCACCACTTCCTCCCATATTCCACTAGCCAATCACAAGAGCCAACCTAATGGCAAGAGGGGGTATAAAATTTGGAGTAACCATTTGCCAAAATTCCTCTTATTCTGTCCAAGCCTTGGATGTTGGTGTTTCTTGGAACTCTGAGACCAGATCTTTTTCTTTCTTACTCTGCCCATTCACCTGAAAGAGATCTTACCTACCCTTCTTAATTCAACTCCTACCTCTGCTTCCGGTTTCTCCTCCACCTGAAATGTCCTTTCCTTTTTTACCCTCTGGTGAATGCCCTTTATGGCACACATGGCATCTCCTTTATGAAATTGTCTCTGAGTGTCCATTGGCACATCCCACCCTGAGCTCTTTTTTACACATAGCTATAAAACACAAGTGTTGCTGTAGAATGCAAGTCTGATGGTAGTGCATACAGTTATTTGTTAGACCTAGTCATTTACCTGTTTTCTTTTCCTGTCCAGTGCAAGTGCTTTGAGGATAAGAAAAGCAAGTTATGTATTTTGAATACCCTGCACCAACTTTTCAAGATGTAGTAGATCTTATTAAATAACGTTGAGATAAATCAATGCATTTGGCCGCCTAAATATTGACAAGTGTGAGTAACTGAACAATAGCCTTAGTGATTTTTTCAAAGAGTATAATACACATATTCTTGGTATAAATTAAAATAAAACCTCTATGATCTGGTAGAGCATGCCCACCAGTCAATATTTACCACATATATGCACAATACATTAATTAAAATACTTAATAAGGAATTTGTATACACATGCTAAAACAACTGCACCATGATTTTTTCCCTACAAGATTCTTGTAGGTGATTTCGTGCAACTGGCTTTCATTACAATAGGTCATTGACAAGGTGCATATTCAATAAGATCTTCCTGGTTCATAGATTTCCTGCCATATTCATCTGCTCTCACATGGATCCCATCTCCTTATATTCTGCTCTTTTTTCTCCTCCTCCAATCATCCCGCCAGCCATCTCTCCTCCCCTAATTTATCACCATCTTTATTGAGCTTGCAGAGTTGTGGCAGCAAGAAGAGGGAAAGAAACAGAGGAAATCCATGAAGAGACAGATATTTTTCCATAAATTTTGATTCTCGAGCAATCTTCTCTACCTAAGGCTGTGATTTTTAACAGATTTTTACAAGCATTGGTTTTATTTAGGCAAGACATCACCAAGAAATATAATTGTGACATAAACAATGTCTGTAATTTGTCTAGGGGCCATTATCTTTTCTCTGAATTAGTACTAGATCAATACTCTAGTAAGCTGTCAGGGGCATTGCATTGAAGTGATGTCTTTGTAAACAAATAAACTAACATTTTATCTAGTTTCACTAGGTACTCAGCTTGGTGAAGGGAGAGAGAGTATACAAATGTGATAAAAGTGAGTTCTTTGTCCTCAAATAATTTACTCATTTCTATCTATATGTCTACCTATCTATCTATCTATCTATCTATCTAGATACATCTATTTGAGATATTGATAATTTATGCTGATGGAAAAATTCATAGAATAAAGTTCTGCTTTAAGTTTCGTTTCAGATCAAATACTTCGTTGTTCATCTTCATTACTTTTCTGGCTTTAATTGCATCTCATTATGAGAATTTTTTCTTTTTTATTGCTTCAACTCCTGTTTGTACATTATTCAATCATTCCGCAAATATTTATTGAGCACCTACGATGCATGGGTCATTAATAGTTTTTAGGAACACACAAAGGACAAAATCCTGGCCCTCAAAGAACTTGTGACTCAGTAAGAGAGGAACAATAGACCAACAAGCATAATATAGTCACTAAGCACTATCAAGAAAAAATAAAACAGGTTAAAATGATCAAGGGGCCAGGGGGTCCATTTTTAGTGAGAATGGTCCAAGATGTTATCTCTGAGGAGGTGACATTTGAGTAGAGACATGACTGAAGTAGGAATTAATCAGGAATAGCATTCTATCTAGAAGGAACAGTAAGTGCAAAAGGACTTGAGCAGAAATGAGCATGATGCATTTATGGAACAGATAGGAGGCCTGTGTGACCAAAGTTAAGTTAACAAAACTAACTTACATGTGCATGTCTTTTTGGTCCATCTAATCTCTTTATGTTTCATTATTTTATTTGTACCTCATAATAATATAGTTATCATTTCTACTTTACAGATAAGGAAACTGATATTCAAAGCTTAACCAATGACTTGTCCAAAGAGATAAAACTTGGCTTTGAACCCTTGTCTTCAGACTCCAAATCAAGTACTTTTTCATCTTCAGGTAATGCTAGTGTTGATGTTTGTTTGGCACTGGGGTGCCCTTAGGACACTGGAAATTTTATAAAATTACTTCCAGGGAAAAGAGGGCATAAAGATCAGTAGCCACCATGAAGTGTCATAGTAGAATCATAAAGTGGGATTTGGGAGCATGACTTGGCCTTTGCTCCCTATATTGGAGTTTCTTTGGTCAGTGGAATAATTTTGAGGACATCACCCTGTCAAAGGAAGAAGCTTCCTATGGGCTAGGACAGATTGCCAAAGTAGATCTAAGGAGTAAGTCTCCAATATTCACACTGGTGCTTGGTGTGCATCTGGCCTAGAAAAGAAGTTCAGTGAAGAACCCTTGATCAGGGTCCAGACAGATTTTGATGCTCACAGGATGCTCAAAGAACTTTAGAACAGGATGAGTCCTTACAAATTAGTGGATTTGCAGCCAATCCTTATTTCTTTGTAATTTAAATCAACCGAAAATGGAGGTGATGATACATGTAGAGAAAGGCAGACTTGGTATACAATTCAACTCATTCTTCCATAAAACATTTATTGAGCACTTATTGTCAAGCACTGTGGTGGAGATAAACAGGACTGATCCCTCCACTTAGGAAGGCTGGGACCTAGAGGGAAACCAAACATGAACACACAATTATCACACGATAAAACTGTCTTGGAGGTGGCAGCTATAGAACACTTCAGAAAAATAGCAAGGGACAAACTGTGCCCCCATTCTGTGCTGTCTTGTTGAGAAAGAGAATCTTGCAGCCCTATTTCTGTTGGAGAAAGTGCTCATTTGATAGAAAACTCCTTTCTTGGCTTTTCTCAAGTGACTTGGTAGAGTTGAATAGTTTCTGGGTTTTTTTTTTTTTTTTGGCAAGCGGTCTGCATGTCATAAACATAGCATTCAATCATTAGTGAAAGCAAATTCATAGAATGGGGACTTATTGTGATAAAGCCACAGAAATTAGCTACCAATGAATAATTAAAAGTTCCCACTTTTCATAACATTTGGGAATAAAATAGGCATGTATCTGCTCAGAGTGGTTGAGAAGCTAAGGCTTGGGCAGATGATTTTTGAGATGTTAATTCTAGGTGTATGAATTTTATCATTGTCTGTGGTTAACTGTTATCTTCCAAAGTATGGAATGTATTTCCTAAAGTTATTTCATTAAGCCTGATCAAGACTTCCACTTATTAGATGATACTTGACTCTAGTTTTGCACAATTCTTTCTTTTTTTTAACGTTTTATTTATTTATTTTTTTGAGACAGAGAGAGACAGAGCATGAATGGGGGAGGGGCAGAGAGAGAGAGGGAGACACAGAATCTGAAGCAGGCTCCAGGCTCTGAGCCATCAGCCCAGAGCCCAACGCGGGGCTCGAACTCACGGACCGCGAGATCGTAACCTGAGCTCAAGTCAGATGCTTAACCGACTGGGCCACCAAGGCACCCCTGCACAATTCTTTCTAAATAACTTCCTCTAGTCTGAGACTCATACACGAAAGAGCTCAGAGGATGGGAATTCCAGCACTCTCTGTGGTCTAACTGCTGGCACTTACCTGGTAAGTTCCTTGAAGCCTTACCTTCTTGCTGTATATCCTCTTAATTCCTGCCTTATTCTCTCATTTTTTATGTTCTCCTTAGTCTTTCAATCTGACCCACTGTGTGGTTATCTGAGTGACTCCCTGGACCCTACACTACTGAGACGTAGGTTCTGTGTCAGCCTGTCTTGCGACATGGTCCCAACTTCCAACCAGAAGCTGCCTCCACTATGAATATCAGGCAGTCCAGCCAGGTTCTGATCACCTCTATCAGGTTAGACAGCTTCCAACCTTTCCATCACACCAAATTCATTCACAGGAAACCCACAGAACAAAGGACGAGTAAGATAACTTTTAGTACAAGACTGTCTAGAGACTTGGGAAATAGAATGGATACACAACCATTGTCATAAATCTCACGACTGGGTGGGCTTCCTTCACTGTGTCCTAACAGCTGACCACTGTTTTGAAATGAAAAATGGTCTCTAAGCTAAGAGATGTTTCAGATGAATACTTGTATAGTTGATCTTTATTGTTTGTGGGTTTCATATTTGTGAATTCACCTCCTTGCTGGAGTTTATTTGTAACTCTAAAATCAATACTCTGTGGTGCTTTTGTGGTCATTCATCAACATGCACAGGGCAGAGGAGAATTTGAGTTGCTTGATGCATACATTCCCAGGTGATGTCAAACAAGGTACCCCTCTGTCTTCTTGTTTCAATTTTCACATTGCAAATGACTGTCCCTTTTGATGTCTATTTGCTGCACTTTTTTTTTTGCATTTTTTTAATTTGTTGGTAATTATAGTGTTTAAAACTGTCCTTGATCATAGTGCTGAAGTGATGGCTAGTTTTTCCTAAGTGCAACAAGGCTGTGATGTGTCTCAGCAGAGAAAATATGTGTTAGATAAGCCTCATTCAGGCATAAGTTATAGTGCTGTTGGCTGTGAGTCTGATGATAATGAATCACTGATATATATTAAAGTGTCTTTAAACATAAAACATGGTTATGTATCACTCAGTTGACGAAAATGTGAGCAGAGCCTCACAAGAACCTAACCCTGAATTTCCCCTATGAGCAATGGGTCAGTATTCATTGATTCAGTGTTTGTGGCAAATTTACAGAACATAACTACAAGGAATAATGAGAATCAATTGTATATTTTTTATTAGCACCTAAAAGGAGTCACTTATGAACCTATTTGCTATCACATAAAGATTGGAGAAAATAATTTTGAAATTTGCGCAATCTTCTCTAAAAAATAAAAGAAATACAACTGTTTATGAGTTAAAGTAATTGTTTACAACCCACAGAGCCTATTCAATTTATTGAGATTTATTTTCTCCAACTCTTTGCAAAGAATGTTGAATTTCAAGGCAAGGAAACAAAGAAAGGCCACCTCCTAATCAGCCCCTGCATTTGTGGAGAACAAGGCTATTCTCTACAGAGTTTTGTGAAACATTCATAATTCATAGAAGGGGCCATCTGAAAGCATTTCCTAGAATTGTCACAAAATTCTGTCAGCTCCTGCAGTGATGAGAAAGTACAGTCTTGTGAATATGATTAAGGTGCATTGGAATCTAAGAAAACCATCAATAGCCACTCCAGCTCTCTTCACGCTCTTGGAATGTAGTCTCTAGAAGAAAGTCAGTTCTGACAGATGATTTCATGGCATTTTACTCAGTGTGGGATGTATTTTAGAAGCAGTGTATCAAAACCTTGACCTTTGCTTTATTTTCTCTTTATTGTTGATTTAGAAGATTAGAAGCACTCCAAAACCTTTTTCTAAATGTCTTCCCATATATGCAGCAAAAAGAATTCAGAAAGGATTTGACACACATTGTAGAAGCATAAATCAGCTAAGGGGAGGATATTTGCAAATTGCTTTCTCCTTTATAATTTCATCTCATTAGGAAAGAAGGGACAGGTGGGTGTGCTAGCAGTTACAGATCAGGAATTGCATTTACTTTCTAGAAAGTGAGGATCTTGTGGTATGAAACCCCCTTCTGGGAAAACTATGCACGTTTTTATTATGTATAAAAATCCTTCTCTGCTGGATTTTTTTGCAGTGTAAAGAAATGCATAAACCAAAATTAGAAACTGCTTAGCTTTTAAATTTTATTGACTTCTTAGGTTTGGTGTAAAAAAAAATAAAGGAAGAATCCCACAATCAAATTTTTATTTCCTTGGTGGATTAAGATGAACATGGCAAGTATATTTGTGTAATATAGTCATTGAGTCATTAACAACCACTGTACTTAATAGACCAAGGATGAAGGCCTGTGGTCTAGGAGTTCCAAGGCCTGATGAGTGGTACTTGTGGTAATATTTGCATAATCATATTGTTAATAAACCCTGCTTTCTAAATACAGACATCTTGAGTTTCAACTCTGAGGTCTTCTGATGATGCAGGGGGTAAACATGATGATTTCAGAATGTGCAATAGTTCTAATGATAATGAGTATTTGCAATCATTTTATATGTCATGTTATTTCATCTTTATTATAGCCCTGTGGAGATATCAGTAAATAAGTATTTATTCAACGCTTCCTTTGAACTCTTAAAATTTTTTGTTGTGATAAAACATCCATAACATAAAACTTACCACGTTAGCCATTTTAAGTGTGCATTTCAGCGGGTTCAAACATATTCACAATGTTTGTAAGCATCACCACTATCCAGCTCCAGAATATTTTCATCTTCCTCTTGGGGAGGAGGAATTTTCTCTGTCCTTGAAGGTCCTTCTGGCTGGGCTAAGAATCAAATTGACAAGGGATAGATTAGCAGGACAAAATCAAAATTAATTTCATACATACAGGGAATCTACACAGAGATGAAATTCCAAACACAAGGAAGATGAGATATATAAGACATCCTGAACCACAGAGAAGAGAGTAGGAATCTGGGACTTCAAAGGGAAGGAATGCAATTCCTAGAAAGATGAAAAAGAGCAAATGTCTGCTGGACCACTCAGAAACAATGGGACATAGAGGACTTTGATCAAATAAGCCTTGGTATATTCCTCCCTGTCTACTATACTTAGTTCATAGCATAATGTAGTTATCTATGATGATAGCTCTCTTCCTGAGCATGTTTTCTATCTAAACTTTTAGGCAGTTAAGAGGGAAGTAAAGAGCTTTTCCTGAATCTGCTGGGTTTTGATTGCTTTTAACTCAAAATAATCTTCATGCCAAAGAGGCCCATCTTGGTGAGGCCTGCCCTTGGCCCCTGAAATTCCATTTGAAAATGGAAACTTGGTACCCATTAACACTAACTCCCTATTTACTCCTCTTCCTAGGCATCTGCCCCCCCCAACCCCACCCCTGGGATGCTCTATTATACAATCTGCCTCTGTGAATGCTTGCTCTAGGTAACTCATGTAAGTGGAATCATACAATATGTGTCCTTTTGTGACTGGCTTATTTCATTTACCATAATGTCTTCAGGGGTCATCCATGTTGTAGCATATATTGGAATTCCATAACTTTTCAAGACTGAATAAATAATTAATTTTTCAAGACCTGCCAGTTGGTCAGACACTGTTGTAGACCTGAGATGCTTACTAGGACATGCATGCATTTGCTTTTCCCCAGTGGTCTCCATACTTCAGAAGCTCCATTATTTTGCCGTAACTCCTTGCTTCTAGGATCCATTGCAATGTCTTCTCCTTTTCCAAACCCAAACTTGGAACTCAGGTTACTACTCTTTGGGTAATGTTATAAATATGTAATTATTGGTAATCTATGCTAATCACTAAAAATTGGCCCACCCAACAGTGTTATGAGTATAGTAAAACAGTGACATCCTTAAACCAATGCTTCCAACAGAATGTTTAATGGTATGCCAAAGGAAGTTCCATGGTGCTGCACAGAGGACCACCATTTTTAATTTATCCCCTGGTCAGGTGTGACTTCTGCCCGATGGAATAAATCAAATTTCTCATTCCTAGAATGAGAGAGATCACCAAAGCAAACAAAAAATCTTATCCCCATGATTAACAAAGCAAGCAACTGACATTTCTCAGAACATATTGGAAGGAGGAATCTCCATGGAGCCCAAATGTAGATGAAATCTTTGAGCAAATTTGTAAAAACATTAAAGACTGAGGACTAGATATAAGGATGCAACCATCCTAATGCAAAGTGTCATGGAAAACACAAGAGCATCAGTATAATTGGGGTAATATAAGGATAAAAAAATATCCCAGTAGGACCAGAAGCAGATTCTCTTCACCTTAGTAGCCAAGTTTTCAAACAAGCTCCCAGTATATAGGAGCTAGAATTTTATTTCAGAACACTACAATAATATTTGAAGCCTGTCATACTAGGTTTTATTAACAGCATGGCAAATATATTTTAATTCCACAATATTGGCTTAGTAATTCTCTACCATGTTTTGTTGTATTCAGAAAATCCCAAGTTAATGAATTCCTCTAGGTCAGTGGGCGGCTCTCAAACTTGAGCATACATTAGAATGACCTGGAAGGCTTGTCAAAACTAGATTGCTGGCCCCACCTCCAATTTCTGATTCAGTAGATCTGGCATGGAGCCTGAGATCTGCACCTCTGACGGTAATGCTCCTTATCTGGGGACCACATTTTAAGAAATCCTGGGTGTATCTACAGAGACCAGAATCAAATGCGTTAAAGGTCAGCTGAGATTCTGATACATATTTTTCAAAATTGCTCATTTTTTCTGTCCTCATTGTTACCATTGGGATTCAAGCTACCAACAGTGTCTCCTCAACTTCAACGGCCTTCAAACTAATCCCACACTTCCTATCTTGCTTCCCTCCATTTTTTCCTTTACAAAGCAGCTATGGTTTTCTTTCAAAACCTGAATGAGATTATCCTACTTTTCTGCTTAAAGCTCATCAAAAAATTTTCATAGCACTGATTCTGTACCACCCAGCCTCCTTACTATGGCTATCCAGGGCTTGTGTGAACTCAGCCCCACCCAGCTTTCCATTCTCGTTCCTTCTTCTGCTCTTCTCCCTCTCCTTCACTAAGCTCCAAGCACACTGACATCCTTTCAGCTTCTTCAACCATACCAAAATTTCCTCCTTCTGGACTTTGTAACCCACTCTACCCTTTCCTGCCATAACCTCTCCCCACCTGTTCTTTGCCTGGCTAGTTTTTTTCAGTTCTATCAGGTATTAAAACTTAAATGTCATCTTCTCAGAGACACTTTTTCTCATCATCCATACTTATGGAGGTCCCTCTTTTTATCCTGCCTCTTATTACACTCTATTATTTTCCTTCCTATCTCTCATCCCAATTTGTGATTGCCTACTTATTTTTTTAGTTACTTGTTTGCCATGATTACATTCTAAGCTGCCTGAGAATGAGACCACATCAGCACAATGCCTGAGAGACAGCAGGTGTTCACTTGGTTGGATCACAGAGGGGACAGGAGCAGGCAAGCTATTATTGAGTGTGATGTTCATTTTCTGGGTTCATCTACTGCTTTTAGAGTAAGGAATCTGTCACTTGGAGCCTTTGCTACTTCAATTAATGCTACTTGATGCCTTTGCTCTGAGTCACAGCCAATCCATCTTTGATTACTGAAATTTTAGTGGCCTACTTCAGCACAGTTAGTGACTAAAGCATGAGGCTTGGCATCAGTGCCCTTCTTGTATCCCTATGATAGTCCAAAGAGTCTCCTGAGAGGGCTGCCCAAAGAGCTAAGGAAATCAAGAGATGCTTTGATTAAATAATTAGTTGGAATGTGCCCAGATGAAAGAAAGAAATGATCCTTTGGCCCTCTACATACAGTATATCACAGGCCACATTTAGAGATTGTATTTAGTTTGGAGTAACACATTTTTAAAAGGAGGAAGTTGGAATTGTTCAGTAGAGGGCAGCCCATAAGTCCAGAATTTGGGAAGTGGGTTGCAAGAAAAGCAGTACATGAACAGGGAGAAACCTGTGGAGGGAGAAGCTACAACCCTGGAAGAGAATGAAGCTTGTTCTAATTTGTCCCAAGGGGAAGAACAAATTTCAGATAAAAGTTACAGGGAACCTGATTTTGGGTCAACATAAGGGAGAATTCCCGACAAGTAGAGCTTTTGAAACACAGAATGGGGAGGGGCATCTGGGTGGCTTAGTCGGCTAAGTATGGGACCTGGGCTTAGGTCATGATCTCATGGCTCGTGAGTTTGAGCCCCACAATGAGCTTTACGTTGACAGCATGGAACCTGATTTGGATTTTCTGTCTTCCTTTCTCCCTCCCTCTCCCCTGTTTGCTGTCTCTCTCTCTCTCTCTCTCTCTCTCTCTCTCAAAATAAACAAACAACAAAAAATCAAAAGAAAAATAGAATGGACTTGTTCTGTTATTATTCTAATAAATGTGAGGGAATGAGCCCCTCTCATTGCTGGAAGTGTTTAGCCAGGAATACTGAGGAGGGTGGAAGGAAGGAGGGAATTAACATTTACTGTGATCTAGTCACTTTACCTATATAATTATATAGAGGAAACCCTATTTTCTTGGCAACAGACTCTTCCAATCCCCTACCATCTTTCGGGGGGAGGAGATTTTTTGAGAAGCCTTTTAGGTGGGAGTGGTGTTGAGATGTCCCCATGCTGGAGGAGTAGTAGATGGTCATAGTTCAGTTGCTTAACAAACGTTTTTTCTCTTTCTCTCTCTCTCTCTTTGAATTCCATTTGCATATTAAGGAAAGAGCTCAATATTTCAAGATAAAGGGGAAGCATGGGGGAAAACTTTTAAGGCAATATTTGCAGGGAAGAAAAAAAATGTGAGATGAGGTAGCTGCCAGGGGAAAGAAACTTTTAGAGAAAAACAAAGATGCTTACTGGGAAATTTGATGACATTTATGTTATGGGATGTCCAGTACAAAATATTTTTTTCCACCATCTTCCTACATAATCTTTAAAATATAAATTTCTTTATTAATGAGCTGTGGTCTTGTCTATGTGATTTGCAGACCAATAAGTGCTGAATGTGGCCCCCAAATTGGTTCAGAGCAACCATGGTGGACCGTGGGAGAAGAACCAACAGGATGCAGTGGGCATCAGTCTTCACAGACAAATGAGGAAGATGAGCCAGTGAGAAGGTAAGTCCTTTTTCTAGGTCACTAGATGATTTGTCTGATTTCTACTATCCTAGAGGGAACTTGAAGGGAATTCCTTCTTTAGATGTAATGTTACACCAGATTACTTCCAATATCCTTTTTATCTCTTAAAATTTCCCGAAGCAGGAAAGACTGTAATGAGAGTGACCTCACCTCTCTGACAGTGCAAGAACAAAGAGTTGTAGTAGTGATGTAAATAAAGATTATGAGGTTGTTATTTCTTATGGCTGGGCTAGGTGCTATAGGTAGGGCCAGCTTTATGGGTGTGTGACCAGTGCAGTCACACAGGGTCTCCTTGTCCTTATAAGGAACTCCACACTTGGTTTAAAGTTTTATGGTTGTTGTCATCTCAAAATTATTATTAATTTAAAATTCTTAATAATTTTTCATAAGGAACCCTGCATTTTCATTTGTATTGAGCCTTTCAAATTATGTAGCTGGTCCTGGCTATAGCTAAAGGAGTTTTAAACGCTTGGTACCAACATATCATTCAATGAGCCTAATAATGTTTTAGAAACCACAGAATCTTGGTCTTGGAAGAGATCTTGGGAGATCATTCCATTTAGTAGATTTCACTCTTCTCTGTATATCAGAATTAGCTGAAGAACTTTTGAGAAATAGGTATATCTGGATCCCAACTCCAGAGATTCCAGACTTAATTGGCTTGGGGTGGGGGACATTATATTTTTTTAAAAAGCTTTCTAGATGATTCTAAGAACCTCTATTCTAACTCATTGGTACCTAGTATTGTATAGTTAAGCATAACCTGTTATATTTTATTTATTAATTTAATAAATACCTACTAAAGTTCTACTATGCACAGATCATTCTAATAAATTTTATAGGAGATAGAAAAATGAATAAACCAAGGCCATTGTCCTAAAATAATAATATAAGGAATTTTCCAATTGATTTGACCACCTGATCCATCCTCCTGGTTCTCTGGGGATGTCTCTGGTCTCCTTCTCATTTTTCATACTGCGTCTTGAGTATCATTACACAACTTCCTCTCCCTAGAGGACCTGAAGCCTTTAAACAGTGTAACATATTTTTTTTTACTCATGAAAATATTTGAGCTCCCAATGTAATCCCTGCTTTTAGGCAGTACCATACTCCTAGAAGAATTGGCATATGCACTTAAAAAGCCCATTGTTGGAAGAAATTTATGTATTTTTACAATAAGCAGTCACAATGAGTATAGTCATGCTTTAAAGCAAAGCCCATACATTCCTCTCTCTTGGGATCTCACCATCATCACCACCTGGGTTATAATTTAAATTTGAGATGCTTTATACCATTTTATTTTCCTTGGTCTGAAACTAGCAGAGCATGTGCTTCAACCATACAAATGCACAAGGTAGGTGTGGCACAGCTCCTGTTTTGAATCTCAAAAGGTGTTTATTGTCGCTGTGTTTGGGAGGATGAGGAATAGGGGATACATTTTATTTATTTATTTATTTATTTATTTATTTATTTATTTATTTATAATTTTGGAGACAGAGAGTGTGCTTGAGCAGGGGAGAGGGGCACAGGAAGAGACAGAATTTTTTTTTAACATTTATTTATTATTGAGAGACAGAGAGACACAGAACGTGAGCAGGGGAGGGGCAGAGAGAGGGGGAGATACAGAATCCGAAGCAGGCTCCAGGCTCAGAGCCTGATGTGGGGCTCAAACCCACGAATCATGAGATCGTGACCCGAGCTGAAATCGGTCACCTAACAAACTGAGCCACCCAGGCACCCGAGAGAGAGAGAGAAAGAATCTTAAGCAGGCTCAGCATGGAGTCTGTTGCAGGGCTCAATCCCATGACCCTAGGATCATGACCTGAGCTGAAATCAGGAGTCAGATGCTCAACTTATTGAGCTACCTGGGAATTAATTCTTAATGTTTCTCTTGCTTTAGGATTTTCTTGGCTACAGGGCCATGAAAGGCTCTCATTGATGCCAAAACCAATGGGAAATTGGTTTAAGAATTCACCAGGACATGTCTTTCCAGCCCCAAGGTCACTGAAGCCCCTTACACCAGTTCAGGAGCAGTTACCATCCCTCCCTGAGGATCTCCTGCTTCATCCACAAGTCCTATGGTGGAAGTTCACAGGTTTAAAAATTTTTTTTTAATTATTTTTTTTAAATGAAGGATCAATGAGAGCTCCAAAGAGTATGAAAGGGACAGTTTTACTTTACCCTTGGTCCATCAAAGGAGAAGACCTACTGTTTAAGGCTTTTGAAAGACGAGTGTGCAGGTGAATGCCCACTCTTCTCAATCACCACCTCTACATACTTAGTTATCTTTTTACATGGTCTCTGTCGCACTTGACAGTAGGAGAGAATCTATTTCCCTACCACACCCTCCAGCCGTGGCTGTTTGCCTCCGCTAACCCAATTTTTAGGTGCTTATTTTTAGAAGATGAAGACAAAATTATGAATAAAAAAGTAGGCAAATGATTGGACAAGAAAAGAATTCACAACTAATTATTGAAGACTTGGAGACCCAGCATTTCTTGAGATCTTTGTAGGCAATTTTCCAGAAATGCTTACATGGAAATGCTTCCTTATTGCAACCTGGCTTTTCCTAACCACCTAGAACACTGCATCTCTCAGTAACTCCCAGTGTTTGTGAGGTCCTGATGCTGAAGTGTCCTCAGCTTCAAGGTGAGGCATTCCAATTCCATCCCAGTCTTCTCATCAGCCAGAGACAAGAGGATGATTCACTCTGGGTTTTTGTTGTTGTTGTTGTTGTTGTCGTTTTGCAAGGGGATGCTCCTCACTGATGTGAGCATTAGCTTCTGTTAGAGACAATATAGTCGTCTCTCATTTGAAGAATGACTTCTTCCTCTTAAAGTAACTCTAATCTTACCAGTTGTTAATTATAGATCCCCATATTATTGTGTTGTTTCTGGCTCTGGCTTAAATTACAAGAGGTTGTATTAGCTATGTGACTCTGCCAATACCACCCAGGTGGGAAACATCAGCTTTTGCTTCCAAATTTCCCTCCTAAAAGAAGGAAATTCTAGTTTTTCCCGCCACATGTGTCCTGCTGACTCAGACAACAAGCATGTGGTGGGAGGAGACCATGTTGGCAAAGGTCCTCTGCATGCCCCATGCACCTTATGGACACACTGGTAACAGGAACCAGTGCATACGTGCCTGTGTTGTCATCAACATGGTCTGCATCAAGAATGTCAGGAATGGCTTCCAAGTTGCATGAATTTGTTTTGCTGTGTCTTGAACGCAGAGGGCATTTATCCCGGCCGGGTAAAGCCTGTATACACCTAACAGAGGAAATGACACATGTTAAAATACTTTAAAAGTAGAATTTTTGTTGAACCGTGATAAGCCTGGAGCTGATGTTCTTTAAATGACCATCCAGAATTCATTCCATACTAAACTTCTCTGGAGAATGTATGACGGTGAGAAAGGCTGTTAGCTTAACAAGACCATCAAATGGACTGACTAATCTCTTATTTCGCTTTCTCTCTCCATGGAGGTTCTGCTTTGAGTCTGCTTGAGTTGAATAATTCTTCAGTGTTGCTCTGAATGGTATCTAAACATGTCTCTTCATGTTAGCTTTGCCCTATTGTCTTTAAGCTTTCACTAGCTTCTCTGGATTATCGAAGGAGGAAGCAAAAACTAGTGCCCTACTCACAGTCTCTGGAAGCAATAGGACAAGAATGAGAAGGAGGTGGGGATAAAAGGAAAACCAAACTCAAAAGAGCAGTTGGGTGTCACAGCAAATGCTCCCAGCCTGTAGCAAGCATCTGGTAACATAACCTCACCTGCTCTCCTACCACAAGTGTCAAATAATTAGTGGAGTCCCTTGTCTTCTGTAGAGAAGCATTTTGCTTAATATATGTAAATAGAAGACCTGCATAATTTATTTTGGAAAACAATGTACAAGATTGAAAGTAAACCAGTAAAGCTTTCTTTTAAGAGAAACATACAAAAATGGAAATGAAAAAGACCATTTGAGCTTGCATTCTTGATAGAGCCTTCACCACTGTAGACAATGTTATGAGAGGGGCAGGTATGGCTGGATTTTAATGAAAACTTCCCTTAAATTCATGCTCAGTTTGTGCCACACGGAGTCCTGTGTCCTTGTCACAAGAGCTCTCTCAAGAAGGTACCATTATTCAAATTAAACATGCCGTGCTGGGTCAAATAGTGTCTCCCCATCCCACACTCCAAACTCACACCCACCTGGTATCTGAGAATGATACTTTATTTGGAAATGGGTATTTGCAGATATAATCAAGTTTAAATGAGGTCATACTGAATTAAGGTGGACCTTAATCCAATGAGTGGTGTTCTAAGAAGAGGGGTACTTGGACACAGAGACAGAGAGGAGAGCGCCATGTGAAGACAGAGGCAGAGGTTGGAGTGATGCATCTCTTTTTTTTTTTCAATATATGAAGTTTATTGTCAAATTGGTTTCCATACAACACCCAGTGCTCATCCCAAAAGGTGCCCTCCTCAATACCCATCACCCACCCTCCCCTCCCTCCCACCCCCATCAATCCTCAGTTTATTCTCAGTTTTTAAGAGTTGGAGTGATGCATCTCTAAGCCAAGGAACAGCAAAGATGCTGGCAACATCAGAAGCTAGAGCCTTCAGAGAAGGCATGACCCTGCAGACACCTTGATTTCAGACTTCTGGCCTCCAGAACTGTGAGTGAATACATTTCTGTTGTTATAAGCCATCCAATTTGTGGTAATTTATTTTGGCAGCCCCAGGAAAGAAATGCACAGATAAAGAGAGACTCTGCTTCCGAACGTCCTGCTAAAACTCCTTGTACAGGGGCCATGGCAAGCTGGCTACCCACGTGGCCTGTCGCCCAGGCAAGGGAAGCTACACATTGGACCACATGGGGTCAGTCATGGGAAAGAATTCATAATCAATGTGCTTGGTTTTGTCCATTTGGACAGATCTAGAGGCTTCCAGACAGATTAAGAGTGAAAAGCGTAAAAGATGGTCATAAACTGCAGTAGCAAAGTTTATGTACCTATTTATTTTTACTCTCACTTTATCCCCAAAAGGATTTTGAGTTCCTTTCAGAGATACAAACAATAGAGCTAGGTAAAGTAAATGAAAAAAATAAGAAGGATGAAACAGAGGGAAGAAAAATAATGGTAGGAAGCAGCAGCAATAAACTTAGATGGCATTGTGCCTTTCCTCTACTTCCCCACCCCCTACCGGCTGAGAAGACCGACCTTCGTGGTATGAACAAGACATGTGAGGATGAGATAATGCCAAGTTTGATTTTTCTATAATTTGTGTAAATCCAATGAAAATTTCAGGCTGTTGCTTCAAGTAGAAATGAGCTCTAATTATCCTTCTGATTTTCATATCATTTTCAATAAGTCAGTGTTGCTACTGCAGTTGACGAACCAGAAAGCAGGGAAATAAACCTCACATTTTCTGTGCCCTCTGCATCCTTTTAAACATGCCTCTGAAATGTTTTAAAACCGTTGTCTTTGGAGCATTTGTCTATGTGGAGAAGGAGAGGATTCTGGAATGTTTTAGTGTGCCGCTGTCTGATTTCTCAAACCATGCATGCCGACTTACTATCTATCAGAGAAGAGACAATGCCAGCTAATGTAGTCCGGGAGCTTTCGTTTCCTCTGATATGAGCCTTTTCTTGTGTATTGGTCATCTTAGGCCACGTATGAGAAGTTTATCCTGCTCTAAGGAAATAATAAAAATAAGTACCAGAAATATCCTCGTAGGAGGCTCGATTCTAGAATAATTTGGTTTTGCTCTGTGTGAGTCATCACCTGCTGAATAGACCCCAAACCATCATTTGGGTTTTAACACTAAGTAAATCACCTTGGGTTAAGCTGTGCTGTAAAGATAGAAACCTCTAATCATATTTCAAATACCAAATGTACTAGTGTGCTTTTTTTTCTCCCCCAAAAGGAATCCGATGCACACGACTCTACAGTTTCCTGGAAGAAAATGAACTCTTAATTTGAGGAACATTTGAGGAACCGAGGTCAAGGAAAAGTTCTGCTCCTGGCTAAGGTCTTGCTGCTTGCATAACTACTTTGACGGTCAAGAACAATACAGTAAATACATTCCTGATTCTTCCCCCCCCCCCCAAAGGAACTTCTTCGCCATTTAAAAACAGCCTTCCCTACAAGAAAATGTGCCCCTTAAGGTTATTTAGCCCATTTATTGCTGATGTTAATTAAACAACAACCTGGGCTTTTCACAGAGTCGTTGCTTCTGATGAAAAATTAACTATCGTCTGCTAGTAAAGATAGCACGCGAGGCGAGACGCGGGGCGGGTGGTGTGGCGGGACCCGGGGTGTCGCGCGTGGGCGAGGCAGGGCCTGTAGATGGCAGTGTCGCACCGCAGCACGCGCCTCGGCTGGCTGCTGCGGGCTGGGGATGAGGGCTGCAAAGGATAAAAGCTGCCGGGAGAGCGGGCTTGCCCTCCAGCCAGCAATTTAACTAAGTTGCTGGTTCGCTACTCGATTTCATAGTCGCCCTCTAAATGAATCTTTTCTGAACTCAGCAAAAGTACAAACTGTTCTTTTATACATCCCAAATTGTCCTTTTGGTGAAGTGGGTTTTTATTTTTTATGCCTTCTTTTTTTTTTTTGAATTTTGGAAGTATTTTGAGGGGGAGATCTGACTTCGACATTCCCCTTCTTGAACTGTAACAGCAATTGGTTGAGCTGCCGAGTACTCTTTAAGAGAGAATGAAAATCTCCTAAATTGAGATGCTCATAAACTGAATTTCTCATACAAGTCAACACAGCACAATGCAAAATAAAGGTCTTTCTGCATAAACCCCATGGCCAGATTTCCATAATTCTTTTTCTCGTGTTCTGATTGTTTTCCTTCCTTCCCTTATTCTTAAACCTTTTATTAAAACTTGTCCTCCACTATGCTCAGGGGACCGGGATGACTAGAATTTGAAAAGCAATCTGGCAGTCACAGACTTAGGGAATTTATAGTGAAATGAAGGTATGATGTCAATTACTTTCTTAATTGTTTTGACCTTTGAAGCTGGATCAGGGTTATGCTCCGCTGTGGAGCAAGGGCAGTTCTGAAAGAACGCGTGGAGTTGTGCTGCCCATTTCAGGCTGGATTTTCCTCGCCCACCGCCCCAGACGTTCCTCATTCTTTCAGCAAGTAGCTGTGCATTTGCAGCGGTAATTTCACATATTCACTCTATATTCGCTACCCTAACTATTCCAGTGAATTGGAATAGCTATGGCCACTGTGAGTAAGGCTGTCTTCCTGTAACTGACCATATAGCCCCAAAGTGTGTATTTACCAAGAAATGGCAAGTTTAACACTGATCAGCCTATGCATGTCCCCCACCCCGGCACCCCATGTTTCTGTGCCTTTGTTCATTCCTCTCAAGCTCCCAGGTCTTCTCCAGTCCCCTTCCTACTTTCCCAGGAAGCGGGAGGGACAGGAGTCACCACATTTAAGATCAGCAGGGTCCTCGCCTCCTTCCAGCCAGCCCAGTCTTCTTCACTACCCATTAAAGGGAGCCAGCTCTGCCAGGCACTGGAACATGGGGTGTGACCCCCACCCCCTACACACACAATGGGAGGCAAGAGCTGCCCCCTGCCCCCTGGCCACCTGAGAGCAGAGTGTGCAGGACATAAGGGCCCCACTCTGATAGGCAGGACCCTGACCCTCTTTTGCTCCAACCCCTTCCCAGCCCCCAGCCTCTCCACCATGATTTTACCCTACCTTCTATCCCCAGCTCCACTGGCAGAATTAGCTTTGAGTAACTATACAGGTTTGTTTAGGGGTTTGGGGTTTTTTTGTTTATTTTTGTTTTTGTTTTGTTTTTGGAGGGTTTTTTTTTTTTTTTTTTTTTTTTTGCTGTTGGAGAAGACTGACTTGTTGGAATTTCACTTGCGTAATGGTCTGAGCTTATTTTGAGAAAAAAATCAAAGCAAACAAGCAAAAAGAAATGGCAAGTTTAGATATGAATGATGCATAGGAATTTGTTGGAATATTTGGTATGGAAGTTTTATAGGCAGGATTCTGTATGTAATAGGCAACCAATACATTTTGTTGAGTAAATGAAAGCCTCGACAGAAGTGAAAATGCAGTAAAAATGATGAATAGTCAGGAGGAAGAAGAGACATTGACTAGCTATTGAAAAGCCCAGGAAACGATCAGAAAGATTTAAGAAAAATGGGAATTTAGAGATCAGGAGGCCAGAGTAGGTACAAAGAAGGTAACCAGTAGTGCTATGCTTATACTCCTGGGTACAGGAGTAGGGTGAAGAGATTAAAGAATCTGGAAGGATGATGGAAGAGCATGTCAATATGAATTAGAGGAGATTAAAAAGGTGCTGATGGTGCCACGTTGAGTGGTAAAAGAAAGATGAGGGAATCTGGAGATTATGGAAGACCATCAAAAGATGGAACTGCACAGCTGACAAATGAGATCTAGAGGAAAGACGGTTGAGAGATGCAAACATGGGGAGTAGTCTGTAACTCATCAGTTAGGTATCTTAGCAGGTCTGATGGTAAAGTCGATGCTTTCTTTTCAAGACTTCAGATGAAGGTGTATTTGTGTGGTGTAAAAGCCTATACGAGGGAATAGTGCACTCTTTACTCACAATAAAGAAAAAAGAAAAGAAGAAACAATCAATCCTCAATTACTTTGGTCAACGAAAGTAAATGATACCTTCTGTGAGCCAAAGGCCTGATGAAATTGGCACCTGATGGAATTATGGGTTGAGAGGAAGTTAATTAGAAATTTTCAAGGTCTCTCCCAAATGATGATGCAAGATAGAATCAGTTGTCTGTGTTGGACATTGTGGTGAAAACATGACCCCAGCAGAAAGCAAGAGCCCCTTAAGAGGAGCACAAAATGATTGGATGTAGCTGATTTAATACTGCCATTTTGAAAGGGGAGCATTTTGATGCCAGGGCAGTTTAATGTAGTTGTTTTTCTTTCTTTCTTTTCTTTTTTTTTTTAGATGTTCTTTAACATTTAGATTTTTAAATTACTAAGCAATGGGGCCATATGACAATCTCACCTCAACTAATCGTCTAACTCAACATTTCCCTCAGGCTCAGAGAAAAGGTGAGGCTTCAGAATGGAGTATGGCTCAGGCATTGGGTGAGACCCACTTGGAGTGAGAGGTAGGGCAAGGAGGAAGTGAAGGGTAGAGTGGAAGAAAGGAATTGGTCAAGGCTCAGGGGCGGGATAAGGTTAAGAAATGTTAATTGCATTCACAGACCCAGGGATATCAAAATGGCTAACTCAAAGACACCATGGTTAATGCCCTGCTTTGATTCTGGCAGATGTTGGATGTTGACCACAGTGAGACAAGTTGTTGTACCAGGTCATCAAGTTAACTTTCTTGATCAATAACTAAGTTTGCATTTCTTTAACGTTCTCTGTGATGAGTTTTTCATCTCCTTGATCAACTTTCTTGATCAATAACTAAGTTTGCATTTCTTTAACGTTCTCTGTGATTTGAGTTTTTCGTCTTCTTGATCAACTTTCTTAATCAATAACTAAGTTTGCATTTCTTTAACATTCTCTGTGATGAGTTTTTTGTCTTCCTTCTTTTCCTCCTTCCTTGCTTCTTTCCTTTCTTTTTTCTTCCTTCATTCTTCCTCTCTTTTCTCCCTCTTTTCCTTCCTTCCTTCCTTCCTTCCTTCCTCCTTCTTGTCCTCATATCTTCCATTCTCCCTTCTCTTCTCATTCCTTCCCTCTCTTGTGCCTTGTTTTTTTTGCTTTCTTATTTTTTCCTTCCTTCTTCCTTATTCCCTCCCCCTTCTTCCTTCCTCTCTTTCTTCCTTCCATTCAGCAATTATTAACCATACACTATGTGCTAGGCCTTTTGCAAAGCATCCAAGAATAACTTACATCCTTAACTACCAAAACGTACAGCAATTTCTTAGATGAGCCAAAGAATTATTTTTCAACCAACGACACCCTATTTATTTCACACATTAAGAAAAGTTATTTAAAAGGTGATAATCATTTAGTATCTCCACAAAGTTTTTCCACTTGTATTAATGGAAAAAAATGCTACTTGTATTTAGAGTTATAATTACACCCGAAGACTTAAGTTATTTTCTTTTATCATCTCATTTGTGTGTTCTCAAGGTTTCAGTGGAGGTGGGAAAGGGTAAAATAGTAAGAGTCACAAGAGAGATAAGTCATTGACGAGCCCTGTGTTTAACCTGGTGCCTTAATGCAGGATGCCAGGCTTCTAGGAATACACACCTGCTCAAAAATTAATTAAAAAAAAAGTTAATGCCACTGCAGTTCTAGAAGACTATCTGCTCTGCAATCTGAAATTCACATAGCTCACATATTACAGTTAATCCTTAGACATTTTGTGGCTAGTACAATGTGTGTAGAGGGATATCTGATTGGTTCTCTCGCTTTTTTATTTGGTAGCCCTTTTATCATTTTTACCAAAATCTGTAGTCTGCTTTGTTTTTCAGTGAAGGCCTGGAGTGGGCTACACTCTGTCATGCTACTGATTTGACCAAATTGCCTTTATACTGTGTCTTTATAGCAATGATAATAACCACCATTCATATCATGGCACGTGAAGCCCTTTACATATACTAATTAACTTAATGCCTGAAGCATACCCTGTGAGATGGATATTACATCCGTTTTTACAGATTATTTAACTAACCCATTTTTACAGATTATTTTACAGATTATTTAACTCACATAGGGAAACAGAGGTGCTGGACTCTGAACACAGATCTCCTCTAAGTCAGGGTGGTATTTTTTTTTTTTTAGGTTTATTTATTTATTTTGAAAGAGACAGAGAGTGTGGGAAAGGCAGGGAGAGTGTGGGAAAGGCAAGGAGAGACTGAGAACCTCAAACAGGCTCTGCACTGCCAGCACAGAGCCCAACACGGGGCCCGAACTCATGAAACACAAGATCATGGCCTGAACCGAAATCAAGAATTGGATGCTTAACTGACTAAGCCACCCAGGCGCCCCCATGGTGGTATTTTCTAATGGAATTCCTGCCCCTTGCCAGCTTGATTTTTGCCAGCTCAAGGATGAATGTGTGTTATCAGTCCATTAAAGGCATTGCAGACACAGCTACATGGGTTCATGTGGGTGTCCTCTTTTTAAAAAAAATTTTTTTAATGTTTATTCGTTTTTGAGAGACAGAGAGAGACAGAGCATTAGAAGGGGGAGGGGCAAAGAGAGAGGGAGACACAGAATCTGAAAGAGGATCCACGCTCTGAGCTGGCCGCACAGAGCCCAACGTGGGGTTTGAACTCACGAACTGTGAGATCATGACCTGAGCCGGAGTCAGACGCTTAACCAACTGAGCCACCCAGGCGCCCCATGTGGGTGTCCTCTTTACTCCTGTCCTATGTCTGTGCCCACCCTGACTGCTCTCTGGGCCGGGCCCTGGCAGTTATTCTGAGTTCATGTGTGTAAGTCCTGGCATTACTTCACTAGATGCCCTAAGACTTGGAGACTATTTTAAGACAGGCCATGTTATTATTTTTGTTATTTTGTATACATGATGATCAACACCCATATATCCTTAAGATGACCCACAAGAATGGAAACTAAGTAAATCTAACAGAACAGCACTGTCTTGGGAGGCAAGGGGCAAAATTTGAGGACTAGATGTTAAAATGTTCTGACTTCCTCTCCTAGTTAATTGAGTATTTCCCAGTAATCACTTTCAGTGGCTACACAAAACCATATAAGACATACTCAATTTAACTGCCTGCCATTAAGAGGATTCCATAAATACTGAGATGAGACCCAGGCCAAGGAACTATTTTAGCTACGTTCACAGCACACTAATTAACCATTTTGCCTGGGAAAAGCTCCCTATTCTAAGACATACTCATAAAATAGCTTTGAAGAAAAATTTAATGAAAACTTTTGTCTAGAGGCTTTGGTACACATGGGTACCCATATCTATTAAGGATCAGTTTATTCCTGAATATAATAAGGAATGAGTATTAAAATAAATTTCTCCCTAATGCGACATACTTTCATCTTTAGGTATATCATAAAGTAAATTTTGCTGTGTGATCCCAATCATTTTCTCATTTATTACACATTTATTAGGCACTTATGAAGTGCAGAGTTCTGGGCTATGCCGTGGAGATATGAAGACAAACCAGACCATCTCTTCCTTGTAGGAATTTCATAGTCTAATTGGGAAGAGATGGGTTACTAGGGAATAAACAAATACATGCTTTCATTCATTAATATGTGAACTAGAACAGACTTTGATGGGATGCTTCATAATAACCTTCGTGTTGGGGGACCATCCTCCGTGGATCTCTCTGCATGTCTTGTTAGTGGGGGCACTGGCAGCCTTTTGTGTTGGATTATCTTTTCAAGGATGTTTGTATAGAGAACAGCCTTAGAAGATAGGAATAATATTTCTCTACGGAGTGTGTGTGTGTGTGCGCGCACACACACACACACACACACACACAACTAGGTTTGTTTACTTGCTAGAATAATAATAAAAGATTTGGGATTCTTCAGCTGTAATGCAAACCCACTGCATGCCCAGCATCCACCTCAACAGTTACCTGTTGCCTCCGTGCCATGTGTGGGTGGGAGAAAGAGGGGCACAGACATAAAGTGCTGTGAGTTATAAAGTCTTTTGTCTCTGACCCAGGCATCTCATAGGTGTCTACCAGCATCTATGATAACTGTGCCTGGGTAAGTTTTACCTTACAAGTAGGGAAAAAATCTGACCTTTCACAGTTTTTGACACTTTGACCCTTAAATTTGGAAGGTATTCAAATATTGTAAATTTTTAAAAGAGACCCTGCTAGGAAATGTATCTTCCAATCTTTCACTTATACTTCATTTTTGGTCTTTTTTTTTAATGTTTATGTATTTTTGAGAGAGAGAGCAAGCACAAGCGGGGGAGAGGCAGAGAGAGAGAGGGCAGAGGATCAGAAGCAGGCTCCACACTGACAGCAGCAAGCCTGATGCGGGGCTTGAACTCATGAATCTTGAGATCATGACCTGAGCCAAAGTGAGATACTTAACCAACAGAGCTACCCAGGTCCCTTCATTTTTGGTCCTGAGTGACATATTTTCATCGTTGTTGATATGAAATGAAAGTTTGGGCTGCTAACTTATCCAATTGGCCTCTGTGCCCTTTTCCTAGAGAGCTGAGGTGTAAAACAAACATTTGGAGAGGGAAATTGAATCACATTATAATGAAATAACTGCAATGTTCTCATTTGCTAATGTTCCCATTCATTTGTAATTTAGTCTACAGTACCATGAAAAATATCTGCCTTTATTCTACTCTGAGGTGGATAATGACAAATTAAATAAAATGGGAGCTTGTTAAAACAAATAAGCAAACAAAACAACCAAGTGTTGCTTTCACCTTATTATTACTGCATAATTCAGAAAAATAAAATTGACTTTTTAAAGGTAAGAGTAGAGCTTCCGGGTTGGGGAACACATGGAAGGGACCCAGAGGATGTGGAAACTCCAAGCCCCTTCCCACATACTGGCCCTTGCTCCTCTGCCATCTAGCTATTCCCGAATTACATCCTTTTATATTAAACCAACCCTCTAGTAAGTTAAACAACAACAACAACAACAACGAGTAATAGTCTGGTACCAGATTCTAGAAATCAGTGCTCAGTGACCTCTGAGCTTTGGTTCTTAATTTACATCTTACAAAGAATATTTGTCCTTTTATTGTTATATTTTTAGCCAACATCAGAGGATGTGTAGGATTTCAGATATCCACAGGTAAAATATAGGGAAAGACATACAGAATTTTGCATTTTAACAAAAATTACAGAGTCTCTAGCTTTTTTTATGTAAAAAGTGTCATTCAAATCAGTGCTTAGAAATAGTAGGCTAACTAGGACAGGCAGAAAAGACAAGTCAAAACATTTATTTGATATAGCAATCTAATGCAATATAAGGCATGGGTTTTAGTAAACCCGACAACTCCAGATGAGCAAGGAGCAGGGATAAGGAAGTATTGGTGAAAATAGAGGGCACCAACAATGATTGCTAATTGTTGCATATATCACTGATAGGGTTAGAAATGGCCAAGATCCCAATCTCTGCATTTTTCAGCCAGTACTGCTAATATTGTGGTTTTCTGAAGAAGCTCTACATTCAGTTTAGTTGGGGATCTGGCCCCACCATTTCTCTAGTTTCCTATCATGAAGACCTTGTTTCTAAATGCAGTGAACTGGAATAGATGAAATGGGAATCTTAGTGATTCCATTTGTGTATCTATCCCAAGAGCTTTGACTAGGAGCAGGCCAAAGGACTCTCTTGACTCCTTCCCCAGGGTCACACCTTCTTTTTGACTGGAGTTTTATTCTTATTTAAAGAAAAATTTTTTAAACATTTATTTATTTTTGAGAGACAGAGACAGACAGAGTGTGAGTGGGGTAGGGGCAGAGAGAGGGAGACACAGAATCCAAAGCAGGTTCCAGACTCTGAGCTGTCAGCACAGGGCCCGATGCAGGACTTGAACCATGAACCCTGAGATCATGACCTGAGCCAAAGTCAAATGCTTAACCAACTGAGCCACCCAGGCATCTCTTGACTGGAGTTTTATTATCTTTTGTGTCTGGAAAGATGAATCCGAGAGGAAGAAAGCTCTCATTTCAGCCTACAGTGGAGAAGCTCTAAATCACCCATTTCTTTCCTCCATTCTCCCTTGAACTCTAAAACTTGTAGAATTGAAAGGGAGGATGCTTTTCCTTCTGGAGAATCTGTATGATTGGCTCTTGTTCCACTAGGACTAAGGGAAGAGATAAAGTAGAGCAAAGAAAGACAAAGCAAACCAAAAGGAAAGAGTAAGAATGTAAGCTAGAGTAAGGTAGATCCAGAAGAGAGAGAGATCTCAAACAAAGGTAGAGATTCCTTCTCATTTCACTGAAAACTCCACTAGCATTTAGCACCATAACCCAATTAATGTTCTTGACTTACACCAGACAACTGGCTCTTTTTGTACCTTACCTGCCTTGAGTTTCTTTTAAAAGAAACTACTTAATCCAATGACTTAATCTAATGCCTCCTGAGAAGTCCCCCTTAAAGGAGAAGGCAATCACAGTCTAAGATGTCTTGCATGTACTTTGAGAAACTACTGCTCCAACCCATCATTGTTTCTGTATATTCATTTAGGTGAGGAAATGAGCAGGTCATATTTGCAAAGAACTTCATAAATACTTTTGCTTATTTTCTCCAGAAATTTCCAGAAGTTCTCAAGACACTATTTTAATTAAATTACACTGGGGCAAAATATCCCCTTTATAATATAACCAGTCAAACTTCCCAGCTTCCCATGCTTGACTAGGAAATTAATCTCATGAAGAAATTAAAGCCCCACTCCGCACCTAATGAATTTCTTCTTCCTGTTACCCTAAAGAAATTGGTCACTCGAGGTATACACAGAATGATTTTTCTCTTCCACTTCTTTTTCTTATTCTTTTCAATATCATCCAAAGGGACTTCTTTCAACAGCCTGGTTGGAATCGAACTCACTCTTCACAGCTTCTGCCTAGGGCATCCATGGGAGTTTCTGTAATTCCTTCTGAGTTTCCAAAAGTGGATTAATTTTACCTTTATTCTTTCATATGCTCTACTTTTCCAAAGTTCTACAAGGACAACAGGATACATAGGAATGCATCAATGCAAGGTCTTTACCTGCAACATTTAGGAAACTCAAGTACATTTCCTTAAAATATGTGACCATGCAACAGTTTATAATATAAACATTAATTCTTACATACCAAAGCATTTCCCAAACAAAGTTAGTTTTTCCAAGATTCATTACATGTTGCATTCTAGATTGTGGTTCTCAATGCTGTTAGCCATACATTAAAATTACCAGGGGTATTTTTATTTATTTTAAAAAAATTAATGTTTATTTATCTTTGAGAGAGAGAGAGACAGAGAGAGAGAGAGAGAGAGAGAGAGAGAGCGAGCTGGGGAGTGGCAGAGAGAGAGGGAGACAGAATCTGCAGGAGGCCCCAGGTTCTGAGCTGTCAGCACAGAGCCAGACCTGGGGCTTGAACCCATGAACTGTGAGATCATGACCTGAGCTGAAGTCCAACTGAGCCATCCAGGTGCCCCACCCAGGGATATTTTTAAAAGTTTTTCTACCCAAGTAAATATCTGAGAGTGGGATCCAGGTATTGATAAGTTTTTGAAAGGATTGAAAAATCACTGATGGGGGGCACCTGGGTGGCTCAGTCAGTTGAGCGTCTGACTTCGGCTCAGGTCATGATCTCATGGTTCACGAGTTCGAACCCCACGTCAGGCTCACTGCTGTCAGCCTGTCAGTGCAGAGCCTGCATCAGATCCTCTGTCCCCCTCTTTCTGCCCCTCCCCCACTTGTACTCTCCCAAAAAATAAATATTTTTTTTAAAAACTCACTGGTGAAACACAATCTAAATCTGCTTCCAGGTGTATATTATGACACAGACTAAATTGTCTGGAGGAGTGGAATAGAATAATAAGGGAAAGGCAGAAGCAGATGGAAGATTTTACCTCTCCTAGGGTCTCATAAATCCATACCTGTTACTCAGAATCTGCCACCTGCCACCTTAGACATTAGAATTTACTTGGAATAACCTTCCTAGGAAGAGGCTCATTGTGCATTGTTTTCCATGTTCCAGAAAGGAAAATAAACCTTCAAGAGCGGCATGTGCCTAGGGTGTTGAATACAGTGAAGGCCACGTCCATCTATGCAGGCAGATCCTGTGTTTGTTCCCTTACCATATTCTCTTTCAGAGGAGAAAATGAAAAGTAAAGCCAAATGAGGTGGGATTTGGCAATGAATGAAATGTGTTAATGAGGGGCATTTGTTAAGGAAACAAGATATTAAAATTCTTCCTTACTTAAAAGTTTGCATTTAAAGTTATAATGGTTTCTATGCTTAATGAAAACTGTCTTATTGTCCTACACATCAAAACGAAATATACACAAGCACACAAAGATATTCACCTTGGGACATCATGCCTTCTCTAAGAGTGGTAACAATATTATCAACTCTTTTAGGTAGGTTCAGAAATAGAACCTCGTGCTCTTCTCACTCGTGGAGGAGAACACTGTTGGGGCTCATATCTCTGATACGCTAGGAAAAGAAAAATGTGAGACCCTCCTCAGAATGTTTCCGGTCCTCTGAGCCAGACCCATGTCCGTCAGGGTTTACACATAATTCCAAGTGTCTTACTGTGACTTTGTCAACATAACCCTTTCATCGGTTGGAAACTTCTGATGCTTGCGGAGAAGAAGAGATAAAACAACCATTTCTCACCCTTTCCTTTCAAGAGAAAAATGGTTCAGAAGCTGCAAAGTTCCGTCCTTTGTAACTGTAGGCCTATAATACTCTTGATTGGTTCAGTAGATTTATCTGCTGATGGACCATAATTGAGGAAAACATTGATTAATTGATCCGTTCCTCGCTTGTAAGGCTCTATATGGCAATGAAGAATATGTGGTATGCAAATCAGCTTTTAATTATTTTTTATTTAGGGGTTGGTCAGATGAAATAAGCGACCAGGCAGTATTATCATTGATCTGTGGCACAGAAAGAAATAGTTCACATTACACACTGCAGATTTAGAAATGGTTTACAATGTTTATTCTTGAAGTTTAGAATGGATCTTTGCCCAGTAAGGCTTTGACCTGTGGAAAATGCAAATTATAATAACAACTTGCATTTGTGCAAAGCTTGGCAGTTTACAAATCATTTTCTCATGCATTATCCCATTTGACCCTCACAACAAATCTGAGAGGCAGGCCAGACAGGTGTTATTATTCCCAGAGAGACTAAGGCTAAAAGAGATTCCATGCCCTACCACCCCCAAGTCATTTGCCCTATTTTGGTCTGTAGACTATAGAGAGCAGAGGAGAGTTTAAAATTATTTAGTGATTCTGGCTGGTCAAACATATGGAAGGTATTAATTACCACGACAAGCAACATCATATTTATCAACACTTTCTTAGTATGAAATATGCTGAAATAGAACTCTACCATTATAATGTGAAATATTATTATATAGATTTGAATGTGCTAAAGAGGCTATCTCCTCTAATTTGATTACGAAGTACAAGGGAAGTTTCAGATAAGACCCATGAACTGGAGTTATTAAAGCCTTTCCCACTGTATTTATGAAACCCGTGGAAAAAAGACATTGCCGTTGACATAGACCTGGTGAAAAATGAGTGTGGATTCTTGACACTCAGGAAACAGAGGTTGAATATAGAATATTAATATTGGACAACTTGTGTGCTATACAATCAAACAAGAACTACTGAGTATTGTTTCTGAAGTTTCACATATCAGTGAAACCGTGTGGTGTTTTTCTTTCTCTGGCTGACTTATTTCACTTAGCATTATACCATCTAGCTCCATCCATGCTGTTGCAAATGGCAAGATCTCATTCTTTTTTTACAGCTAACAAATAAAGCAAAAAGAGACAAACAAACAAACAAGAAAACCAGACTCTTAACTATAGAGAAGAAACTGATGATTACCAGAGGGGAGGTAGGTTATCGTGATGAATGCTGAGTAATGTATAGAATTTTTGAATCATTATATGTTGTATACCTGAAGCTAATATAGTGTTGTATATGAATCGCACTTCAATTAAAGAGAAAAAATTACTGAGTACTTTCTTTGTGCCTAGGAGTATGCTGAGTGCTGTTGGGGTTTAAAACAAGTTTCCCACCCACAGAGTTTGCAATCTATATAACCCATTCAGATCCCATTCCTTAGTGAGAAGCAAAGAGATGGGAGCATGGGCACCAATAACTCTTCTGCTAATATTAAAAATGGTAACAAGCGGAAGACTTTTAATTTTTCTGCCCCATTTTCCTGGTGTAATTTGTCAGAGCATCAAAGCCTGAGCAGAAGCTGTGTCAACAGGAATCTGTGCTAAGGAAGCAAAATTTTTATCCTTTTTAATGTCGGTCTGCAAGCCAAAGTGACAACTGATAACTGTTCAATGAAAGGTCAGAAAACAAGCATGAAGCTGGATTTGTTTAGGGCTTACTTTATCTTTTTTTTTTTTTTTTTTGATAAATGAAACTGTTGCCCTAAGTCGCATAACCGGAGGCTCTTCACGTCTTACTAAACTGCAGTCATAGAGTTGAAGATGATTATGATTTTTTTTCTTCATGCCCTTCCCACTGATATGGCTACATAGTTTTACACGACTTCCAAAGGAGGACGAGTTTCCTTTTCATTAGAAAATAAGTAGTTTTGCTTTTTACAGTGATCGAAAAGGATTAATAAAAGAGGTAGTTCAGAAATAAGAACGACTGCCCTTGAAGGGGAGAAAGACAAAAGAATCATGGTAGGAAAGGGAGGTTTGACATGACTGTGATGTCCAGGCTGCCCAGGGAATCAAGGGGAGCTAGAAGAGTAATTATAGTTTTGCTTCCCCTGGGAATAATTAAGGGATTAGTGGTCCCAGCGAGGACAAAGAGATACTGTCAATAGAGTGATAAAACTCCTTCTTCAGTACCCACAGACATTGATAAACGGCTCTCCCAAAAGACAAGACTTTGTTGTAAATCCTAGCATCTCTATCCCATTTTCCTCCTCTCCACCCACCCATTTACCCACAGATATGACTAAGTTTCCTGCACTTCTTTCCATCTTTCCTCTGGGTGTTTATGGATGCTTCCATGATTTTGCTCCTTTCCTGAATGAGGCTTCACAGATAGGAACTAGATGACCAGCAAGGTGCACAAAAATCCCATGGTGCAGTTGGATGCTTTAGGGATGCAGCTGGAGAGACCTGGTCAGAGGCAGGGCTAAAATGAAAATCTGCCAGAACAGAGCATGGTTCCTTGCTCACCAGTCTGGTAGGAATTCCCTGTCAGGGCTGATGGGGGCTATCAGCACAAACCTGAAATTCAGTGTTGAAAACCAGTGGAAAGGGTAGGTCTGTCAGTAATGGCCAAATAGCTTGCATTAAACTAATTCTCCTGCTGACAACTCTTACAGACTCTCTCTCTCTATAGAGACTAATAACTATATATATATATATTTCCTTCCCTTCTTCTTCTTCTTCTTCTTCTTCTGATAATCCCCAAATACTAGCAACAACTGGAGGGGTTCAACCCTTGAAAACACAAAACTATGCTGGGTAAAATCCACATACATAAACCTCTTCTCCTGAAGGTGCTTCTTTCTGTCCTCATGAAGCTTATAGGAAAGCCACAGTCTTCTCGACCTAAGGAATTAGAAGGCAAAGCTTGGGGTGATGAGGTGACTGGAAACCGAGACCAAATATTCGGAAAAGAAGGAGCCAAGCAATCTTGAAAACTAACCCTATTAGATTTCAGGACATTCTATAAAACCACAACATTTAAGACAAGGTAGAATCAGCATAAGGAGAGAACAAGAAAGAAACTCTGGAATTGAATAGAGTCCAGAAGTAGACCCACATAATTGATTTTTTTTAACCAAGGAGCATATTAATTTAATAGGAAGAATTTTTTTGCCAATAACTGTGTTGGAAGAATTGGATAAACATATGGAAGAAAATGAACCTTGATCTTTATATCATATTATATACAAAAGCAAATTTTAGATGAATTGCAGATCTAAGCATAAATTCTAAAACTATAAAACTTCTAGAAGAAAACATATGAGAATATCTTTGTGACCTAGGAATAGGCAAACATAGATTATTTATTAGTATAGACTCATGGATATTTGTTTTCTCACTGATTTATAATTTATTAAACCAATGTTCAGTTTGATGCCCAATTATTTGATTTGGCCAGAGAGAGCTCCTCGAACTGGATCCGATATCTATTTTTATATTTCCCCATTATTCTTTGAGCACATCTTTATATTCTAAGACAGAAAGATGTTCCATACTTATTTTTGTCTTTTCCTTCTACAAGCTCTAGAATCAGCTATTTCTCCAAGGAGCTCTGGCTCCTTTTAGGGGGAATGATATATAGAGCTAAGCCTTTACTTTGCCCATATTTGATTTCATGATAAGAGGGATAATGGATATCAATATCCATTGAAGGATACTCTCTCAAAGATGTTCACTATTCTCCAACAGTATCCTTTTCAACTTCACTCAGAATATGAATCTTTCCCTTGAAGGAACTTAGTTTCATGAGAGGGACAAAACAAGCATATCTAAAACAAGTGAGAACTATAAAAGAAATATTTTTGCATGCTCAATGTACGGCATCTAGTTGCCATGGGATTCTGCATTGTGGGGTTTGCAGTGGCCAAAGAATGACATCTTTAAGAAGGAAAGGCATGATGTGATCACAGGCTGAAGGAAATATGGTGCCCAATGGAAAAAGTGAGATGAAATTAAATTGATGGATGATTGATGCAGAAGGTTGGACAGGGTGATGAAACAATTTCATTTTAACAGCAAGATGTAAGAATGTCCTGTTAGCCACCCAGCTCACCCTATCCTATCAGCCTGCCCCTGACCCAGATAGAAGGCTGACCAGACAGAGAAGAGTGGTTGACTGCCCATCCATTTTAAACAGAATACGTTGCTTAGCTAGAACTCTGAGGCACACTAAAAAGAAAATAGAGAAAGTCCCTTCTTGTTATCCTTCCAAAGACAACTCTGTGGCTTCCAGGATAGGAACTGAATACCCAGAACCAGGCATTATTTTCTTGAGGTCATTAACAGTTCCCTCAAATCTCATTTTACAGTCTTCAAACATACTCTACAATCAAGCTAGAAATAATTTGACAATCACCTCTTTCATATCTAGGTCTGGTAATTTTCCCTTATTTCTTTTTGGACATAGGTGTTTTTTTTTTCCTAGCATCCCCAAAGAGAAGGGCCACAGATACCACAAAATCTTTCTGAGGCTTAAAGTTGAAAACAGGAGACTGAGGCTTGCAGATAAACTACAGTTGGAGAAAAGGCAGGGCAAATAAGAAGCCTCTCTTACAGCACAAGTTTTAGGAAATGCCAAAGGATAGACTTTCTAGATTCTAGTGATAGTGATGTCCCTAATGATAATGCAAACCAAGAGTTAATCTGTAATAGGACCCCATAAGAATGAACTCTTATTGAATATTGCATGAATTAGGCATTATAGTAAATGCTTTGCAAGTAGCTTTTCATTTACTCCTCATAGCCACCCTATAAGATAGGTGTTGTTATGAGCTTTACAAATACAGCAACCAAGGCTCATGGGATTGTCTTAGATTGGGTACCTCTAGAAAGAGATTCTGTGGTTCGTATACAGAAGATGTATAGAGAAATGCTGGGCAGCACCTGTAAAAGAGAGAGGGGAGCAGAGCTGGGCAGAGGAAAACGTTGAATTGGCACGATGGGACTGAAGCCTCAGCAAATCCTCCAGGAAGCTCTGGCACTGGGATGGCCTTCCAGTGCTATGTCATTTCAAGGTGGGGGGCTGGTCTTTTGAAATCCCCCATGGTCCAGTCATTGGATAGCAGCTGCCCCTAGATGAGGCAGCTCTCTTTGGTTGACAGTAATTTCTGGAACTGTCATCAGCACACATGCTCAGAAGATAAGGGAAAGAGTGCCTTACTGTTGGAGGGGAGATCTAGATGGCACATCCCTCCACTTACCATAATCCATCCCTAGGATCCACTTGTTTCACACAGTAATCCTCTACTTGGGGGACAACTCCAGAATTCTGATTGGTCTTGTTTCCTTGTGAAACTTAAAAGGAAAAGGTTAGGGATCTAGCTCAGCTCTTTGCCACTGTAGTTATCTGAAAGTCACTACCAAAACTCATCTTCTCCCTCTACCACCCGCTTTAGCTCCCCCTCATCCTTGGTTAGCATGTCTTCTATTTATGTGGCTTACCTGGCAGAGTGCCCCGGACTCTCATCCCTGGGAGTTCTGAGTTCCTGGTCACCGTATCTTTCTCAGGTTGTAGCTGCTTTATTTCTCCATTTTCCAACAAGATCGGGTAGGGGAGTACCAACAGATGCCCAGTGGGTTACCTGGGTGCTAATCATATTCTTCCACACCCCACTGTATAAAAGCAGTCCTACCTCCTCCTTACGATCAAGGTTATTAGTCTTGCAATTTAATGGCACTTTTCCTTGCCAACCTGTCTTTTGGCACAAAGGACTCAATGAAACTGGGGGGGCAATCATAGCTTAAAGTTAAATGGGACTCTAACCATGTCCTCTGTTTAGAGGCATTCTGCTTTTGTGACCCAGGACTTCTGGATATGCAGAGCTTAAAGATGCAGTGTTAGGAAGCACACATTCTCAGGTAGGTCACTGGGAATGATGACAAGCCTCTACCACTCCCATCCCCTGCTTCTTGGACCTGTGTTTTAGAGTATATATGGTATCTTGGAGGATCCTCACCATCCTCAGAGAGTATCATCTCCAAGGTGATGTCTCAGCAGTATCTTCCAAAGACCTTTCTATTGCTGTATCAGGCCTACAGCTGCAGTAAAATGAATCTTCTGTTCTGAAGTGATGTTATGTAGCATCCTATGTCAGCAGAATAAATATTGCATAAGCCCTTTACAATGGTGCCTGGCAAAGTCCTGTGGGCAGGAAAGACAAACCCAGACTCTGAAACAGGGCATTCTGTCTGGGAGCATAGGAGGGTGTTTTATCCCCGCACTGAGGGCAGTAAAAGTCATGATAAGAGGAAAGGTAAGGGGGGTGATGGCAAGGTTGAATCCCGGCAGCAGCAGTGGGCTCTGAAGAGAAATCTGCGGTAAATGTAGCCGAAGCAGCCTCCCTCAGCCCATTAAATGGTAGACAGCAAGACCATGGCAGTACGTGAAGATGAAGGGCGCCACAGAGAACATGGAGTTTGGAGGAGGAATAGGAGTTTCCTGCCAGGCAAAGGGGGGGACCTTGTCATTCCTCTCCAGTGAGAAACAAGGCTGTTTTTGTTAGTCACATCACTTGATTGTTCTCTTCTGTTTCGCCTTTCTTTTTTTGTATGGCTGCAGAAACATAGGTTATACAAGGCCATGTTCTTGTTCAAGTATAGCCTTGATGGTACTGGGGGTGGGGACAGGGGTCATGGGAATGCAGGATCCTTGGTGTGGTTTTGGATCTGGGATGTGGATTCAAAGAGACTCTGCCCATGTTGCTTGTACTTCAGTTTCCAGAGTTTGAAAAAAATCTCACAGAAATCAATCAGATGGTACTTGGTGATGTTGAAAGGTCTGATTCTAACACAAATATTTTCAGAAGGAACATGGGAAATGTCAAAAATTGTCAGCTCAGTGAATACCGTTTGGTGATAATGCTTTCCAGCGGTAAATTTCCACTGGTTCTCTCGCTTATTGTCAGTTGAACAAAGCACTTGCATGCTTTGCTGGTTTCTAACTAATGAGTTGGTTTTGCTCTTTTAAAACAGTAATATATAATATAGAGTATCTATTGAGTCAATAAACCTTTAATCAGAACTGTCTTAATGACAAACAGCACAGCATCCCATGAAATAAGGTTAAAGGTTCTTAAATTGAATCATATTTCTGGTTTTGAATCTTTTCCACAGGCATACAAGAATGATAAAAGGGATCATGTCATATTTGTTGTGCCTGAGGAAGTACAAAGATATTTGTTTCACACTTCCTTCTCCTTAGGATTTTAAAGTGAAATGGCCATATATATATGTGTGTATATATATATATATATATATATATATATATATATATGTATATATATATATATATTTTTTTTTTTAAAGCTGCATTTAAATGTGCAATTTTCAATACCAGAAATGGCAAGTTCCAAATGCAACTCTTTTTTACACTCTAGTCATTAAATTAATTCTTGACCACTTTTATGGTTTGAAGATTATTTTAGTATTATTATAACAAGCACCCTGGGTATCTTGCTAAGAGTTGTATGTAGAACATGTATACTTTTCTATTTTCTCAACTATGTGGTATTTGTCAAGTGAAATAACCTGTCTTCTCCAGTCCATCTTCATTTTATGGGAGGATTTAATTTCATGGAGGATTTGAAAGCCTTGTTGGATGTAATGGTATTCTATTGTCACAAGCCATCTAGAGATTTCACATTTTGCATGCTGCATGCCTTAAGCATTGCTATCGAAACTCTGTTGTCATCTGCTCCCCCCTCATTGGCACTTTGTCTCTTTCAGATAGATGTTCTTCAGATGGCCTATACATGTCTAAACCAGCTCAATGACACATTTCCTCAACATGTGGGAAATTTGGGAAAGTCATAACAGCACATCAGTTAAACTGAATGGAGGTCTCATGACTATTTCCCCTCGTTCCTCCCCTAGCTCACAAAATTTCTTCAAATCTCACAATGACCTACTGACCAGTCTCTCTCCCATCCTTGAGTTCTTATATTTGCTGTTATAAGAACTAGCTTTCCTTGGCACAGTTCTAAGCAGAAATCTTAAATGATGAAGAATATTTGAATACTGTCGTATTTTTAAGTGTACTTTGATATTGTTTGAATGATATTTCCTGGGACAAATCTAATTAATTGGAACAGCAGAAATAAGCAGAGGGTGTTGCCTGAGCATTCCTTAGCTCTGCATATTCTAGGTTTTTTTCTGTTCTTCTAAGGAAGTGGAATTCCAGAAATTCAAGGGCATGTCCCACAGTTCATAAGCTTTCCAAAGAGAATTTATGCCAATCTTTGATGAGGTAGTTAGGGAAGACCCACAATAGGAGAGCCCATGAGAAACTAGCTCCACGTACTGTCCTAGAGCAGAGCAACATGTGAAGAAGTTGAACTTTTTTGGAGGATGGGACCAGTTTTAGAATTATGTGGTGAATATGCCTCACGTAAGTAAATAAACCTAATAAATAAAAATGATTTAAGGGCCAAAGGTCAACTTCCCTGGGCTAAGATCAAAGATGTCTCTAGTAGTGATGAAGGAGGAATCTGTAAATTTAGTGTAGGGTAATCTGATGGCAAAGAACCTGCCTGTCCTTGGAATCAGAATAGAAGTGTTTCATCCAGAGGATCAGGGATAGAAGGACTGAGTGGCAAAGATCATTTCAGAGCTGAAGTATAGCTTGATAGAGGGTCCTAGAGTAAAGTTTGAAGGAAGTTGAGGTGAATCCTAGTAAAGGAAGATCTCCAGAAATGTGACCATATTTGGAAGTAGAGTCTTTGCAGATGTAATTAATTAAAATAAGATCATGCTACATCAGAGTAAGCCATAAAGCCAATGACTGGTGTCCTTATAGAAAGCCATGTGAACATACAGAGATATAGATACACAGGGAGGAAGGTCATGTAACAATGAAGGCAGAAGTTGGAGTGATACATCAACAAGCCAAACAATGTTAACAATTGCCAGAAATCACCAGAAGCTAGGAGGAGGCAAGGAGGGACTTTTCTCTAGAGCTTTCAAGAGAATATGGCCTTGCTGACACCTTGATATTTTGGAGTTGTGGCCTCTTGAACTGTGCAAAAATAAATCTGTTTTGTTTTTTTGTTTAATTGTGCAAAAAATCACATATAAAATTAGATTTACTCTCAACACATTTTTAAGTGTAAGTACAATATTGTTAACTATAAGCACTATATTGTACAGCAGATTTCTAGAATTTCTTCATCTTACATGACTGAAATTCTGTACTCATTAAACAGCAAATCCCATTTTCCCCTCCTTCCAGCTTCTGGCAATCACCTTTCTACCTTCTGTTTCTATGAGTTTTAATGTTTTAGATATCTCATATTGGTAGAATCATGAAGTATTTGTCTTTCTGTGACTGACTTATTTTACCTTACATGTTCAAGTTTCATCTATGTTGTAGCATAGGACAGGATTTCCTTTTTTTAAATAGCTGAATAATAGTTCAGTGTGTGTGTGTGTGTGTGTGTGTGTGTGTGTATACACCAAATTTTCTTTATCCACTCATTCATTCATCAATAGTCATTTAGGTTATTTCCATCTCTTCACTATTGTGAATAATGATGCAATGAACAAAGAAGTGCACATATCTCTTCAAGATTCAGATTTCAATTCTTTTGGATATATACCCATAAGTGGGATTGCCAGATCATATGTTAAGTCTACTTTTAATTTTTTTGAGGAACTGTTTTCCATAGTGACTGCACCATTTTACCTTCCCACCAATAGTGTCCAAGGTATCTCATTGTGGTTTTGATTTGCATTTCCCTAATGATTAGTGATGTTGAACATTTTTTCATTGGTCAATAGTATGTCGCTTTTGAAGAAATGTGTATTCGAGTTTTTTTGTCCATTTTTAAATTGGACTGTTACTTTTGCTATTGAGTTGTAGGAATTCCTTATATATTTTTCATATTAATCCCTTATCAGACATATGGCTTGCAGATATTTTCTCCCATTTTTTAAGTTACTTTATCTTTGTTATTTTAAGCCCTGATGTTTGTGGTAATTTCTAATAGCAGAGGAAAATAATCAGTATGGAATATAATTTAAATTGTGAAAAATGCCTCTCTTTATGTTCAGTAGAAAAAAATGCATAAAGAAAGTGGATCAAATTGTCAATAGTTATTATCCCTGGTTGTGGAAATAAAGGTGATTTTTGTTTTCTCCTTCATAATCTTTTGTATCTTCCAAATTATCCTAAATAAGAATTTGTTACTTTCTTTTGGAACATAGTAATATCTGTTTTAAAATTGAAACCTCATAAAAATATTCAAAGGTATTTTGTAAGTCTGTCATTTAGTGAATAATTATTAAATATCTATTATGTTCCTGGTACAGTTCTAAATGCTGGGGATAAGACAGAGTTCCTACCCTTGTTAACATTCAGATATGAGGAAATGGACAATATGCAGTTAAGGAAGTAAATCAATAAAATAATTTCCTGGACATGTAGGCAGTAGAAAATAAAATGGAAGAATGTATTAGAGACGGCCCGGGGCGGTAAAGGAAGCCCTCTGTGAGACGATGAGTATTTAATTGAGATCTCAGTGCAATTCTATATGAATTTGAAGAGTGGCTTTTCTCTTTCTGCAGAAAAGGCTGAAACAAAGGTAAGGTAATTTTCAGCAATGTGGAATTCTAGAGAAGGGGTGTTGGAAGCAGAAGGAACAGGAAGTGCAAAGACCTTGAGATGGACAGAAGCCGGGATGTTTGAGGGACAGAAAGGTTGGTGTAGCTGGAGTGGAGTGATTAGCAGGAAGAGGGGAAGGGGACGAGGTAGGGCAGGCGGTAGGGGCATGTAGGCTATGGCAGAGGTCTCTGGAGTCAAAGCCTGGACCCACAGTCCTGATGGGGAGTCTGGGCTGTAGTATAGCAGCACTGAGAAGTCCATTAGAGGGTTTTATCAAGAGGTTGTCATGCATTGTTATTTACCTGGAAGTCTCACTCTGACCATTGTGTGGAGGATGCATTTTGTGTATGTTTCTCTGTGTCAGGGTGTTCAAAAATAAAGGGCGACCTAGACAGTTTAAACAGAAAATAAAGAGCCCCAAGGATGCTCACAGATGCTGTGGGAGGGCCAGAGAATTAGGCGTGGAGTCTGCACAGCCAGACCATTCTCCAATGACATGGTTAGCCATCCCAGTAGGGACCCTACTGGACCTCAGGGGATGCAGGTCCCACAGCCTGTACTTGGTTGCTGGACCCAGAACCTATGAAAACATATCTGGCTCTGTGCTTTAAAATTAATAAAAATGCAAATTCAGATCTGAGGCAAACCATTGATATAGTTTAAGCGTTCTTCTGCTAGCTAAGAAACCTAGAGTAAGTTTACTGTTAATTTTTGTTCTTTGAAAAGGATTGCTCTAATGAGTTCTTTTCAATTGCTTTCTTTGTTTTCCTAAACCATTGTAGATGTCTGCATTTATAATCAACTTTATTTTTGAAATGTCTATTATTTTTCAGACTGCCTGTTTTTCACCTGAATGATATTGGTGAGGTGGGGGAAGTTATATTTTTTCTTCTGGGTTTATTCTTTTTAATAGAAATATTTATACAAAACATTAACTTTGATTTTAAGAAACCTCTAGAGTAATCTGACATAATCTATTAATGGCCAGATTAGGCAATCCAGCATTTCAAGGTAGATAAAGTGCTATATTTATAAAAATGCTTAACGGAGATACCAACTAATATAGCTGTACATGCAACATGAGACAAAGGTAAGAAGATACAGCATTTGTATATCCTATATAGAAGTGTCCTGACCAGTTTCTCTCTCTCTCTCTCTTACACGCACTCACACACACACACACACACACACACACACAAACTCACACAAATATATGTGTACATAGATATCACCCAGAATTCCCTGCTTGGTGTAGTGGAATGACTGTAGGACTTTGAGGCTGGTTCAAATTCTCCCTCCACTACCTACACCTCTATAATGGCCTCGAGTAGGTCATTTCACATTTTAAGCCTCTGCTTGGTTAACTGTAGTACCTTACCTCAGTAGATTGTTGAAAGGTGAAATAGATCATGAGCTTAAAAGTGCTTTTTAGCTGTAATTTCTTTCTCTAGTAAACTATGGGTTCTTGGTAGTCCTATTCTCGGTTTCCACCCCCAAGGGGAGGAGTCATGCCACAGCCAGATAACTGTAGTGTTATTGCCCTTCTGCAAATAATCAGCTTTTTGTGGGTCCAGAATTTACTGTTGGAGACTTATCTTTTTTTAATGTTTTATTTTTTTACTTATTTTTGAGAGAGCGAGCGAGCAGGGGAGAGACAGGGAGAGGAGGACAGAGGATCCGAAGCAGGATCCACACTGACCGCAGATAGCCCCATGTGGGTCTCAAACTCAGGAACCATGGGATCATGACCTGACCTGAAGTCAAGTGAGCCACCCAGGTGAGCCACCCAGGTGCCCCTACTGTTGGAGACTTCTTAATGTGCACTGAGCTCTTTCATCATTTCAAGGTGCCCTTGATACATTTGTTCCATGGGCCATGTGTATCATGAAATTGTTTTTTCTTCTCTGGGATTTTAACAGGTAACTGACTCTCTACTCCTTTTCCCCCCATTTTCTACACCAATAGATTGATGAGATATTACTCATTTGCAAGGCTCAATTAGAAGCAGTCTATCAGGCCAGGAAGAAACCTTTAATTGTGAATAATAACAGAGGGAGAAGGGTGCTCATGGACAATTGGTGGGAAACTGGAAAGAACAAAGTTAGAAACCGTAGTTATTTTTGCTGTTTACTCTGAAGTTATGCAGATTAGCTGGGTGGGTGAATATTTAATGTCATCACATCATATATATAATTTGTACTGTCTGCTTTTAATCTTTATACAGTTTTATAATCTTAATAACATTTTAATTAAAAATAAATGAACTGAATACTCCAACAGAACATTTTAAATGCAGACTATCAGGCTGGAAGCCCAAGCTCAGCTGGAGAGACAAACAAAACTAAAATATTCTGAAAATATATGGCTGAGATATCTGTCCCTTTATGCTCAGAGATCACAGCATTTCAGTGACCAAGACCTCCAAACAATTCAATTCACAAAGTGTGACATCCAGACCTACCTCTGTAATTTTTAAAAAATATTTATTTATTTATATTGAGAGGAAGAGAGAGGGAGAGAGAGTGAGGGGAGAGGGGCAGAGAGAGAAGGAGAGAAAGAATCCCAAGCAGTCTTCATGCCTAACATGCAGAGCCCAACGTGGGGCTCCATCTCACTTGACATGGTGACCCAAGCTGAGATTAAGAGTCGGTTTAAGCGACTGAGCCACCCAGGTGCCCCTGTCATTCTGTTTTATGGAATGTTACTTGAATGTAAAGGTAAGGATACTCTCATCCCTCTTGACCCATTCCTCCCCGGGTCTTATTGACTTCTGGGGCTTTCTTTCTGTCCTAACCAACCCTTCTGAGGTAGCTGACTCAGATGTGCACCTTCACCTGATATCTATCAAGTGTCAAAATCATATGCCCTTATTTGACTAAATTCACAGTATATAGATGAATATATATAAATGAGTAATGCACTATACCTCCTAGAGAAGTTGACATTAAAAAATGCTGCTGGTTTCAAATATATGTCTAATGGAATTTCAAACAGAAGTAGAGAGTAAGTACACAATTGAAACAGGGTGTGTAGAGAGACTTTAGGGGTCATCACCAAATGTTCTAGATTTTCAGTGGGCGGGGGGGGTAGTTCTAGTTTTAAATAAGTCATACCATTGTTCATAGAATATTTTAATTTGTTTGAAATATATGATCATTTACCTGAAATATATATGCCATGGTCTCTAATGACTGCATTTTAAAATTATACTATTGTAAGTTTTAATTGTATGTAGTTTGGGACTGCAGTTTTGGAGAAAATGCGTAATTTTGGAATCTCATTGACAATAAGGTTTGGATTTTAGTAATAGTCTACCTTACCTCTCTGGATTCTGATTCTATTAAGATTGTTAAGGGCTGAGAAATAAATGACCACCAACTTAAGGTTTGAAGCAAAGCTGAATTTATTGCTTGCCTAGTAAGGGATCTCTGCATTAGTCAGCTACAAGGTCAATGAGTGCCTTCAAGCAGAAATTAAAAGGGCACAAAAGGAGGAATCACCCCAAATACATCACGCAAGATTCTTATCCAGAGTTCTGATTGCCTCTCATGGCAGAGACACTCCCTCTTTATAAGTGGTCACTATCAGGTTTCACATGGCTGCTGGGAGATGAGATTTCTCACCAGTTCAGGAGGAGTTGTGTGAGATTCCAATGGGCCTACGGTCCCTTGTCTGACATGCTTGTATGCTCATGTTTGAAGCTTAGCAGAAGATTATGCTGAAATAAGAAGTCATTATGATACTGAACATTAAAAAATCTAGAGCTTTCAGGCTTTGAATTAAACAGTGTAAGAGTGGTGTACTAATTTATTCACTTATTCACTCCTTTTAAATAAGTATTTGTAGAGTCCCTACTATGTGCTTTTCATTACTGGGTACTAGGGATAATATATATACATACAATATATGAAATGTAACCTCAATGTCACATGAGATCAAATTTCCCCTTCTAAATCCTCTGAAAAGTCTAATGTCATCTACAGGGTTTGCATTTGCTGGTAACTCACAACTGAAACTTGTTGTTTAATGTCTACATCAGCATGACCTTACCATTCAACTCTCTGCATTCACCTGACTTTATTTTTCAAGGAAATTCTTGCCAAGTAGGATGTCTGTTTCATAAACTTTCCAAAACTCTCTTATTTTAATAGTAGACTACCAAAGTAGCCTTCATCAGGGTAAACAGCCTCTTGTGAACAATAGATTATTCCCTTGGATTTATCAAAGAGCTGTTCACTCTCTAACGCTCCCTTTAAGACCTTGTCTTCATTATGTTTGCCAATCCTGAAGTATTATATCACGAACTCTATCCAATTCTGTTCTCATATTGAAGGACCCACCTTAAACCAGACCCTTATAAATATCTTTTCTTTGTACTCTCTCTTTCAAGATGCTGATAACACTTTGTCAAGGTAATGATCTCCTTTATTACAAAGAGCAATAAACGTGGCTTTGCTTAATCTATAAATTTTTGGTGGTCTTTTTGGGGACTCAGCAATCTACAGAACTTGCATTCTCAAGGTCACTCTGGCGTCAGTTTCTTGGTCTCATTGAACTTGTATCACCATCTATTTCTTTTCTTTGTCTCCGCTCTGTGATGACCAAGACATAAAACTGTATCCCTTCTTTGTTTTTCAACAACCCCCCCCCAACCCACTACAATGAAAACAAAATCTATTCTTACAAAGTGTTTATGTGTTGGCTGCAATTTAAAAAGTTGGTAACTTAAAGGGAGCATATTTATCGGGCAATAACAACTTGAAATTGAATATTAGACATTCTTGTTCTTCAACCTCTCACCCTCTAGATAAGTGCTACTCAAAGCGTGGTCTGTTATCAGTCCACCATGAGGTAAGTACAGAAATCAAGAGTAATCATTTATAAACAATTTCTCAGTGATGATTGAGCATTAAACCACCCCCTTCAAACAAACAAGCAAACAAACAAACAACAAATAAACACACAATAGAAAGATGCTCCTTCACCACAGATATTGTGAGGGCCATGCTCTAGACTCTCAGATTTTCAGTATAGTAGGAACCACTGCCATCCTTAAACTCTCTCCCTAAACTTCATCTTCTCACTGCACTATGTTGAACAACTTACTTTCCATTCTTATGCTTTGAACATGGGTAGATACAGTTAAGGCGTTCTGCTAAACAATGAGATGTGTACCCTAGTTCCTACTGTGTAACAACACAAAAGAGACTGGAAGAGGTCTTGCAATTTCAGTCTTGTCTTTTGTCTCTCCTACAAAAATCAAAAATTCTTTTTGTCTAATAGCGCTGTGGCATTTTTCTTAATGTGTAGAAGTTGGCACAGTCAGCTTTGTCTTTAAATATCTTTTGGCCCATCCCTTTGTAATGCATTAGGTATTGTCCTGGACCATAAGGAATCCATCATTTTGTGAGGAAGTAGCCATGTACGTGTGTCATTACAACACTGCAAGGTAAGGGCAGAGAGAGCTCCCAAGTGTCTGAGGGTGGAGGACTAATTGTCCCTGGGGATTAAGGGGATTCACTGTTTCATATCATTGAATAAGTATTGAGAAAATGAAACGTAGTGGATGAAACTTATAGTGCAAATAGTTCATGGATCTATGTTAGGATTCACACTATTTCCCTTCTTAGATAGTCATAGTTTACCCTCTAGTAGAGTCAACATGCGATAGAGATAGTACTTAGAGTGATGGCAGGGGGTTTGTGGTTATGGAAACTAAATAGGACTTAATTGAATTTCTAACAGATGGAGAATAATTAAATCATTTATTATCTTTTCACAATGAGTTAACTCATAGGTAAACCTCAAATGATCAAATGGTTTTATCCAGCCTCCTGATAAGGATGTAATATTTTCATCTGCTTCAACTCTGTTATTTCCTGGCTCAATTTAATGATTAACATGGCATAAAAGTAACAATTTCTTGATTATTAAAATCATATTTGCTGCAGATTACAAATATTCCAAAGCCATTACTAAATAAATAGTCTGTAATAATAAAGTTACATGGAGCAATCATCTTAGAAAACCTTAATAAGTTTATTAGAGAATTTTAATTCCAAACATTAATGCAGAAATAAGCAAACTCAGTCACTAATGTGTTTCTCACTAAAACAATTTTTTGATCTTGAGTAATACATCAAATAACTCACCTCGCCCATAACAGTCTATGGCACTTCTTGCTAAATCCCATGAGCAAAGCAGGGTACATGCGAGTCGAAGAGTCAAGGGATCCAACCATAGTGGTCCTGAAATGGTTTAGTGCCTCAGTTAAAACTACTAACATCTTTCTAATGTTTAACTGCAGGGCTGACCCTTACCTTGTGTTTCTGACAAGTAGCACTCATTTATGAGAGTTAAGTATGAAACATTTAACCATGAATCAGCATCTTCAAATTCTTCCTGTGGAAACGGCACTTCCCGTGGAAGAAACATAAGCGGATGATGATATCCAGTGGTGCCAATATTCACTATCTCACATTAAACTATGTAAGTGTTTGTTTCTAAAATGATCCATTTGGCTGCAGAAAGATTAAGACTGCAGAGAACCCGGGGGGCGGGGGGGGAAGCAAAGAGAGAGAAAAGGAAAGAAAAAAGAAATCAATAAGATAGTCACCATCAACATTTTGGTGTACATCTTTTTTTTTTTTAATGTTTATTTATTTTTGAGAGAGAGAGAGATAGAGCACCAGCAGAAGAGCTGCAGAGAGAGAGAGGGAGACACAGAATCTGAAGCAAACTACAGATCCTGAGCTGTCAGCACAGAGCCCAATGCGGGGCTCGAACCCTGGAACGGCGAGATCATGACCTGAGCTTAAGTGGGATGCTTAACTGACTGAGCCACCCAGGCACCCCATGGTGTATGTTGTTTCTGATCTATATCTGTTTTGGTCACTTACTGTGGATGTAAATATCAAGGAAATAATGCAAATATTTAGATACACAGTTCTGCAATATGCTTCTTTTAATTTTATTAACTTATTTTGGGTGGGCTCAAAATGCTATATATTGCTAATGGGATCAGATTGGAAAACATAGCTTATCCTGTAGTCAAAAAAAGCATCCTGCTCATTTTCTTCTCCAGAATTAAATTGCCCCAAGGGTGCACACCACATATCACAGAGAGGAGACAAAGAACTCAATCATGAATTGCGGTTTAATTAATATGCCTCAGCATCAGTTTTATGTCCTTACCCACTATTTCATTTTAGTGAGAATCTTTCTGATTTTAAGAAACAGTCTTGCTTGAGGCTCCTCAATGAGAAGGTGTGTTATTGTAATGATATATATGTGGCTGGAACTGCACATAGAAATCTGCTGCAGTCTAAGGCAGCCCTAGAATAGCTGCTTCTCTGTTTCTCTGTTTCACTATTTCATTCTATCTTCTTTTAATGAACATGTTTCTCTATTCCCTGATTATTCCCATCTCTGTCTATGCTGGCTTTCTCTGTCCCTATATATACATCATGGCAACCCTTAATCTATCTTTTTGGCTCCTGTCCCTGTAACCAACAGCTCTACTCTTTGTTTCCTGTTGTCCCTGCCCATCATTTTATGCCTGATCAATCAGACCTCTGTCCATAGGTATACAATAAACCACCTCAAAACTTAATGGCTTAAAGCAAAAATGGCCTGTTATTTTTTTAAAAATCATTCTTTGGGTTGGCCAGACTGTTCATGAGCTAATTTTGTCTGGGCTCACTCATGAGACTGTGTATCTGGCAGGAGACTGTGGAGACTGGACTCAGCTGCTATAGTTGGGACAGATGGACCTTCTTTTCCACAGCCCGAGTTTCTTCCAGCATAGTTGTCTCGGGGCAGTGTTAAAAGGGTGAAAGCAGGAGACAAAAGCTCTGAAAGTTGCATGACATCAATTCTGCCATGTTCTATTGGTCAAAAGGGTCACTAGACAGTCCCAGATTTAATGAGTGAGGAAATGGGCTCCCTGTCTGGATGGGAGGCGTAGCAAAGTGACATAGCAAGTGGAAATGAACAAAAAGGTCATGATTTAAAAGGGGGGGGCATTATTTTACTTATAATAATCTTTGAGTATTTTATGATCATGCTGTTTTTACCCTTTCAACTCTGTACAAATTATCTATAACCACTAGATATAACTATCCCAAAATTCAAGGGATTGTTTATTTTTTAATATGGATTCTCTGAGTTTTTGAAGGATAGCTCCTGATAATTTCCCAAATGATGACACTCTGGTAAAGTTATAACCTGCAGTTCATATCTGCTTGGCCTGTTTCCTAAGATCTCAGTAGTCCCTGTGATAGTCAATTTTATGTGTCAACTTAGGCCATGGTACCCAGATGTTTGGTTAAACATACCTGGATGTTGCTGAGAAGGTTTTTTTTAGATGATATTAATTTTTAAATCAGCACCTTGAGTAAAGCAGATTATCCTTCATAATGTGGTGGGCCTCATCTAATCAGTTGAAGGACTTAAGAAAAAACAAAACAAAACACAACACTTGACATCCCTGGAAGAAGAGGGAATTCTGCCAGCTAATGGCCTTTAGACTCAGTCTACCACATCAACTCTTCCCTGGGTTCTTTGTGGTTCTTCTTCTCTGGGGAAACTTAACCAACATATTCCTTAGAAAAATGGCTCTCTTATTCCAGTTTGTTCTACTCGTCCTTTTGTTTTTTCATCCTTTCTCTGCTCCTGTTCTGATAGCATGAGTGATGTATATTTTTCCAACCATCCAGCTCCCCTTTGTTTTTCTGAGAAAATTTGACTTCTACAGAGAGTGTCCATGCACAAGCCTATCTAATTCCCTTTTTAAACTTTGAATCTGCAATAATTGTATGGGGTTGTTTCTTTCTCACAACAACCCCCAAAAGGTGGCCTATTCTCTTTATAAAAGGGATCTCCTTCCTTTTTACTTGTGTATTAACAAACTGGCCATTTTTTTTTCTGTGGGAAAAGATATAATTTGTATCTGGAATTCCAAATATAGCTAGAAAGAACTTTTCCTGAATTATCTGACAAAAGTAACTTCATGAGGAGGTCTGCCTAGAATGTAGATGCTATCATGGAGGCGAAGCAGCCACCATAGGATCAGAAAGAAGAAAACCAAACTCTAGGTTTGGGGTGGCAGGAAGACAGAATTGACTTGGGTCCCTAACAGCATGGTTGAGTTTTAGACCATGAGTTTAGACTGCCTACCTCCATATTTTTTATCTGGAAAAAATAAGTGTATTCCAGCTAAACCACTTTCCTTTGGCTTTTCTCTGGAAGTCAGTCCACTTAAATCTTAGCTAATATAAAAGGTATTTCAGAATGTAGTAAAACAAATACATGAACAAAGCAAAAACATTCGTTAACCAAACATTTCTGTGGTCTTCTCAGCATTTATATTTTTGAAACCTTTTCAATTATTCACAGGATTTCATGTCTATTATGGTCTTTTGATCATCATCACAGTCCTGGGAAGAAAAAGATTTTTTATAATTCTCAGTATACAGGGAATATACAGTAAGTCAGTAAGTCCCAGAATAACCATAATTCGTGATTTTTTTAAAAAAAAAAATCCTGGCATGTTATTATGCAGAGATCAGAACCCTGGCTTCTCAATTTTTTTTTTTTACTATGGCCCCTGGCACATGGTAGGTGCTCAATAAATAAATGCGTTAATGGTGTATCTAAAACATTTAGTTCAGAACCTGGCACATACTCTGTGTTGAATAAATGGAATTTAACAGCAATAATGGTGACCACATGGACCTATCGAATCCTGTGAATTTAACTTTTCTCCAGCACAGACCTAAAGCTAGCTTCTCATGCAGAAACAGCACCTACAAAGGCATCCTTTGCCAAGTAATAACAGAAATGAATTTATTCAATATTCCAAAGACAGCAGTAAACAAATGCACAAAGCTTAGATGAATTTCAAAGATAGGTCCTTTGATTTAAGAATATGTATTAATGAAAACTGTTTAATTAATTAACTCCCCCCCACCCCGTAAGTATTTAAGAAATGATTTTCAGAATATAAAATGGAAGTCACTTTGGTTGGTTGCTTGGCCAGTTGATGGGATTTCTGTACCAAAAATCATGGATATGATTTCCTTGTAGTAATAATGCCTGTATTAAAATATCTATCCTTTATTGTGTGAAGCACTCCGCACAAGCTATTTTATAAATATTCCTACTACTGCTGCAAGGCAGCTGCTACACTCTATGTGACAGATAAGGTAACTTAGAGCACATGACTATGGGGACAGCTCCTCCCCTGAGCAAGTGACCACCAGGGTGAAAAGAACAAGGACATTGGCTCAGTGAAAATTCACCCTTGATCCCGTAGAAGCAGTTTATGGCTTATGTTCCATTCTGCTGATGACTCAGTCTGGGTATCTCGGTGTAGGAAAGACAAGGCCTTCGCAGTATCTGCTGGAGAAAGTCGGCTGTAGAGGTCAGGTGCAGCTTCCCTACACTGAAAACGTTAAGCAGACATTACAACAATTTCGACCACTGAACATGCAGTGCAGGTCTTTTAGACAAATTCTCTTACCAGTGGACATTCAAAACCGTGACTCCTCAGGGCGTCGTCTGGGTGGCTCAGTCAGTTAAGCATCCGACTCTTGGATTTGGCTCAGGTCATGATTTCACAGTTTGTGGGTTTGGCCCACAACTGGCTCCCACTGACCGTGCAGAGTCCTCCCTCCCTCGACCCCTTCCCTACTTGCACTGTCTCTGTCTCTCTCGAAATAAATAAATAAACTTAAAACAAAACAAAACCGTGACTCCTCCCTGACTTTGTCATCAACTTTGACTACCTTACAATGGCAAAGAAGTAGAAAATAATGCGATTACTTAGGAAAACCTAGCCAAGAAATAACCTAGGAAATTACAACTACATAGCCTTCTTTCCAGAGTTTTCCTTAATATCAACACAATGTCTTACATTAGGAACGTGCTTTACAATAGACCTTATGACTTTTTCACAAGGTGGTGGGTATATAACAGGAAAACAAACCTTAACGAAATATTGGCCATGATAAAGATCTAGGTTCGGTATAACTATCCCTTGATTAACTGAGGTACTTCAAGTTAATCAGTTAAGTTCTAAACCCCCTTATCTATACAATAATAACAATGAAAGTAATAAAACACCTCATGCAGCTGTTAGGCTGCCAAAAACGGATGCCATGTGGGCAAGTCACTTATGAGTTATAAAATGCCATATAAATCTGACCAATTGTTCATGCTCATCATTTTATTCTATCCTCACAACAGCTCCATAAGGCAGAGTGGAAATCCCATACAAACTTACCAGCCTTCAACCACATAGCTGTGATAAACCCATTCACTTATCCAAGGAAACAAGGACATGAAGAATGCCACAGACATGTCCATGATATAGAAACTCTAAGTCATGGTGGCCCAGACTCAGAGTCATATACTCATATACGCACCATGACATAGCCTGTCAGACATAGTAACATGGTGAATGTTTCTCAAAATTGATCCTGTACCCCTTCACAATATCACAGACAATACACACATGTGTTCTTGGCTTACAAGTGGAGGAATTGAGGTTAGATCATTTAATTAATTGACCTAAGGCAATCTTAAATGACAGATCTGGGATTTGAGATAGGGACATCTGCTCCAAAGAATTAAGCTTTTACTGCACCACCAGCCTAATATCAGAAAAGGAGTTCCAAATATGGCAATACTAAGCACTGTTCTCATGTATTATGAGTCATTATGCCGTTTGTTGACCCGAGTTTAGAATGTAAGCTCCTTGCCACAGCTACTTTGTACTCTGTCTAAAATACTTTGGATGGTAAAGAGTCTGTTGACCATGGAGTTTCCGAACTTAGAGATGATCTTTATAACTCCTTCATATTAGAGAAGAATTCAGAGGAGTTAATTGACTTTCCCCAGGTTGCTCAGCTAGTCTATGATAGAACTAGACCAGATCTAGGTCTTAGACACATCATCCTGGACTCCTTTCACTCCCTCTCCTCAGCCTCGAACCATCCTTAAAATCTTGGCTGATGTGCGCAATGGAGGGGAGCCATGTTCCCATTGGACATGACCAGGGAGACGCCTCTACAGTGCCTCTAGCGCGGTATGCACACTGAATGACAGGTGGAAACAAAGGAAAATTATTTAGACCCTGAAGTCATGACATAAGTGTCCATTGTGAAGTATTGGTTTGGCTTTTCTGTAACAATAAGAGAGGGAATAAAAAAGAGCCAAGAGGAAAAACCATTTTGTTGCCAAGGCAATAATTCACATCACGGGACATTTAAACGATTAATGCAATATTTAAAAGAGAAGTTGTCGCCTTGCATGAGGTGATCTATTGGTTAAATAGGCTCCATGACATTTTGAAGAAACAAAAAGTAGTAATTACTATACAAGAGGTGTTTAATGGGAGGTGTTTAATGGGAGCCCAGAAGAAAGCAGGCAAACAGAGACAGGAAGGCCGAGTTAGCAATCTCCGTGCTTGTTACCACAGCAGGATAGACCAGGAGCTTTTATTTCCTTCTGTGTCCTAAGATCCAAGCTCATTTCCCAGGACTCATTTCAGATTTATGGGTGGCCCCCTGAAAGATGTTATTGCTGGTGCAACCCAGCCAAGCTTCTTTACACACTCGCCTTTACAAAAAAGAGCTGCATTTCTGGCCGGTCTCTCTGACTCCGAGACTTGCATGCACTGGGCTATTTTCCTGGGCAAAGTCGAACTGGCTCCTTTTCCTTTCATTAAAGAGAAAAGAGAAAGGCCAGGATGTGGCCAAAAGGAGAAAAGAGCATTTATCCTTGGAACCAGGATTAGGGCTGGAAGGAGAAGATGATTATCCTTAGGTCAGACGCTTCTTGGTGAAGACCATCGAGGAGAGAAGGCCAAGCTGAACGTCTGCCATAGGGTGACTGTGTGTGCACAAAAGGCAGTTAGGAAAAACGAATGGCCACTTTTGTGGATAAAGTGTTATTTATAGCATTCTAGAACTTTGAAATGGAGCACAAATCCTGCATTGCAGGAAATTAAGGCCCAGGGAAGAGAAATAACTTTTCCAGATTCTGGGTGGTTAGTAGCAGACTGTGGGGACCCAGGTCCCTGTCTCCCAGCCTTGGGCTTTTCTATAACTCCCACACAGAGATTTGGAAGTTGTTAAGGGGAGAAACCTCGTCCTTCCCTCCCTCTCTCCTCCCTTCCCTCTGCCTTTTGTCCTTATCTTCTATTTTTCCAGGGTTTAACCAGAACCCACTGTTCTAAGGCACTGTTTTAAGTCTTGGAGGCATTATGCTTGATGCAAAATTTCTTTTCTGTTTCCTCTCTTGTTTTTCATATCCCTAGTGCTCAGTATGTGATAACTAACCATAAATGTTGAATGATAAAATAAGGCTTATAAGTAAGAATGAAAAAGTCAATTATTTCTTTGGAATTAAGCAATGAATTTTTGGCTGGGCCAAATTAAATTCTATTGGACAATAAACTGAATTAAATTAAATTAAATTAAATTAAATTAAATTGCTATAGGTAATCTGCATTTATAAAAATACGGAAACACTGAATTTATCATTTTGAAAGAACTTGATCATTGAGGTTTAGAGGAAATAATGTAGTGTTCAAAAAGGTTTTGAAAATGTAGAGTCACATCTTGATAAAGTATCAATGTTTCTAATAGAGTTTCAAGGGCACATTAGCTTGTTGGACACAATTTAACTAAACTAGTGGCAACAAGAAAGGCAGCCAGTGAGTAATTTAGAAATAGTTTTAATTCACAATCACAGTTAGTGCTTCCTGCATTTATCCTCTGACTCCACAGTACAGAGGAACTTAACAGAGAAAGGTACAGCGTCTGCTTAAAATTTCAGGACAAATGATGTGGGGAGATCAATTCATAATGTGGATTAGGGTGATGTTATTTCTGGCAGCATTTGCGGCCAACGTGGATATCTTTGGTGTGGAGCCATCTCACCTGAAGATGCGAAGGAAACCCAAGGTATGACTGCCAATGCTATTTTCCTATTTCAGATTATGATGATCTTGGCACGTTCCAAACAATAGCAATATTTGTTTCTTGTAGTTAATGAATCCTTTGCTTTCTCTTTACTTCCTCCCAATGACATCACACTCCGCTCTTTCATTTTCTGTCTTGAGTCAGCAGAAAGTTTTTTTCCTTCTCATCAAAGGCACGTTTCTCAGTAGTAATTTTAACTTTGATGAAAAACCACGTGATGGAATGACTATCCAAATAGCCTTCTCACTGAACCTAGCTCAGTTTAAATTATTTAATTAAAGAAATTTGATTTGGGGAAAATGATCCAGATAGCAATTGGTAAAAAGAATAAATCGAAGAATAAATACTGAAAGTTGTATATTGATTTCCCCTTACCTAATGAGGTCATTGATTTATTACAGTTGATGTTTTGTGAACGTAGCATCTTCAGATGAAACATTTTGTGCTTTTTAAAGAATTTTGTACTTTTTTAGATTTTTAAATTATTTTCAGATTTTATTGCTAATTCCTTTCCAAGAAATTATTCCTATTTTTCATTATTTTCTAAAAGGTGTAGATAGCTTAAATTCACAATAGGAAATTGGTTAAACAAAATAATGGCATCTCTATATGATGAAATACTATGTAGCCATTAAAAAGAATATTTCCAAAATATATATCTTAATGTGAAATTTCATGATCTGCTGTTAGGCTTAAAAATGAGTTTACAAAGTATTTTTTTACAGTATGATTATATTTAGAGTAACATATAATATAAATATAATAAATATAACACATATAATTTAGTAAAGTATCTATAGTAGATTTACTAAGAAGTTAATAGAATAGCATTTCTGAGTGTAGAATTATTGATATTTATGTTTTTATGCTTTTCTGTATTTCTGATTTTTCTATGATGAACAATGCATTATAATAACAAAAAGAAGAAACAATTATTTAAAACCTTAAGAGGATAGTAAGTTATTTTTTCAGTTTGAATTTTTCTTTAAAATTTCTATTTTTCAAACAATTTTACCTGTTTTGATTCATCGTCAGTGTTTACAAAATGTGAAATAGATTGAAAACTATTCTTTTCCATAATCACGTTATATTTTATAATTTCTTTGCACTAAGTAAATGATAATAACTAGGGCATAATGATTTTAGTGGTGACAAGCATTGAGTTTGTCTCCAATATTTATTTATTTTTTATTACAAATGGTTCAGAAGAAACACAAAATAAGTGAGAAATTTTTGAAAAGAAAAAAAAAGTAAGGGAAACTGGGAAATTGCTTAAGTAACACATAAAAAGTTGCCTGCCAAAACTTCCCCCACAATGTACCAGAAGTACCAGAAAAACAGTGACTCAGAAGATTCTTTTTTTTTTTTTTTTTTTAGTTTATTGAGAGAGAGAGAGGGGGAGAGAGAGAGCGTTAGCAGGAGAGGGACAGGGAGAGAGAGAAAGATAGAATTCTATGCAGGTTCTGTGCTGTCAGTGCCGAGCCCAATGCAGGGCTCGGTCCCATGAACCATGAGATCATATCTCCTTCCATCTGAGCATTCAAATGGTCCATTTATTTTGTTTTCCACTGATAATAGAATCTTCTAGCAGCTGAGAGCCATCTCATCTACTCACTGCACCATTTGTTCCTATGAGAACCAATAACTTGGAATACTATAGCGACTATATAAATTCTTAGATCTACTTATAAGCCCAAACCCCAACAGAAACACTGATAACATCCATGCTGACATAAATGCTTAAAGGTATGTTGGAAAAGTCTGAAACATAATGTCTGAGAGAGGCTTAGTTTTATCTAAACGTGGGATAGGTACACGCACATAGCCATGGAACTATCGTTGTGTGATAGACTCCACACTTACTAGCTTTGGAAGTGTACTCAGTCTCTCTGAGCCTTTTTCTTATCAGCAATATAAAGGTAATAAAATCAGTCATCTCATAGGACTGTTATGAAGATTAAATGAGGTAGTATAAGTGTGGTGGGTAGAATAATGGCTCCCAAAGATGTCCACATCCTAAGTCCTGGAACCTGTGAATGTGTATAGGGGAATTATGTTGTAAACAGAATTAATCTTGCTAAGGAGATAATCTTCAGATAAGGAGATCATCCTGGATTATCTGGATGGGCCCAGTGTAGTAGAGTCACAGTCCAAGTGTTACAATATGAGAAAGACATGATTGGCCGTTACTAGTTTTGAAGGTAGAAGGGGACCTTGAACCAAGTGATGCAGTTAGCCTCTAGAAACTAGAAAACATAAGAAAATGGATTTTCTTCTAGAACCTCTATAAAGGAACACAGCTTTGATGGCACTTTGATTTTAGTTCAGTGAGACCCATTTCAGACTTCTGACCTCTCAAACTGTAAGATAATACATTTACATTGTTCTAAGCCACTCTGTGTCAATTTGGTACAATAGCCATGGGAAACAAATAGAGGTTTTGGTGCCTGAAAGTGTGGTGCTACTGTAACAAATTCCTAAAAATGTGGATGTGGCTTAGGAATCAGGCAATGGGCAGCAGCCGCAAGAAGTTTTATAGAAAGCAGCATGAAAAGACGAGTCTAGATTGCCTCGGATGGAATGTGAGTAGAAATATGGATTTTGATGACTCTGCTAGTGAAAGGAACCAGGGCTTGATGATTTTGGAAATTCTCAGCCTATCATTATCGCAAATGATGCTAAATTGGGGGTTTCAATGTCAGAAAAGCAGGCTTTGGAGAAAAGGCCAAGGGTGTGGCTGGACAGACAACCTTTTGCTAATGCTTCAGGAGGATCAGAAAGTCAGAATATTCAGTCATACAGAAGCATCTCTGAAGAAATTAGGTATGTAACTCAGGTATTCCTCCGCTACTCAGGAGAAGCCAGAAAGAGAGACGGTATGGTCCAGGAAAGATCTGTGGAGGGGCCCCTAGTCTAATGGAGTGAATACTCATGGGGGAGACTCACACATTTTGTAAGAAATTTTTATCATTTCTAGTTCTGAGTGAAAGGGACAGAGGGTATGAAATAAAGGAAGGCTCTTGGGCTTCCAATATTCTACAAGCAAGAAATAGGCTGATAAAACTACTCAGCTGAATTAAATCCTATAATGTGAAGAAAGAACTATTTCACCATGATCAAATGGGATCTATCACAGATATGAAACTTTGGTTCAGCGTTTGAAAATCAATTAATATAATCCATCACATCAAGAGGCTAAAAAAGAAAAATCACATGATTTTATCAATACATGCAGAAAAAACATTTGACAAAATCCAATACCCAAGGAAGCCAGATATACAGGAGAACTTCCTCAACTTAATAATGAATTTTTACCAAAAAAACAAAAACAAAACACCCTACAACTAACATCATAATTAATGGTAAGAAACTTAAAGCTTTCCCACTAATATCAGATATAAGGCAAAGATGTCCCTTCTTTGCTCTCCTTTTCAACATCATATCTGAAGTTCTAGTTAATGCTAGTTAATGCAATAAGGAAAAAAGAAAGAAAGAAAGAAAGATATACAGATTGAGAAGTAAGAAATAGAACTGTTTTTGTTTGCAGATGACATGATTATCTGTATATAAAATCTAAAAGAATTGATGAAAACAACTCCTGGGACTAATAAGTGACTATAGCAAGGTTGCAGTTTGCAAGGTTAATATACAAGTCAGTTGCTTTCCTGTATACCAGCAATGAAAATAAATTTACTTTGAAGTTAAAAGCACAGTAGCATTTATATTAGCACCCACCAATGAGATACTTAGGTATAAATCTAACAAAATACGTATAAGATCTACAGGAGGAAAACTACAAAATTCTGATGAGTGAAATCAAGGAAGGACTAAATAAATAGAGATAGATTGCTTATTTATGTATAGGAAGTCTCAGTATTGTCAAGATGTCAGTTCTTTCCAACTTGATCTATAGATTACTGCAATCCCAGTCCAATTACCAGCAAGTTATTTTGTAGATATCAACAAACTGATTCTAAAATTTATACAGAAAGGCAAAAGACTCAGAATAGCCAGCTCAATATTAAAGGAGAACAAAGTTGGAAGACTGACACTACCTGACTTCAAGACCTAACTATAAAGCTACAATAATCAGGATAGTGTGGTATTGGAAAAAGAATAGACAAATAGATGAATGGAACAGAATAGAAAGCCCAGATATAGACCCACATAGGTATGATCAACAAATCTTTGACAAAGGAACAGAGAAAATACAATGGAGCAAAAATAGTCTTTCAACCAATGCTTCTGGAAAACTGGACATCCACATAGACCTTATACATTTCATGGAAATTAACTCCAAATTGATCATAAATGTAAAACGCAAAACTATAAAACTTTTATAGGGCAACATAGGAGACAACCTAGATAGCCTTGGTATGGCAATGACGTTTTAGAGACAACACCAAAGTCATGATCAATGAAGGAAATGCATGATAACTAGACTTCACCAAAATTTACAAACTTCTCTAGTAAAGACAGTGTCAAGAGAATGAGAAGACAAGCCACAGGCTGGGAGAAAATATTAGAATAAGACACATCTGGTAAAGAACTGTTATACAGAATATACAAAGAACTCTTAAAACTCAACAATAAGAAAATAAACAGCTCAATTAAAAACGAGTCAAAGACCTTAACAGAGAGTTTACCAAAGAAGATATGTAAATGGTAAATAAACATATGAGAAGATGCTCCACATCATATGTTATCAAGGAAATGCAAATTAAAACAACAATGAGGTACCACTATATACCTATTAGAATTACCAAAATCCAGAAAACTGACCACACCAAATAATGGTTAGGATGTGAATTGACAGGAATTTTCATTCATTGCTAGTACAGATGCAAAATGGTACAGCCACTTTGAAAGACAGTTTGACAATTTCTTACAAAACTGAGGATACTCTTACCACATGATCCAGCAGTTGTGCTCCTTGGTATTTACTCAGAGGAGTTGCGCATTTATGTCCACACAAAACCCTGCATGTTTTAAATGTTTGTAGCAGCTTTATTTATAATTGCCAAAACTTGGAAGCAGCGAAGATGTCTTTAGGAGGTGAATGGATACATCCAGACAACGGAATATTATCCAGCACGAAAAAGAAATGAGATATCAAGCCATGAAAAGACATGGAGCAACCTTAAGGGTATAGAATTAAGTGAAATAAGCCCTGAAAAGACTACATACTCTAGGATTCCAACTATGTGACCTTTTGAAAAGGCAAAACCGTGGACACAGGAGGAGGATCAGTGGTTGCTGGGGGCTGGGAGGAGCAGAGAAATGAATAGGCAGGGCGCGGGGATTTTTAGGGCAGTGAAAATTGTCTGTATGATACCATAATGATAGATAGAAGTCATTTTACATTTGTCCAGACTCATAGAATTACAACACCAAGAATGAATTGTAATGTGAAACTATGGACTTTGGGTGAATATGATGTGTCAATATTGGTTCGTTAATTGTAACAAATATACCGCTCTGGTGAGGGACGTTGACGATGGGGGAGGCCACGCATGGTTGGGGGCATATGGGAAATCTATGTACTTCCCTTTAATTTTGCTATGAATCTCAAACTGTTTTAAAACAATCTTGAGAGAAAACCTACTTAGTTGCAAACATATGCTGCATTTCATGAGGAAGGAAGGACGACTCCTAGGGTTCAGCCTTGATCTTAGGAGGTGGAGCCTTGAGCCACAGAGAATTATTCCCAGGCTTTGAAACCAAATGGAATTTGCTTGGCTGGCTTTTGAAATTTCTTGGGACTGGTGACTTCTTTTTCTTCTATTTTTCTCTGCATTCTGTGCAAGCAGGGTGATCAACATCCTAACTCTCTTGCCATTGAGGTTTATCGTTACTAATCTAAACCTAAAGATCCAGAGTAATACTGACCCAGAGCGGAGGGGCACCTGTGTGGCTCAGTTGGTTAAGCGTCCAACCCTTGATTTCAGCCCAAGTCATGATCTCACGGTTTGAGTTTGTCCCATGTAAGGGTCTGCACAGACAGTGTGGAGCCTCCTTGGGATTCTCTCTCCCCCCCCCCCTCTTTCCTACCCTGCTTGCTCTTTCTCTCAAAATAAATTAATAAACTTAAAAAAAAATTACTGATCTGGAGCTGAGTGGTGGGGGGACCCCAGAAGATAATTCACATCTACGGCAAATGAAGCCTGGGCGGCTGGACCAGCCTCCATACCCACGCAAGACATTATGGGCTTCTGGGTGGAAATGGATCATCCTGATACAGCAGGAGCAAATGGCCATCTCTTTGGATAGGCGAAGTCTGTGGACAGGAAAGTCAAACTTCTGTCTTTGGTGGTGGCAGAAACAGTGGTAATAAGTTGGGGACCCAATAAGATTTGGGTGCAAAGCTGTGGAATCCTCTGATCTCAAGAAGAACATCTGGTTCAGGCCTCATCGGTAATGTGGAAGTCACAAAAACCAAATTTTGCACCCAAGTCAGTACTTCCTGATACCGCTGGATACTCCGGGTGATTGAGAAACCCAGGGAAAGCTCAAGGCTTCCCTGCCGCTCTGGATAGAGACGTACTCTGGGATCCTTATTGTGGAGCGACATCGTTTATTCTGCAAATAACTAGCTTGCTCGAACCTGACGGTTCTCACATCATCGCCACCATTCTTTCATGTCCATCCTCATTGCCCTCATTAGTGTCTCCTGACAAGAGCTAATTTGCATTATTTTACCGAGACATTGTCGAGTATTGACATTTCAAAGATTTTAAACAGTGAAGACAATCCTGTAATATCTTATCATAACATTGGCCCTTTAGTTATATTGTTTTGCGAGGTTTCTATGTAATATTTCATATCCCATTTTTAAAGCTATTCCCTATGACTTCCCAGAAGCATTGAGGACTCTATTATTGTTATTCCTTTAATTCCCTTTGGGATCATAGCTTCGGGTCACAGTCACTTTCCCCTCACATGATATTGCTGGCAGGCTGTTCTTTGTTTTACACTGAATGACAGAAGGCACCACCTACATATAACCTATAGCACGAGAGGCTACTGCAGCTGCCTGGTGTTCAATATCACCTTCCTCTCCCTTCCATCACGATCGTTTATTTCCGGCTGTAATTCAAATGCACACAACGATGAAATAATGAGCTTTTCTGTCTATGTCAGGTTTTTCCAAAGTTTTGTGCCTATTTCTTCTATTGTACTATGATCCTGGGGTGTGATTAATTTTCCAACTTTACTTCTCAGGCATCTATGGCATGTGTTGGAGCCAAGGAAGAGGACTTTGTGGGAGATTTTGTGAGCTCATTATCAGTTTCCTTGCATTTGGATTGACACCCTTTTCCCCTCGCTGTGCTCTGAAATAGGGTGATGCTGCATTATGGAGAATTGCAGAGGGCTCCTTGGAGAAGTAGGAGAATAAACCCAAACCACCAGAGAGCCAGTGGATATATGCCTTGCTTCAGGCAAGAGAGATGGTGATAAGAGCTGAGATATTATAACAATAATAGTGATAGTATGATAAAACAACTATTCCAGCATTTATTAAGTGACTTCTAAAAACATTACGTGTATTATCTCATTTAATCCTCCCACTAACCTTGTAAATGTCATTAGTGTAAATCCCATTTTGCAGATGATGAGACCAAAGACCAAGGAAGTTAGGGAATCTGCCCCAGGTCACTCAATGAACAATGCTAGAGGCACGGTTCAAATCCAGGCAGGCTGATTCACACATGACCTCCTCCTGCTTGATAGGACTGTGCCCCACCTATTAATGATAACTCGTTCTGTCATCATGAGGCAGCCGCAAAAGTAGAGTTAGTTGCAGCGGCCAAAGATCAGCTGCCTTTAATGCTAGTAAATTCCAAAGAGTTCATAGGCACAACCAGAATGGAGATCTTGAGGTCTTCAGGGGCACAAGGGAATGGGGACACCAGGGTCAAGTGGTAGTGATTCTACAGCAGGCAACCTGAGCCAGACCTGAGCTAGGCTTACCAAAAGTGCTAACAAGTGAGTTGTTTCTAATGCCTGGGGAGAGAGAAGCAATCTGGGGTTTTTCTACTGACTGTTCGCATTCCCTCTATGAGGAGCATGACAAGCAGCTTCCAGCAGGATTAAAACAGTGGCTACATATATTCTGGTTGGAGTAAGAGGATCATGATGGGTGGAAGGTCCCAAACACTTTAACAATCTGACGAAATTTATGAGTCCCTCCCCAGAAATAGGTACATTGGTCATACCAATCTCACATCTAGGTGTAAGCTATAGAGATTAAAATATAAAAGTATCAGTGAGGAGTTGGGCTCACACGAAATAAAAAGCATGTATCCTGGTCTTTGAATCTTCAGTATTGGGTGGTAATGATTCTTAAGGAAGAAAGGAAGCATCATTCTTGACATTGGACAGGTAGTACCGTGCCATCTGTGGTAGGGAGAATTCTGATGGCCTACCGAGATTCTTGGCCCCTGATATGGATAAATTTTCTTGCAATTATTCAGTCAAACCCTAAACTAAGGACTGGTGTGAGGGAGTTTTGCAGATGTCATTAAGGTCACAACATAATTGATCTTAAGGTAGAGAGATTATCAGGGTGGGCCTTACCTAATCACCTGAGTCGTCTTCTGCTGATCAGAGAAGAGGAAGTCAGACCCTCAAAGTGTGAGAAGGATTTGAGGCACCATTGCTGCCTTGACAATGGAGAAGGCCACATGGCAAGGAATGCGAGTACTCTCCAGGGGCTGAAAGTAGCCTCTGAGTGACAGCCAGCAAGGAAGCAGGGATCCCAGTCCCATAGCTGCAAGGAGATGAATTCTGCCAACAAGAATTAGCTGGGAAACAGTGTCTTTTTGAAGCTTCCATATGAGAACTCAGCTCAGCCAACCCCCTCATTTCAACCTGGTGATACCCTGAGCAGAGATCCCATGCTGTACAAGATTTTGGATCTACAGAATTGTGAGCTAATAAATGGGTATTGTTTTAAGCTGCTAAGTTTGTGGTAATTCGTTTCACAGCAATAGAAAACGAATACACCATCTCCCCAAGACGTTCACGGGAGCTGCAGAGATGACAAAGTATTCCCACCGCAACAAATGCCCAAAGAGGGCAAACTAATTTTTTCCTTGGCTTTGTGTACATACATGGCAGGTAGGACCTTCAGAATTTTTTTTTTTTCTTCCCTAAGCTTGAGGAGCTAGATTTAAAAGAGCTGGCATGGAAACAGGAAAAACCTTACTATGAGGACCCTTGGGATTTAAAATGGGGTATCTGAGCTTTAGTTTCACCCATTCCCCTCTTTTGTATTGGATATGAAATTTTTTATTTTAAATATGCTTTCTAGCTTCCTTCCTTCCTCTTTTGTTAAAATTCTCCAGATAAGCCTATGGGACTCACAGGATAGACTTCAGCATAGCTCAGCAAGTATTCGAGATTTTATAGCCACACCCACGGGCCTGGATGTGAGTCACAGCACATAGGTTACCGTTGTCTCCCTGGTTCAGTATATCATGGCAAAGTCCCTCAACTCTCTCAGCTCTATGTACTCATATGGCAAGTGAGGGGTTTGGTTTAATGATTTAATCTCTGGTGTTCCATCCAGAGCGAACATCCTCACATTAGAGATTCCCAGGAGAAGCAGACCCACAGTTGTTGTTGTTGTTGTTGTTTTTAAGCCAGTGATGTTCAGTGAGCATTTGACTTGTGATTTCTAAGGAGTTAATGCCCATCCCGAACAACCTTACACCCTTCTATCGTGTCCATGCGGGGGCTTCCATTTTTGCTGGCACCGGGGATGCATCTCTCCATCAAAGGGGACAGTAAACTTCCTTTCCACCCTAGTAACACTGCACAGACTCTGTCATGGAGTCCAATAGCGGCACAATCATGGCCCACAAATACTCAGAGAGAGTGTGTGGCACTTTTTGTAATAGGTGGAAAAGCTGTTCTCTCTTGGTTATGAAACTTTATGAGAGACCCTACCCTCTACCTCAATCCCTTTTCATATCAAATTTAATAAAAAATTAGGATCAATACATAATTAAACAATAAATTTGTCAGGTTACCTTGAGATGGTGGCACCTTTATTCCTGCAAGATGCCTGACATGCAAGGAGGTATGTTGCACAGAAATGCTAAACCCTTAATCAATACAACAAAGCATTTCCAGACTCCCCAGCCTGATAAAACTGAGCAATCAATTATCCTGTAATATAGGTCTGAGGCAAGCAGGATTAAAAATTTTATTAAGAACAGTTCTACCTCTTGTTTAACTCTCACTGGAAGTTCTCCGATTCAATTCTTCACTCTTTGCTTTTACTCAAAGTTGAAAACGACATGCCCCACGTGATCATATTTCACAAAAGCAAGAAAGCTCCCAGGTATAAAAAGGAAAACGAGGGGCACCTGGGTGGCGCAGTCGGTTAAGCGTCCGACTTCAGCCAGGTCACGATCTCGCGGTCCGTGAGTTCGAGCCCCGCGTCGGGCTCTGGGCTGATGGCCCGGAGCCTGGAGCCTGTTTCCGATTCTGTGTCTCCCTCTCTCTCTGCCCCTCCCCCATTCATGCTCTGTCTCTCTCTGTCCCAAAAATAAATAAAAACGTTGAAAAAAAATTTTAATAATAAAAAAAAAAGGAAAACAATCTGCCACCTGTGATGAAAAAACAATGAAGCCGCCCCTGTCACTAATGCCATTTCTAACAGTCCAAGCTGCTCATACAGAAAACTATGTTGTTCTAAAGGCAATCATGAAGTTGAGAAAAATCTCATGTTTCCAGGATTATATTATTCTGCATTCTCCCAACAAAGCCTCATTAATTTCTCTATCGACTCAGACTTTTCTGGAGCTGTTTTAAGTGCACAATGAAACATTTAAATATTTTATATAAATAAAAGAAGAAGGACGAGTAGTGTCAAAGAGCTTTATTATTTGGCAGTGCTAAATTCCTATGACAGCTTGGTTAGCCGCTGAAAAATCACTCTAATGATATATCCACTAGAAACATTCCTAGTTGCCTTAGAAAAAAAGACCCAGCTGGAAAAAACTCAATGTCCAGCCCCAGTATGAAAACAGGCAGAATCTGCAGCCAAAAGATGCTTGTAAAACTATGTGAGAAAGTCTGCAGAAAACATGCAGAGATGAGAGGAGTGTCCTGTGTGCAGAGGAAGATAGATGCAGAGAAACCCAGAGACACTGCTTCAAAGGGAGTGTGTGTGTGTGGGGGGGGGGGGGGGGGGTAGCAGAATCTCAGTCCTTATTTATTCCTTCATTCAACAAACATGTTGAATACTTACTGTTTACCAGCCACTGCATTAGGGCAAGGGCTAAAAGTTGGATAAGACACAGACCTTGGAACGTTTGCATTGTAGAGAAAACACCAGCTTGGGTTGGGAAAGAGAAATAAAATGGTAAAGAACTCAAACCAGCATTGGGTTCTGCTCAAGGGAACACCAGCATGGCTGTCATTTTTGCATAGGTCTCACTGTGGGACAACTTTTAAAAGTTGTACAGTATATAGAAAACTGAAACCCGAAACAGCAGTTCTGGCATCATTTAATTGGGGACTTTTGGGCCTCAGAAGAGCATACAATTAGTTGACTGGACGAAACTCAGTGGTGAGAAAAAGCCATGGGGGACAGTGTATGGACAGTGAGGAGAGTGAATAAGAATGTGTGATGAGCTTTCCTACAGCCTCGATCTCCATGGAGATGAGAAGTTTTGTCAAGACCTGAGTCTTTGGTCCTCACCCACTGGGCTCTGCCAGCTCAGCCATGGAGTGCTACTACTTAAACTAAGTCACTTTAAGCAACCATGCAAAATACGTATGCAATCAGGTTGAATCCATCTCTAATGAAGAGAAGAAGGCTGCCAGCTGCATTGATGGCTCTTGAACTCTGATAGCACACTTCTCGCAGAGATCCCCAGAAGCTGGCTCTGAGCAACTCTTCACATTTGCTCTCTGATTCATTAAACATAAATGGCGGGTGTCTCCCTACTAGATTGTTTGAGAGAAACTGACTAACTTTGGTTGGATTCTTCAGCAGGAGAGGGAAAGAAAGGGCTGGAAACAAGAAGAAGAGAGAAGAAATGCAAGGATGGAGAACAAAGAAAGACCTTTTGGTAGCAAATTTATTCCTTGTTTATTTTAATACATGATTAGGAGGCCTTCAAGCTGGAGATCACTTTGATTTGGCTTCATATCATCCTTCTTCCATCCTCACGCCAAATAAGAGGTTTTATTCAACAGTGGATGAGATTTTTTTGTTTGTTTTCTTAAAAACCTGGTTTCTCTGATAAACTCTGGGCAAATCTCAACAGGCTCACCTCGTATGTATGATATTAGATGTGGTTTGGTTTAATGGCATGACTTAAATGAGTCATGAGACTTTCAACACTAATAAAATAATTGGGCAAGCTCCTTTACCTGTCTGAGCCTCAGTTTCCTAAGAGGGATGGCTTTGATGATCGCTCACAGTTCTGGAATTGTATGATTTCCATTTCTGGGCAACTGAGCATCACTGATATCCTGTGTCTTTTATATCAGGTATGAGCCTTTGTTTTGCTACAGTGATTCTTGCAAGTTCTAACAACGTATTTTGTTGCCATAATATAATATCGAAAAAAAAAAAAAACAACCTACATAATTCTGGGTAGATTTAGAGTAGTTATTTGTCATAAAGCTAATATGAAGTTATTATCTAGTTTAGGCCTGTAAGTTTGACTTGACCCAAAAGAATTTAGAAGGTGGTGGGAAAATATTTTACTACCGTGTGCACAGGTATGCTTTGATACGGCCCATCAAATCTCCCCTGAACTGAGGCCTGCTTTGTTCAAAATTTGTACCACTTGTAGTCTGATATCCTAAGCCCCCCAAACAAAAGCAAAGGCAGAAAGCATGCTCAGGCAAAGGACTTGAGACCCTGTGAGCAGGAATGTGAGAAACAGCATGCCAAGGACAAATTCAAATGTGAGCATTCGGAGGATTAGCAATCCCAGGGAAAAGCTTTTTCGGATTCTCTGTTTTTGACTAATCAAAATAAATCTTTAAAAATACACTTCGGCTGAGAATTCCTTTTCTGTTTTCTTTAGAGAAAAACAGAAAGAAAACTCAAAAGCATACAGAGACAGATCGATAGCTATGGTGACAGTTATAAATAAGTAGGATCCTTCAGGGTGGATTCCAGGAACTAAATACAGCTCAGGAAGATCCTGAGCTTGCAATTAATTATTTAGAAAATGCTCTCCTTGCTGCTAAGTAAATACACAATGTTGTCTGGCGAGGGAATTTGTTTGAATTCTCAGCCCTGAAGCTAAACAATCAAGCAGGGCTGCTGCGCATTTCTAACAGCAAAAGAAAAAGGTTCTAAGAGAGGTGTCCCCACCACCCCTCCTCCCCTCCCAGGTTTGCAGCCTGCTCTAAGGATCTTAGCCTAAAGAAAAGGAAGATCTTTGAGGTTGATGGGAAAAGTGGTGGTTAAAAAGAAATGATTAGCAATTTTAAGTGAAATGGAAATGGGAGATGTAAACATGACGCATCAACTGAAATTTCTCATCCTTTATTGAAGGAGAGTCATTATTAAGGTGAGCAGTGCTGGGCATTTGGTGATACTCTCCCTCGGAGGGAGGGTACTATGGTGCAAAAGGGAGCCAGGCTTACCGAGAGGGCATGATGGAGGCTTGCTGAGATGGGTGGCCATGTGAGCAATATTCGAAGTGATAAGACAGTCACGGAGGATATACTAGGTCAATACAATGAACAGTAGCAGGAAGGGAGCCACGCAATCACATGATAAACGTCTCTACAATATGCACAGTTACAACTGTACTAAAAGATAATGCGATAGAGCTATGAGAAAGGAACAGATAAGGTTGTTATGAAGCAGAGAAGTGAAAAATGTTATTTTATGTGGAAGAACCAGGGGAAACTTCCTGAAGGAGCACCTTGAAGGAAGAGGAGAAGGATTTGGTGGGCCAAGTTAGGGACAATGCATTCTAGGTGGAAGGCACCATAGGGGCAAAAACATCAGGGCAGTAAGTCTGAGTAAGGGGAGTGATTTGGTGCAACTGAAACATAGCACATGACAGGGGAAAGATAGAAAATTGAGTGGGAAAGGGTATTTGGGGCCAGATTGTTAAAAGTTTTAGATGCAAAGATTTTGAGCTTTATTCCAGAAGCAACAGAAGGAGAGGAACACAATTAGAACTGCTTAAGCGTGAAGGATGGACTGGAGGATGAGGGGGAGGCTGAGAACTGCTATAAGGCCAGGGTGTAGATAAGAGTTAATGTTGACCACAACAGAAGGAGTTGGAAGAAAGGGATGGTAAGTGAGAAGCAACATGGAACTTAAGTGCATTGGATCCGATGGCTCATTGCATATGGGAACAAAGGACAGGAATGAGTAGTCATGGGTGTGGAGTTTTTAAGCCTGGGTAAGTAGAGAGACAGCAATGCCATGAGCAGAGGAACACAGCAAGAGGAAGAGGACGGTGGAGAATAAAAGACTTGAGGATAAGGAATTCTATTTTGGAGCTACTACATATAAGAGAACAGAGAAACATGCCCCCCAAAATGTCTTGCTCATATAAATGTAGACCTGGAAGCCATCCTGGAGTATGATCAGGAGACAAAGTAGTGGAATCCCTTACAAAGATGATAATTGAAGTCATGATTAAAGCAAAAACAACAGGTTAACTAAAGGAGACGAGACGAGGAAGAAGGATTATACTCTCTGGCGGTTGACAACGTGTAGGGAGCAGGGAGAGAGAAGAAGGATATATGCAGGAAGACAGGGAAGGAGGACTAGGAGAGTATAAAGAACCAAAGGTCCAACCTTCTGAAAACCAGAAGAGCGGACAGTCTCAAAAGAGGACTGATATGTTCGTCAGGGTCCAAGGGCTTGCCCAGAAGCCAAGGAGGATAGGACAGAACTGAGGTCCTAAAGTGGCATTAGTGATCCTCAAAAAAGAGGTGTCCATGATGGGAGCAAGAGGTTGAAGAGTGGACAGGGAGCTTAGACATGGAAACAGCACAAGTAGGGAGTAAAATATAAGGCTATCTTCATTGCATACAGAGAAAATAGATTGGGCATTGAAACACCACAGTGAAGGACAAGGGCTGGAAAAAGGTAAATGCTTATTTAAAATAAGAGTATTTACATTCTTATTTCAACCTGGAAATCCACTTACTCTCATATAATCTAAAGTAAACTAAACCAATAAGCAAAACATTAATTTAATTTAACATGTTCGAGTCTTGTGCAGCACATGGTATAAAACTAAATACCTACAGAGATGCAGCATTTCCATGGCTAATAATGTTGAATCTTATGGGTTACCTTTAGAAATTAGAGTAGTAAGTACAATTAATATTCTACAAATATTATTTGAGTCCTTACTACTTTCTGGATTATAGTGGGGACCAAACAGTCCACTCCTGCCTCTGTAGACCTCCCATTTTTGCCACGGATACAGTGGGAGTGCTATAACTTAGCTTTAGAACCACTCTGCAAACACAGTGCTGTGGGGCTGAGATGTGAAGTCTCAAGCTCTGAGTTCAGGGTCTAGTGATACTATTAACCTGCTGCTGACTCTGGGTCAGTTATCCAGTCTCCACTACTCCTTTTGCTTTCTCTACTGAGTCCTTTAGAATCTTCTAGGTACCTCATCAAGGACTATACACAGCTTCACTTAACACTCCCAACAAACCTTGAGGAGGCAAACAATCCTCGCTTCACAGATGGAAACCTAAGGTAATTGCATCTAACTCCAAATAAGATACGTGGGATTATCTTTCTCTCTGCTTCCCCAACTAAAACTATATCCGCATGCCAACACTTTTGGCATATTTTTCCTGTAATTTGTCTGCATAGTCTTTATCTTTTATAGTCTGCCTTCTCCACTACAATGTAAGCTATCATTGTAAGTTATCATTTTACTATTTTGTATACACTGTGTCTTCAATATGTAAAACATATTAATGTGTAAAACACAATAGATATTTAATAAATATTTGTTTAATGAAAAATTGCATTGAATATATGAATATATACATCGATATATAACATATGTAACTATGTATATTTGAACAGGTATGTAGGCGCGTGTTAGATACAGCATTCACACAAAAGAAGACCAGGTTCTCAAGTTTAGTTTGTCGATTTCCTGCAAAGGGTAGGGTTGGAAACTTAAAAGCAGAATCAGCCATATCCTGATATTGTCCCATCAGAACTCTACCACAGCTAAACTGTTTTGTCAACAAACTGGGTGCTTCCTTTCTTATTAGTTTCCTCCTAAGCCCATGGAAGGTTGACATTTGGGACGCCTGGCTCTTTCTTCCAGCTCAGTTCCTCACGTTAAGTCCCTGGCTGCCTACCAGCTGTTTCCAGTCTATCATCCTTAATCACTTTAGTGCCTTTGTCATGAGATATTTCTGTGATCTGAGAAACCAAGATAATCCCACTTGAGTCATTTGTAGGTATTAAAAATGATAAACTTTGAAAGCCAGATGATATCTGTAGGGGATTTAGTCCAAGTGAAAGAAGGGAATAGAGAGAAGGGGGCCATCGACATTGTATGGTAGGAGAAACTCAACCCAAAGGACTAGGTGGTTTGTTCAAGGTCACAGCATGAGTGATAGAGCAGAGATTAGCATCCAGTTCTTTTTTTTTTAACGTTTTATTTATTTATTTATTTATTTATTGAGAGAGAGAGAGAGAGAGCATGAGCAGGGGAAGGGCAGAGAGAGGGAGAGAGAGAGAGAGAGAGAGAGAGAGAGAGAGAGAGAATCCCAAGCAGGCTCCGTACTGTCAGCACAGAGCCTGATGTGGGGCTTGAACTCATGAAGCACAAGATCATGACCTGAGCCGAAATCAAGAGTCAGACCCTTAACCAACTGAGCCACCCCAATGCCCCAATTATTACATTACTATTCCTCTGAGTATGAGATCAGTGTTCCTCAACCTGCTTCGTTTATTTTGTGGCAAGCCATTATAGAGGCAGAGCACACCCAGAGCAGTGACAGTGGACCCACCAATCTCCTTCCCCGGAACTATACTCAGCATCTCAGTATTAAGTTGTCACAGCTTTGAAATGTGTCTGTGAGTATCTGTGCTTTATCTCGATTTATTTTGCACATCTGTTAGCAAGATGTGTGCTAAGGCATCAGAGAAGCCTAAGAAAGTTTTTTGGAGTGTTTGGGAATCTTGAAAAAATTTTCCATATTAAGTAATGGTAACTGCTCACTTTATACCATTTCAGCTTACAAAAGGCTTCATATCAATGCTCTGCTATTGGATAGTGGGAAACCTGTATTGTGATTTAACTGGTCTGGAGTGGGACCTGGCTGGGTATTGGTATTTTTTAAAAGCCACACATTGGTAATTTTCAAAAGGGCATCTAGGGCTGAGAACCACTGAATTACACCCTGTCCTTTCTTAGTATGTTACCTAGAGGGAGCCATTTTTGGATCCATTAAAATGCTATATTCAACTTACTTATCTACGCTGTTTTAAGAAAAGGCAAACCCTCAACTTAGATAACATCAATGGGTTATAACTACAATTTCCAAAGTATGATTGGTTCATGCTGATTGTACGGACCGGGAGGAATGTCAGATTCATTTCAATTGGGAGAGTGCTTGATTGTTACTCTCATGGCTACCAGAGGTTACTTCTTTTTCCACTTGGTGAGTTCTGGGGAAAATATGACAGAAGAAAAGAGGTGAGAAAAAATGAACAAGGTGAGGGTAGCAAGTGGGCATTTGTGGGAAGCTGCAGGAAAAACTCCATTGGAATGTATCATAGAGGTTCGTACCTACCTTCCTCCTCCAACGTTTTAGACCTACGTGAGCATAGGATCTGTGGAACACCAAGAAGACAACCTCCAAGGTGCTTGGAAGAATCTGAAATCAAAATTTAAAGGAATTAAAGATAAGCAAGACACAGGAAGGCTTTGGGCCGGAGTCAGGAAGCAGCACCCGTTACAAGTCTTTTAGAGCAAGACCCAGATTGAGACACATGATATTTAAGTACTGAGCTTCCCCAGGAATTCTACGTTGGCATGTAGTTTGTGGAAAATATTTAGGGGCCCCGAGAGTGGCTCAGTTGGTCAAGTGTGCAACTCTTGGTTTCAGCTCAGGTCATGATCTCACGGTTCGTGGGTTCAAACCCTGCATCAGACTCTGCACTGACAGCTTGGAGCCTGCTTGCGATTCTCTCTCTCCCTCTCTCTCTCTGCCCCCTGCCCCCACTTGTTTCTCACTCTCTGTCAACATAAATGAACTTAAAAAAAAGAAAATATTTATTATTTCCCTCAATTAATGTACAATTTCTAAATCTGCTGACTTAGCCTACTGTATTCCTGGTTTTGTTCCACTGTGTCTGTCTAGTCACTGACCTCTTACCCCATAGGCTGACTTTTGTTTTGTCCTGACCTCATTCCTTCAGCGTATCTAGCTGTTAGCTTCAGCTTCTTGCCTTGTCACGTTTTCATCTTTTCTACTAGGAAATCAATAGAAAGTTACCTAAGTTATCTCCTTTTTTTTAGCCTTGCCCCCACCCACCTTCTCATCTACCAACTTTCTTGAGGAATGCCTTTCAAATGCAGAACCTCGAAGGTGGCTGGTATGGGTCATTAGAGACAATGCTAAGGAGGCACCCGCTGTAAATGGACTTCAGATCTGCTAGTGCAGGATTTTGAGTTAAACTCAAGAGTCTTTCTCCTGTTCTGGAGTAAGTAGCTAGACTCGGGGAAGTTGCTTTCCCCTCCTCGGTGTTGAGAGGACCAGTGAGCACACTAAGGCAATCAGGCGTCTATCAAATGCTCCTTGCCCCCATCAGAGTTATTCATGAGGCTGCCCAAGGTCTCATCTTACTCCCAGGGATCAGCCAAATCCCGGGAGGCTCTGGGTCAATGTGTCACTCTGCCAACTTGAGGCAGCGAAAGCATCAGTCATCAGAAGGACGTTTTCTGTGAGCCCAACTCATCCCTCTCTGAATACTGAGCTTTCAATATTGACATCTGCTCCCAGAAGAGACCCTTAGGAAAAGTCAGTTTGATGACCCCACCAAAATGCTGATAACTGGAAGCCTGAGATGGAAATGCAAATTTCCTAATGTAGGCTAAAAAAGCCACAAAACAATGTCAAGTTAAAGAAGCTGAAATCTACCTAATTGCTTGTTGCCTTGAGTCTTGATGCAACCTTTACTTAACTGGCTCTTCCAGCCTGTTACCGAGCTGGTGCCTCCTCCTTTCACAGCCAGATTCCCAGAGAATTGGAAATTCTAGGCCTGCTTTTCTCTTTCTTCAGAGCGTTATGCCTTGTCCTCGTTTGATTTGACTTCAGTTGCCATTAGTCTCTGAAAATTCCATTTTAGGGAATAGGAACCACTCCATGCTGCTTTTGGCTTAGGTCAGTGTGTTGTACATGATAGGAATTTAGTGAATGTTTTAATGCAACAAATGTGTTGGTTGATTCCTCGCCTTATCAGAAGCCACTCCTGACCTCCTCATCAGTACATTTTCTCTTTGCTGAGTCTCTAAGATAGTGTTGACTTTCCTCACACTCTTGAAACTGTCTTTGCTGCTTTGGGATATGGAGTAAAAGTGGCCACTGGATTGTGAAGTCAAATGACTTTGGTTGAATCCTTGATCTAACACTTTACCATCTATGTGACTTTGGTGAAATCACGAGCTTTCTGGTTCCATTTCTTTCCTCTGTAAATCTGTTTCTACCTGACATAATGGAGGTAGGATCAAATGGACCCATTTTAAAGTACTCTGTAAACTAATCAATGAATACACACACGCACACACACACACACACACACACACACATGCATATATGCATATGTACCTTTTAAATTCAGTCGATCCTTTCTCACTCTGCCTACCTCACTGTGTTGCAGGGATGATAAAGTTAATGATAGGTACAAATGAAAGTACCTAGCACAGAGGAGGCCTGGAAGGTGAGAAAGTGTGGGTCATGCATCCATGGGGAGAAACACTCCCAGCAGGGGGCACAGCTAGTTCAATGATGCTGTAGCAGGAAAGAGTTTGCATGCACGAGGAAAAACAAAAGGCTCGACACAGCTTGAGTATAGGGAGCTGGGGCAGAAGTGATATATGATGATACGGAAATAGAAGAAGGAGAAAGATCACACAGAAACGGCAGAAATTTGGCTTTTATTCTAAGTGCAATGGTATGTCATTCGAAGATTTTGAGTAAGGGAGTGGAATGATCCCATTTACAGTTTTTAAAATATCCCAATGGCTACTAGGTGGGGAACAGACATGAGTAGGGTAGGGCCAGCATAGAGGCAGGGAGAGGAGTTAGGAGGTGTTGCAGTCACTCAGAGACTAACTGAAGGAGGCTTGTCTGAGGCAGGCAATCACGGAGGTGAGAGCAGTGGACACATAGGCATATGTTGTCGAGAGAGAGTCGATAATCAAAACATAAATACTCTTACTGACACTGAATGCTCCTCATAATTTGACCACAGCCCTCTCTTCTAACTTGAACTTACACCTCACTTCTACATGCCCCTTGGGCTATCCAAAATATGGTACAGTTATGCCCTTTTGTGCATAACTCGGTAAAGTACCCTCTTAATTTAAATAATCTTTAAACTTTCTGATTATAAACATGCCCCCATAATCTGTGCTTGTTTATTTTATAAATTGGATGCTTGAACACTGTTAATTCACATGGTAAATAGTAGTGAAGCCCAGTTTTTAATACAAAAAGTGAATGAAGGCTCTAACAATTTCTCCCTCCATTCTAGTAGATGTCTTGTGAGCCTTCTCCTCCACTCCATTAAGGTAAGCACATCTCACTCGGTCTAGGCTGTCAATTCCTACTGAATCTTTAAGGTTTAACTCATGATACTTTTCCCATGACATTTTCCTTAACCGCTTATTCTTTTGTTCTGAAGTCTTATAAACACTTGAATTCTGTCACCTTAATTAAATTCAGCATCTATCATTCATTATCTGTCGTGCTTTGCTCTGTCAGGTCCTGTCTTTCTTCACCTGGACATTGGCTCCTTAAGGACACCGACTCATGTCTTGCTTTAAGTCGCATTAATATTTGTTGGCAGGAGGAAGAATCTAATAATACGATTTTTTTTTTCAGTCATGGACATCAAGGGTCATTCATTAATTCAATAAAAATTACCATTGAGTGTCTGATTATAGATCAGGCGTTCACATTTCTGGGTGCTAAGAAGTGACAGGACCAGCAAGTTCTCTTCTGTCATAGAGCTGGCATTCAAGAGGGAGGCTGACAGAAAATAAATAAATAAATAAATAAATAGCTGTCCAAGATCCTTCAAAATGAAGAGTGATTGGGGCACCTGAGTGGCTCAGTCAGTTGGGTGCCCGACTTCGGCTCAGGTCATGTTCTGGCAGTTCACGAGTTTGAGCCCCGCATCGGGCTCTGCGCTGACATGACAGCCCAGAGCCTGGAGCCCGCTTCGGATTCTGTGTCTCCCTCTCTCTCTGCCCCTCCCCCACTCACACTCTGTCTCTCTCTCTCTCAAAAATAAATAAACATTAAAAAATTTTTTTAAAAATGACGAGTGATTGTTTCTACATAGAAAGCCTTGGAGCAGGGGTGTTAGTTGGGGTTAGTGTGATGAATGTAGGCCTCTGAGGAGACACCGTTGTCCTATACGATGGGAGGATTCAGAAGAGTTAAGTGTCACTGATGTGAGTTGGAAAATGCTTGCCACTCCAGGTATATGGTTTACCTGTCATCGTTGATTTAGCTCTATTTCCACCTCCACGGTCATTAAGACTATTTGAAATTCTTTTACCATAGTGACCCATTCTAATTTTGAAAGGCTAGCCAGTAACTTATAAGTAAGTACAATAAATCAGTAAGCCCAATGCTGCTGCCGTAACAACCAAATCCCAAAGTCTCAGTGGCTAAACATGATAGAGTCTTATTTCTTATTTATGTAACAGTTCCTTGTTAGCACGTGACCTTTGCGATCCAGCCTCCTTCCATATTCTGGCTTCATCCTCTCTGAACTCAGAGTTCTCTACACTCAACCAGAGGATGCGGAAAGAAATGGAAGAATCACACACAGGAGGATTTTGTGGTTGTGCAATGAAACTGGTGATGTGTACATTGTAGACCAAGGCTGTGTCTCAAAGAAAGGTAGCCTCAGTATGGTCTTGGAAGAAATATTTTTTTAAATTTTTTAAAAATTGCTTTTAATGTTTATTTATTTTTCAGAGAGAGAGAGAGAGAGAGCTAGAGAGAGAGAGAGATGGGGCACGAGCAGGGGAGGGGCAGAGAGAGGGGGAGACACAGAATCCGAAGCAGGCTCCAGGCTCTGAGCTGTTAGCACAGAGCCCAACACGGGGCTTGAACTCAGGAACTGTGAGATCATGACTTGGTCCTAAGTTTGATGCTTAATGGACTGAGTCACTTAAGTGTCCCTTTAAAAAAAATTTCTTTTGAATTTATTTATTTATTTCAAGAGAGAGAAAGAGAGTGAACAGGGGAAGGACAGGGAGAGAGACAGAGAGAGAGAGAGAGAGAGAGAGAGAGAGAGAGAATCCCAAGCAGGCTCCACACTCTCAGTGCAGAGAGGGATGTGGGGGCTCAAATTCGCAAACCCGCGAGATCATGACCTGAGCAGAAACCGAGATTTGGAGGCTCAACCGACCTAAGCCACCCGGGTGCCCTGAGAAAATAGGTTTTGTGGAAAGCTGGTCAGTTTCTCCCACAGTCTACTTCCCCAGGGCTCCTTTTCCTAAGGCCTGAGAAAGTATCCAAATTCACTGACCACCATAAAGCCAGAAAAAGTACATATGATAAAACAAACCTTTGATTCTAACTCCAGTGATTATTTTAACTTGCTACTGTGAATATCATGCAACCCACTTATCCCCACAAACTGGCTCATTTTCGCAAATCTCAACAATACATCAAGATTCAATCCTGAATTCCAAATGTAATACTTCAGTGCAAAACTTCTTGCCACAAGTAGAAATTCACAGCATATACTTTCCAGCTCCTTAAACTCGGTGCCTCACAATGACCTGAAGCAGCACCTTTTCTTCAGAGAAGGAAATGTTTGGCTCCACTAGCTGCTAGAACAACTAACAATAAAATGTGCGAATTTATTCACACATGAAGCTCTGTGCCATATGGTGCTACAATAATCTTTGTTGCTCTCTTTACTCATGACATGTACTTTGAAAAATCAGGTTTAATTATTTTGCCTTGATTTCTTTATTTATCATTTCTTTTGATTTTGGGGCGAAGGGACAAGTGGCTGGTAACTTGGAAGCCTCAATTCTTGGACTTTTTTCTTTATCTCTTTTGTTGATGGTCACCACAGCTTTTGCATCTCACTCGCTGTTTATATTTCCTGGGGCCTCTGCAAATAAATGAAGCATTTACCATTATTCCCGGACTGAGGGAGAGAGGGAACTATTCTTCTAATTTTATTAGGATTAAAGATGAAACGGAGAAAAGTTAGGCAAAAATAGGTACAAGCATCATGGCCCTTAAGGAGGGGGCTGCGCTGGGTATGGTTGTGACTTAGCCCGGAAGGGCAGCCATAGGAAAAGACTTTGAGGACTGAACTTAGAGATGGAGTCTAGGAAGTAACTTCCATCAAGGAGATTGGGTAGGAAACTGAACTGTAGCCGGAGAACCACAGCTATGCATGAACTCAGAAGGAGTAGTGGTCAGCAGTCTAGGAGGCAGGAGACAGGGATAGAATCTCTTACGAAGACGGGTTGAGGAAAGCAGTTAAGAATTAATTTTCCCTCTTCTCCTCACCTTCTCTCCTCCCCAACCACTCTAGGCAACCATGTTTGAACTCCATAAAATGTTGAGTTCTTTATAAAGTTTCCCTCTCTGCTTAGCACAAGAGACGTGCAATGAACATGGAAAAAAATTTCCTCTCCTATCACTTTGCGGCAAGTTGAAGAGATGACTGACTCTTCTATTACTTACTTATGTACACTTATGTAATAAAATATTCATTTATAGTCATTCTACATAATTTATTCAGTGATTCTTTTTTTGAGAGAGAGAAAGAGAGAGAGAGAAGGTGCAAGTGAATGAGAGGCAGAGAGAGAGAGAGAGAGAGAGAGAGAATCGACAAGCGGCAGAGAGAGGGAGAGGAAGCGGGGCTGACCTGATGCGGGGCTCGAGCTTACAAACCTGTGAGATCATGACCTGAGCTGGAGTCAGACACTTAACTGACTGAGCCACCCAGGCACCCCTATTCAGTTCTTTCTTTAAAAAAAATATTTTATTTTATTTATTTTTGAGAGAACACAAGTTGGGGAGGGACAGAGAGAGGGAAGACAGAGGATCCGAAGCAGGCCCTGTGCTGAGAGCGGCAAGCCCAATGCAGACCTTGAACTCACTAACCTTAAGATCATGACCTGAGCCAAAGCCCAATGCTTAGCCAACGGAGCCACCCAGGCCCCCCCGCTTATTCTTTACGTAACCTCTGTTTTGTATCTTGTGTGTGTCAGGGGCAGGTATAGAAAGATGAAGTAATATAGCAGCAGGGGGCTCATATTATACTGCAGATAGATGCACATGTAAATGAGCAATTAAAATACAATTCGACAACTCCAGTTCAAGATGTCTGCCAAGGAAAATCCATTTGCCTTTTCTCCTTCCGTGATCCCACTGAAATGATAGAAAAAAAAAAAAAAAAACAAATGAAAATAAAGATAAACCCGTAGTGAAACTAGGAACCCAAAAATGGCAGAGCCACTGCATACCATTGGGCAGTAAAAAAACCTCACAAACTTGTTTTTGGCAGTCCTTGGAAAGGGCACCATCAGCAGGCCTGGAATGCTAAAGAATTTCTGGAAGACACAGAGCAGATGGACTTGGATTGATAGAGTGCCTGTGGCCCATAAAAACGAAATTGGATACCATTCAAGAGTGAATTTTCCCAGCTGAATTCGGGAAAAATCCCTAGATCAGAGATCCAAACTTGCAAGCAGAAAGAGGCCAAAGGACGGTTAGGGTGGTGCTTATAGGACTTTAAGACACAGAACAGATGAACACAAGGGAAGGGAAGCAAAAAGAATATGAAAACAGGGAGGGGGACAAAACATAAGAGACTCTTAAATATGGAGAACAAACACAGGGTTCCTGGAGGGGGTGTGGGAGGGGGGACGAGCTAAATGGATAAGGGGCACTAAGGAATCTACTCCTGAAATCACTGTTGCACCAGATGCTAACTAACTTGGATGTAAATTAAAAAAATAATAATAAAATAAAATAATTTTAAAAATTTACAGAAATTATATACAGATAGAAAAATAAAATTATTTTGTTACTTGCTTTAAAAAAAAAAGAGGCCAATGGGCCCAGCGGCTCCCATCTCCACTGTTAAGTGGCTGAATCAGCATTTGCCGCAGTTTGGCAACACAGAAACAGTTCTTTAAACAAATGAGGCAATTGATTAATGAGCAAACCCAGCATGAGTATCGATTCTGGGGAAAGAAGTGGAACAAAGCAGTGGACGAGGAGCTCCTAGGATCAGAGGCAAGCTCTGTCTTTGCTCACATTCCCCTGTCCACTGCAGAGTTTCTATGATTAGAAACTTCTGTACTGCTAAGGGAGAAAATGGTTGCCCCTTTGGTGAGATTTGGAAGAAATGTCTCACGTAGCCAATCTGTCTAATAATAGTTAAAGGAGAGAAGAAAACAGAGAAATGAGCAAGGAAAAGAAATAGAAGTCAGATTTCCTGATATGAACAAAGACTTGACAGAGAAGGAGGAAAATTAAAACAAACCGGGAAAGAGACATACCTAGGAACATAATTATGAAACATCACAACGGGGGGCGCCTGGGTGGCTCAGTTGGCTGAGCTTCCGACTTCAGCTCAGATCATGATCTCACAGCTCATGAGTTCGAGCCCCGCGTCGGGCTCTGTGCTGACAGCTCAGAGCCTGGAACCCGCTTTGGATTCTGTGTCTCCCTCTCTCTCTGCCCCTCCCCTACTCGTGCCCTGTCTCTGTCTCTCAAAAATAAATAAACATTAAAAAAAATTAAAAAAAAAGAGAAACATCAGAACAAAAGTAAAGAGAAATACTGTAAGAGAAAGGGAAAGAAAAACTTGTTTACAAAAACAGGAATGAGACTAATAGCAGAATGCTCAATCGTCACACAGGATGTTAAAAAATAATGAGGGGCACTTGGGTGGCTCAGTCAGTTAAGCATCCAACTGCAGCTCAGGTCATGATCTTACAGTTCATGCGTTCCAGCCTCACACGGGGCTCTCTGTTGTCAGTGTGGAACCCGCTTCAAATCCTCTGTCTCCCTCTCTCTCTGCCCTTCCCCCACTTGCACTCTTTCTCAAAAATAAACAAACATTAAAATAATAATAATAATAATAACAACAACAATATGACAATTCTGCAATGTTTTGAAGGAAAATGTTTTGGAACTGAGGGTCCTATATGCACTGACTTATCATTGAAGTATTAAGGCAAAAGTAAGCCTTCAAGTTTATCACTCATGTGTTTCCTTCCTTCCTTCCTTCCTTCCTTCCTTCCTTCTGTGCCATAGTTGGTCATGTGTTCTGGGTTCTTGTTAACATATGTTATTGGAAGATGATGAAGATCATGTTGACGTTGATTTTCAGGTTTAAGAGAGAGCTTGATGAAATGAACAGAATAGAGATCTAGAAAAAGGAATAGAGAGTGTTATAACATTTCAGAAAATGAAAGTAAATGGATAGTTCAGGCAGAACTATTTTACACAAAGAGAAGAATAAACATGAAGTGAGTTATCAGGGAAAGGAATTGGAGAAAAAGATTGTAAATGGGTTTGAGTCACTTAGATTTATTTTTCAAGGAAGTTTAGGATTAGTGGGAATAGAGAACAGTAGAATTGAGGCCCATTGGTAAGATGGGACTAGCGATATGATACCTTTGCTTTCTATTTCACCTCCTAGTCAAGCCTAGGCCAGACTGAGCCCCTCAGTAAGCTTTGAAAATGCCCATGTCCAAGGAAGTGATGAGAGAAATTTCTAGGGTTAAGAAAATATCTGCCCTTTCTTCAGCTCCAGCCAGAAATGTCAATGGCAAATGGCAAAAGGGCAGAAGCTATGAATAAAGACAGAGTAAATCTCCATTGTTGTTGAAGGAGGTATTTTGGTTTTGATTTTCATTTTTCCACTAAGGTACGTTTGTCGGTAAGTTCTTTCTAGACAAGGTATGCTGTTAATCTACAACAATTTGTACTAGGGAAAAATTCATTTTTGAAAATTTGAAAATGCATACCATAGTTTTAAGGAGATGCAAGAGAAAGCATACTGGCATGATTTTTGTGTTCTTCTAAGAAAAATTGGCCCGAACCTGTCTTATGTGGGTTCTACCCAGCTCAGTTAAATGCAGCTGAATCCTTCCAGATGCTTAGGCCAAAAATTTAGGAGTCACTGCGACTTCTCTTTTCCTTTTACATCCCACCTTCAACATACAGGCAAATGCATTGGAGCTGCCTTTAAAATTAATCCCAAATCTGGCCCCCGGGCATGACAACCACCATCACCCTGGCCCAGACCACCATCATCTCTTGCCTGACTTATTGCAGTAGCCTCCTAACTGGTCTATGTCCACTCTCGTCACCCTGGGCTGAATCCTCAACACAGCTGCCAGAGCAATGTCCCAGCCTGTCATGCCTCTACTCAAAACCTGCAAGGGCTTCCCCTCCTACCCAGTGTAGAAGCCAAAATGTCCTTCCAACGCATGTAGGGTCCTACATAATCTGACCCTTGTTTACTCTTGTTCACTCTACTCCAGCTACCATCCTCCTTGAGGCTCCTGGAACATGCGAGGCCAGCCCAGGGTCTTTCTAGTATATTCTTTGCCTGGAACACTCCGCCTGCCGATAACCACATGGCTGTTCTCCCTCTTCCTTCCAGGGACTGCTTAAGCATTACCTTCTAACCATCCTATTTATTTTTTTAACGTTTATTTTTGAAAGAGAAAGAGAGAGAGAGAGAGACAGACAGATGTGAGCAGGGGAGGGACCGAGAGGGAGACACAGAATCTGAAGCAGGCTCTAGGCTCTGAGCTGTCAGCACAGAGCCCAAGGCAGGGCTCGAACTCATGAACCATGAGATCATGACCTGAGTCGAAGTCGGACGCTAAACCAACTGAGCCACCCAGGTGTCCCCCAACCATCCTGTTTAAAATAGCAATCCCACTCCAGCCTTCTCTATTCCTTTACCTGCTGTATTTTTCCTGACAATTCTTGTGACTTTCTAATATATCATATATTTTGTTTTATTCATTTGTTTTATCTCCCCAAGCAAAATAAAAAGTTTTTTGTTTGGGTGGTTTTGATCTGTCTTATGTCACTATACCTCTAGAATAGCTCATGGCATATTGTAGGTATTCAAAAAAATCCTTTGGGGATAAATGGTATTTTGAAATAACACATGTTTATGAAAGGAACATTTTGCAAAGCCAACAGCATTGTTTCTTTGGTCTCATTTGGCAAAAAAAAAAAAAAAAAAGACGGTGAACTGTAAGGATGGTAAGATTTGTCACAGTGCTCAGGATGATAAGCAATGACTAACATTTTCAATAATTAGATTCTGGAGCAACACCATTGAATATTAAAAACTAAAGTTTTATTTGCTCAGTTTTTTTTTAAAACTGTATATTTCATAAACAATGCCCCCTGAAACAAGGAAGTTAACTGAAATGAACTTTATATATTTTATATAGTCTGGGAAAAAAACCCATAATGGCGTGTAATAGTCTTCGGTATACACTTCTCTTTTTTTAAAAAAATTTTTAACGTTTATTTATTTTTGAGAGAAAGAGACAGAGTGTGAGGGGGAGAAGGTCAGAGAGAGAGGGAGACACAGAATTGGAAGCAGGCTCCAGGCTCTGAGCTGTCAGCACAGAGCCCGATGTGGGGCTTGAAGTCACAAACTGTGAGATCATGACCTGAGCTGAAATCAGACGCTCAACTGACTGAGCCACTCAGGCACCCCTGGTATACACTTATAATTGCATCTTGATTTTCAAGTAAGCATCAGTTTTTAATAGGAGTAAAAATGGAATATGAGAGCCTAAGGAATCTGGCACAAAATGAATGTTGAGCAATGTGAACCCTCAGTTCAAAATTAGAAGATTCCACTCTTTTTCTGGACTGCTTTTCAGCCAGTCCAAAAGTTGGGATTCCAAGAGTTTTAGAGGTTCTGATCCAGGGAACCCCATGGTCAGCAGATGCAACCTTGGGTTTCTCTTCTTAGCAATGTCAACCAGAGCAAGCCATCAGATTGTCAGACCCAGGCATTTGGTGAGAATTCCAGAGGGCCTTTTTCCATAGCAAGTCAATGAGAGTCTACCTTCTGCAAAAGCTCCCAGTGTTATTTGTTAAATGCTTGTTTAATTTCTTCTTCTTTACAATGCACAGATAGGAAATGACTAAATAGCAGGGGACCTTCTCCATAAGGTCCATTATGTATCCTTCCGAACATTCTTCATCAGTCATACTCCTAGTGATTTTCCACATCTCATGATAGTTATTTCCTCTGGAAAGCATTTCCCATTTCCTGCAAACCTGGGTTAGGGGCCCTTCCTCTGGGTCTCCACAGCATCTTACTTCCCACATCAGTGCACCTGCCTTGTCACTGGCCTTATGTTACCTCTGTTCCCCAAGGGTGGCTGGGAGTGGCTGTGAAGGCAGGCAGGGAGTTGGTGTTTCTTCCGGTTGGATCCGTAGTACCTGGCACGCTATCTAACGGGGTTAGTCGTTCAAAACATGTAGGTAGAATATATCAATAATTGAATATCTTCCTAAATGGATTAGCCCATCCAGGTAATCGTTTGAAATGAGGAAAGGAGCTCCTAAAGTGTTAGGCAACAAGCCACTTACAATTCTAGAAGTGATATTTAAAAACTTCATTTTTCTCCATCAATAACAGGACTGGAGCCCTCCAGCAGTACTTCTCCTTCCATTTCCTCGTCCCTAACACTCGGAACCAATCCCAAAAGGAATTTGTTTTAAAAAGAAAATCCATGGCTTTACATTATTAGACAGAAAATGGAATTAAAGTTATTTGTTTTGGGGCTCCTTGGTTATCTCTATTGCCCACTGCTGATAAGAGATACATATCAGATGTTGTTGAGAGTTTGATTTCACCTACAGATATCCTTTTCTGAATGCATTTAAGTTGTTCTCTTCCCCTTTTAGCTTCATGCTTTTAGCTTCCAGCGACTTAAATTAACTCTCATGCAAAGGCAGAAAAAAAAAGAGCAAGAATTCAAAGAAATGTGTCCCTTGTGTGCGATTGATTCTCAGCAGTTTGTTATTAAATCTTTAAATAATTAAATACAAGAGAAAACATTAAAGCGACATTAAAAAGCCAACCATATGTTGAAAATATAAATGGAGAGGAGTGAAGTGGAGATGACCATGGAATTAAAACTGCTCTTCATTAACCTTGCTCCACGGTGCCCGTGCCCATGATTTCTATGCACGGCCTGCATGTGGGATCCTCTGTGGGGGGGCCGTGCTAGAGGGAGAGGGAAACTCTGTGCGAAGCAGTTTGCCAAGAGGAAAGGTCAATGAGTAAGGCGACATAAGCCAAGACCTGAGTGTAGGAATGATGAGTGGGTCATCAAAGGGTCTTTCCAACAAGTTGTTCTGTTTATGTTGTATAAGCTAGAATGTGACCAAAATAAAAAAAAAAAACTTCCTTCCTTCCAGAGCACAAGACCTGAACTATAAGGTGGCAAGTCAGCAGTAGTAAGAATACCGAGTGCTGCCATAGGTGACTCAGGTGTCGGCTTATTAAATAGTTGTTAGAAAACTGAGCTGTATCCAGAAGAGAAGGAAAGCAAGAGAAAGCCAGGGTTCTGGACACAGAAAGCATGCAGAAGGCTGTGATGTGGATTTGTGTTCCCCAATATTCACGTGGTGAAGTCCCAACCCACAGGGCTTTGGAATGTGGCCTTATTTGGAAATAAGGTCATTGCAGATGTAGTTAGTTAAGACGGGGTCATACTGAAGTAGAGTGGGCCTCTAATCCAGTCTGATTTGTAGTCTTATGAAAATGGAAAATTTGGACGCAGATATCCACAGAATGCCATGTGAAGATGAAGGCAGAGATGGGGGCAATGATTTTATGAGCCAAAGAATGTCAAGATTGCCAGAAAGCCAGCAGAAAGGAGGAGAGAGGCCTGGCACAGATTCTCCTCCACAGCCCTCAGGAGGACTCAACCCCATTTCGGGCTTGGTGCTCAGTGATGGCAGCCCTTCCAAACTAGTAAACTGAAGAAGGGCAAAGCTGTGAGGTTCGTGTCATTTTTCCTCACCTGTACGCTTTAGGTAGCATTCCACCACACGCTGCATTGCTGCTGGTCAATCAGCAAATGCTCCCAGAATGCACTGCCGCATGCCAATTGGCAGACCTCCTCATACCGTATTGCTGCGTGTCAAGGAGCAAAGGCATCCTCCACTCTTCTGGCACTCAGCACAGTGCCGGGCACTTAGGGAGTGTGAAGAATATAAAAATGGTTCTTGCCATTGAGCGGTTCGTAGCGTAGACCGGATATGTCTTTGCAAAGAATACACTGATTAGTAAGCGCTCGGATGAGTGAGGCACACTCGCGGAGCCCTCGGGAGTCTTTGCAGAGGAAGTAACAGCAATGGTGGCAAAGGCTGGATCCTGAGAGCCACGTGTCCCATGTACCATCACATGTACATCATCTTCAAGGATGGTCCATGAGCTAGCCAGCATGATCATTCAGAATTGGCAGAGGGAACTGGGCTTGGAGCATGTAGGGAACTTGCCCAGTGTCTCACTGCTAATAAAGGATGGAGCTGTGGGGTGTCTGGGTGCCTCAGTCAGTTAAGTGTCTGACTCTTGGTTTTGGCTCAGGTCAAGATCTCACGGTTCGTTTGCGTGCCACATGGGGCTCTGTGCTGACAGTGTGGAGCCTGCTTGGGATTCTCTCTTCCCCCCCCTCTCTGTCCCTCCCCCACTTGCTCTCTCACTCAAAAATAAATAAACTTAAAAAAAATTTTTTTAAATAAATGATGGAGCTGTTATTTGAATCCAGGTCTATCAAACCAAACTGAGTTAGAAAAAGTAAACTTTTGTATTTGTATTGTTTTGGCCACTATGGTTACCTGGCCCCAAACTGCACAATTACAGAAGAATTTAGATTTTAATCTTGGCCTCAACAAACCATTCAGAGATAGTTTCATTGGACACTGTACTGCTTATTTTTTAAATAAAATTGGACACATATTTTTCAAACTATGAGATTTATAGTTAATTTGCTGTTTAAATATTATTGCTTAACTTTCCCCACTTTTCATTTGGGTCTTACTTTCCCAAATGGTTGTAAGTTCTTTTGAGGTCAGAAATTATGTCACATATATTCGGAGCTCGATGAATCAGTTTTTAGGAAAAATAAATGTTAAGTTAGATCTTTCTGATTCCTGTCTTCTCCTTCCCTCACTCCCAAAAGAAAACCTGCTTTGAGCTTGGAATCAGTCCTCACTCATGTTATTCTCTATACCTCATATCCCATCCAATGCATCAGCAATCCTTTGGCTTTATCTTAAAAAGATATTCACCTTCACCTCCCTGATCCAAATTATCACAAATACTTGCTGCATTGCTGGAAAATGCTTTTAAATGGTCTCTCTGCTTTCATTCCTGCTCTTTAATGATTGACCCTCTAGTCTGAGAGCGCCCTTTCCAAAGACAGATAGTCCTTGTTTCTCCTCTCTTCAAAGCACTCTAATGCCTTTTATCATACCCAGGACAATATTGAGTCCATACTTTGAGTAGTTCCTGTCCCTTTATCACCAGACTGTTTCCTTGACCACTATGATCCTCAGTCACGGGGCCCCAGCCACACCAAACCAGCTTCCTGTTCCTCGAGGGCATTGAGCACACTCCCTTCTCAGGGCCTTTGCACTGTCCTTTCTGTGTGGAATGCTGCTTCTCCAGATGTTTCCATGTCTTTGTCCCTCATTTCCTTCATCCGCCCAGATGTCAGTATATCAGAGAAGCCTTCCTTGACTACCCTATATGCAATAGCATACTCTCCTACCAAAATCAGGTCCTACTCTCAACAATACTTCATTTTGTTTCATATCATTTATCTTATTGTTTGTCTCCACTAGCATGTAAGCTTCATGAGGGCAAGGGCTTTGTTTTGTTTACTTCTATATCCCTTAAATCTGGAACACAACCTGTCACACAGGCATTTGATGCATATTTGTTGACTGAATGAATGAATGAATGAACAACTGCATGAATGAAGAGAGTTCAGTAGTTACAGGATTGTGGTCCCATCTCTGTGAATATCAGAGTGAAGCCATTCATTGCCTTATATGTGGTTAACATTTCAAAGCATTTTCATATACATTAACCCCAAAAAATCTTAAGAAGGTTGATGAGAATTTGGAGGACACAGGTTCACTCTGAAATAAGAGGGTTAGGAGATACTGGGTGTTTCCGTTGGTTAAGTGTCCAATTCTTGATTTCAGTTCAGGTCATGGTCCCAGGGTTGTGGGATCAAGCCCTACATTGGGCTCTATTATGGGCATGGAGGGTCATCGAGCCTGCTTAAGGTTCTCGCTCTCTCTCTCTCTCTGCCATTCTTCTGCTTGTGCGCACTCTCTCTCTCTCTTAAACAATGTTTTAAAACATGAAATAAGAGGGTTATACACAGGTAAAGTGACTTAGCCTGGATGACATAGTTAATAATTGACTCATCAGAATTGAAAACAGGGTCTTCTCTTTCCTTTAATCTTGGGAGTCTTTTCACAAAGCCACTCTACCCTTGCAAGTCCTGACAAATCTAGTAGCTACTTCACTATCTTGGTGCACCATGCTTGTTTAATATACCCTTGGCTAGTTGAGGTACTGAATGCAAATCGAAGACCTAGCCCAATTAGAGGATGTAGCTTGGGACACCAGAGTTTGCAATCTTGCTGATGATGTCAGTAGAATGTACTTGGGACTATTCTTAAAGAGACACCTGTTCTCAGAAAGGTTTAGGTGACTTTGAATGCTTTTGAGTGTGTCAACTCTTAAGGAATCATTTAAATCTCTTCAGATTGAGACTTCTCTTTGAGTCATGAGATCTTTGGTGGGGAAAAAAAAAGAAAAGTAAAAACTTTTCTTGTTAGTTATCCCAAAGGATATAGGAGGGTAATAAGGTGGTGAGAGGTGGCGTCTTATGCTTTCAAGGAACTTCTAAGGAGCTAGCCAAAAAGATGGACTTGTCATGCAAGAAGACAATCCAACAGGTTGAAGAAAATGTAGCCTCCTGTGAAGAGATAGGGAAATGGTCCTAATATGGGTTTAGTTCCTATTTTTTATCATGCACGGTGCTGGTACCCCAGTGGTGACAAAGTAGAGGTGTGAACCAGTAAGGAGAAGGTGGGATAGACAACAGAAGCAGCTGTGTCTTGAAGTCCCATTGGAGGTCCAACGGAGCCTTATTTTCTCTTGGGGCTTGTGGGTTTGCCATGTGCATTGACATAAACATTTCTTCTTGCTTGTTTATTTCTGACTCTTAATTAGCCAATAAACATGAATCAAGCATGCTCAGAAGTGTATAGGAGCAATGGAAGCTACACAAGATATATGAGTTGTATACCCTGCCCTTGAGAAGCTTATAATTGCTGGTGTAATTGGATATTGCCAAATAGATTGGAAAATGAAAGTTGACAGGATATGTTAAATGATGTTTCTCTGGCCTTCTTCTGAAGTCTCATCACTTGGATAACCCCAAGGATAAGCTCTTTAGGTTTATAAGGTATCCTTTCAGCATCTGACCCAGCCTCTGTATGTTCCAGCGATAAGAAGCCAGACTTCATTCAACGTTGCCCTCTGAGCAAGTATCTATTGTCTACTATTTGCCCAACACAATGCTGGGCACAGAAGTACAGTGTCAGCAGAACCGTTTTCTGCATAGGAGAGCTTCCCCTGTGTTTCCTGCCTTCCACGTCTTGCTTGTCACTGGGAATTCTGCCTTTTAGCCTTTCAGTAAACATAGGGGACCCGTCACTGGATACCTACGGAACAACATTTCACGTTCCTCAGGGGTATAACCGCTTGACAACCAGCCTGGGAGCCAGGAAACGGGCCTGTCCAGCAGCCTGCATGTAGTGCAGAAATTTATTACTATTTCCTATTTCTTCCATGGGAAAAAAAAGAGCTATAGCCTGTATTTTGACATTTTAAGAAGACTTACAGGAGTTATGCCACATCAAATGAGCTGACGTTATGACACGCTGACACTAATGTTCAACAAAGCACATTTATTGCAGAATTTAGAGGCTAGTCACATACCTCCAAGGCTTTTTTATTACTATGATTTCTTCTTGGGCCTGCCTATCTTGAGGCTTCAAGAAAGGAAACTCTTCAGCTTTATTCCTGAGAATTAAGCTGACATGGGCAACTTGTGCATATTCTCTTATCTTCAGTTCACCAACGAGGCTGATAAATCATACATGGGCTTGTAATTATTCCAGCACCTTCCTCTGAAGGGTAATTCAAAGTGTTCTGGCTCCTTCTTCTAATATTAAGGCTATTTTGAGAAAACACATTTATATTTTGCCTGTTTTTCTCTGCCTTGGTATCCACAAAGCCTATTCTGTATTGCAGAGAATGATCTGCAGTAGTTGAAGTACCTAATGTCAATCAGTGTTGAGCATCAACTTTGTGCTCATCCCTGTGGAGGAATTCAATTCAGTCCAATAACACTTTGATGAGCACCAGCCATGTGTACAACCCTACGGCAGATGCTGCAAGGGCACAATGGATGAATTGACAGTTTCAGAGAGGACACAGGACATGCACATAAATAATATATACAAGGTTGGTGTCATAAAGAAAGCATAAACAAAGTGCAGTAACAGTTCAAAGGCATAAATCAGCTAAAAATGTAAGCTCCATGAAGGCTGTACTTTGTGAGGCATTGTTCACCAGTGCTTGCTTACTCGCCACCAGGCACATAGTTGCTTCTCCGTAGATACTTGTTGACTGAATAAAGATTCCATCTGGGCGCGAAGGTGGAGGATGAGGGCTGAGAAAGGCCCTGATGTGGAGGGTTATCAATAGCTGATGGAGGTTGGAGGAGAGTGTTCCAGGTAGAGGGCAAGGTATTTGTTAAATGATGAAGGCCTGAAGTCTTGCAGAACGTCCTGGCAGGGTTTGGCTGGGGTATATGGTACATACATGGCAGTGATGGTAAGAAAAGTAGATCATTGTTGGGGCCAAATTATGGTGATTTTGTGTATCAGACTGGGAATTTCGAATTTAATTTGTAGGCCTGGGAGGAACATTAAAGTATTTTGAGCAGGAGCTTGGCACGATCTGAACCATGATTTGGGGAAACTGATGTGGTAATGACGTGTAAAGTGTAGCTTCCAAACTTAAATGTACATTAGGACTGGCTGGGGAAGCAAGCTTTTTAATCATACATATTTCTATTCCCCACACAAGAACGAATGAATTGGTAAGCCCATCATATCTGTATTTATACCAAGTTCTCAAAGTAAAAGCCAACTAAGTAGTTCATAGAATTCAAGATTACATGTGTTTGGGGTCAGTGCTTTAGGGAGAGATGAGGGGAAAGATTGCAGGCTCATGTGGGTCGATCAGTGAGAAAAGACCAAAAGAAAGGGAATTCTGAGATCAAGAGAGTCTATAGAGCCCTGCAGTAGAAGGATGGGAGCCAAGCTTGAGTCAGGAGCCAAGGAAATAATCTTTTTAAAGCTTATTTATTTTTGAGTAAGTAAGGCAGGGGAAGGACACAGAGAGAGAATCCCAAGCAGGATCCGCGCTGTCAGTAAAGAGCCCAACAGGGCTCGATCCCACCAACCAGGAGATCATGACCTGAGTTGAAATTATGAGCAGAAATCAAGAGTCAGACGCTTAACCAACTGAGCCACCCAGGTGCCCTACGGAAGTAATTCTTGAAAGGAGAATCCGAACCTAAGAGTATCTACAGATACAGGTCTAGTGACATGAGCAGGAGTGAGGACTGGAAAG